>NC_051179.1:193492401-193792401 GCF_013339695.2 Rhipicephalus sanguineus
CGTCACAACACGTCAATATCATAACGACTTGGTGGTTTAAAGACAGCCCCACCCATTACAAAAGGCACACACCTACTACTGCGCGTATTTCCCTTAAGACCACGTAGTGGGTGCATCGCAGCTTCGAAAAAGGTTCTCGCGCATAAATTGCTCTCCTGTTAAAGCATTGTACCCATTACATAAGGCCACACCTTATTGCGCGCATTCTGTTAACACTCGTAGTGTTCTAAGTGCGCACTAGGGGCAGGATATTGCTATCGCGTTTCAACTCTTAAAGGCGAAGCTATAAGCGTCCCCCCAATTTTGTCATTCTACGGAGAACCATGGTACCCGCTAAATACCTGTAAGACATTCTGTTCACTTTGTTGATGTTGTGGCTGATGACGATGAAGAATTGGTAGCAGACACCTTTGTAATGGTTGGAAGCATTCAACAACCCTCTCGTTGCGCAATTCGCTTTGTGTGACGCCTGGTTACAGAATTCGCGTTGTGTGACTCCTGGTTGTTATTGCCACGCCCACTTCTTGTCTCTTACAAGAAGTACTACATGACATATGTTAATGTGGTTCCTTCCCGACATCAAGCCTGTAAATGGTCTTTTTGCAAAGCATTTTCAAGCACCGGCATGGCTCTGAGGGTAGAACACTGGGCTCCCACGCAGGGGGCCTAGGTTCGAACCTCGTTCCATCCCGGATATTTTTCTTATTTCGTTTTGTTTTCTTATTTCGAGCGATAGTGGTTACGGACACTGGCGGTGGCGGCGGCGGACAACTACGGCGCCAAAAACGGCCTTTGTTGTGATCTCATAACAGCTTTCGCTGTAATGGCTGTCCGACGCTCGCCTGGCTGTCTACCTCATTCCCCGCTCGCCCTGTGAGAATTAACGGCCAGGCTAGAGGGAAGCACGATGCGCGTAGCGCAGCGTAGCTTTCCCCTTCGCGTTCCACGACGCTTTGAATGGATGGATGCAGGTTACGGCGCGGTACTTCGCCCCAGCTTCTAACAGCGACAAATACGGCAATGCAATGCATACCGAAGCAAGTGGCGTCTTTCATGGTGTCCGACAGCATACAATTGTACGGTACATAACATGTAGTACGCAAAAGTGCTCGCTCGTTATGGCAGCGCAACTGCAAATTCGGTGGCGCTAAGAAATCGCTAGAGTGGCGCACTAGCTTTTTACAAGATCGTCCGAGCGCCATCTTGTCCGTCCTCGTCTGGGTTGTTTACTTGATAGGTGCACGGTGCGTGGTCGACCCGCGCTTGAGTCAGTTTGTATGGTGGTTCTAGATGCTTCAGGTTGCCGACCTGCTGTGCCACTGGCACCAACCACCGGTACAACAGCAGAAAAAATTGGCCGCGTATCTGCGTGCTTCGCTGCAAATGTCATGTAAAGACGATAGAAGAGGTGCTGTGTGAGATATGGACGCCATCTGGCAATACGTCGGGAAACATGAGTGCTGTGTTGCGTCCTGGTAGTCCCGGCGCAGCAGCAGGCGAAGACCGGCGGTGACCAACGCGACCGGCGGGGACGCCAGCCAGCCCGAAAACGCGGTTTGGCGCGAAGCGTTGAAGCAGAGAAACGTCCGCACTCAACGAGTACTCTCCACACACTCTTTTATTTACACGTCGCCTGGGTAAAACAGGAACGCCAGAGCGGCGCCCACAACCGGCAGCCTGAAGGCCGCCCACAACGCTGCTTTTTCATTTTTTAAATATTTTTTTCACCTTCTTGGCCTTCTCAAAACTAAAGTTTTTCAACACCAACCCATGGCATTCGTACAGTGCAATACAGAACCGAAACCGAAACACAACAATGAGCTCGGTGCGAAGGGCACGGAGGAAGGCAAATTTCAGCGCAGTCGCATTTTCAGCTTTGTTGAAACAGCGCTCACTAGACGACGACGAAGTAAAAGAAGGCACAGGACAGGCGCTGCCTGTCCTGTGCCTTCTTTTACTTCGTCGTCGTCTAGTGAGCGCTGTTTCAACAAAGATGAACGCATACCAACTCGCTCAAGCTTCCATTCTTATGCATTTTCAGCGCAGCTTAAGAAACTAGGGTCCTTAAAATTACGTATGTATGCATTTTCTATTAAAGGAACACGCCACCTAATACTTACCTAGTGATGTTGCACCTCAGATATGCATGATATTTACTTTTTGATCGACAACGTTCACAAGTATGAACAGCCGTACCAGTTCAAGACGGCTGGCCCTTGGGCAAGTGGTTCAACTTTGGCCGAGTGGCTGAATCGAGGGACGTGCCGACAAACAGAAAGACAGACAGACAGACAGACAGACAGAAAGACAGACCAAAATTTCTGCGTTTAAGTTCCCCAAGAAAGACTATCGTCCTTTAAAAAGGCGTTTTCACTACAGCGTGTAAAATCCGTAGCTTCCCGGAGGACTCCTAGAGGCGTTGCTGCAGCTGCTGCTAGGAGAGGAGGCAGAGGCGAAGGGTCGCAGCTGGCGGTACTTTATATTTTTCAGGGACTTTATGGGGTAGGCTGTGTGCACGCGCAGCGCACCTCACTATCGAGGAACGCGGGACTCCATGCACGGTACTTGCGAGTGCGCCGCAAGGGACGCCCATCGGGTCCCTGACAAACGTGGTCCGCATTCCACACGAACGCTTGGAGAGAAGCGCGTGCCTCATAGCCCGCACAACGTAACCCTATCCACTATACTATCCACCGAAATGGACTTTATATCCCCTTCGACCGCAGCGCCACCATAGTATTTTCCACACGACGCGCCTCACCCCAAGCAGGCGCGGACCCGGTTGTTCGGCCCACTCGAAATGCTCCTAGTACACTCTACCTATACATGCTGCGTGCGCCCGCGGGGCGTGCTTGGATTGCTTGAAAATAGTCTATACGCCTGCTGCCGCTACTTATATGCACATAATCGCACCGCACCATTACGTGCACTTCGTGGCGGTAAAGCTGATGTCTCCGCTCTGACGTGAGTGCCGTCGTTACGTCGGACCATGAGCTACCGTTCAAAAGCCAGTGCACTCTGAGTGCCTAGTAAGCGTGCGATACGCGCACAAGCGCTCAGTTTACAAGAAGACGTACATTCACCCCATAACGATGACTCAAGAGTGAAGGCGAAAAAAATCGGCAGATCCGCGTATACCGTGGGAATCGATGTTATGGGAAGCATACGCGGATGGTGACTGTGGCGTCATTTTGTAGCGTTAGCTACACTTGCCTAGCCGGAGCCGATTTCGCGTGGATGGTCAGAGCCGTGCTGCGCATGCGCGAGGACCAGTGATGTCACACAGCTGGGTCACCGGAGCTGGCATCTCACGCGCTCTCCGACACCGCCGCGAGCGGCTCGCCGCTGCTGGTCTGCGCGTTCGGGGGGAGTGGCCTCGTAGGCGCGGCAGACATGCTGGCGCCGGCGTGCGCGCAGACTCCGCCACCGCTGCGCGCGGCTCGCCGCTGCTGGTCTGCGCCGCATACGAGAGGAGTGACGTCGTAGCCATAGACACAGTGGGCGCCGGCGCGTGCGCAGCTATTCACCTCGCTGTGCAGTCGCCGTCTGACACTGCCCTGACGCCGCATTGACTGGCGTTTGCAGGTGGGTAACGCCATGGAGACGGAGAGTGCAAATGCTGCTCGACGCGCAGTAGAGCCGAGAAGCTTATCTCATCGGATCCCAAATTAGTTGCCTGGCAATTGGCGGTTCACCGTACGAAGAATGAACAGAAGAAGGCTAATGATCCTAGGCAATCTGGAAAGCTAAGAATATTGAGCTTAACCTTTGCTAACGCTACGTATATCCTGGCATAGCCGAGCTAAGCCGCTGCAAATTTTAAATGCGAAGCATTTCTTAGCGAACCTCAGGCACTTTGGCCGTTTCTATCTATCTATCTATCTATCTATCTATCTATCTATCTATCTATCTATCTATCTATCTTCTATCTATCTATCTATCTACTATCTATCTATCTATCTATCTAGCCGCCTACGTCTGGGCGCTCTCCTGGTCGTCTCCGTAAAATGTAATATACCAAAATTGGCATAGCAGGGGATCAGTGTATGACCACGGCCTCTACATAAAAAAAACACGGTTGATTCCTCCGTCATAGGAATCGGAATAACACGAAAGTCAGCGTGCCCTTACAGAAGCAATTGAATGCTTACTGTACATTGATATAAGAGAGTTTGCACAATGTATATTGATGTCTGGCAGCTAATGGCGCCGTTTAACGTGTATGCACCCACTTTTATGATTGGTGGTACATCTCCATCCCGACGACTAACGTCCATGTTAAATGATTAAACAAACCCTTGTGGTAGCTGTAGTAGTTAACGGGTGAAAGCGTAATCAGAGAACGAGGTGTGATAGCCAGAAGAGCGTTGCATATTGGACGCAGAACTTGGTCGCCATCCCGCGGCATGTTAAAATGTGATTGAACACCATGGCCGCACTAGAGAGAAACGCTAAGCGCGTCGTGCCGCCCCGGTAGCCCGGCCGCGATTTTTCTCGGGGCGAGCGCGTGAGCTTGGAACGCGGTGTTACAGCCAGGTGAGGCAGGCGCGCATCGCAGAACTATTTTAAAGACGATAGTCTTTCTTGGGGAACTTAAACGCGGAAATTTTGGTCTGCCTGTCTTTCTGTCTGTCTTTCTGTTTGTCGGCACGTCCCTCGATTCAGCCACTCGGCCAAAGTTGAACCACTTGCCCAAGGGCCAGCCGTCTTGAACTGGTACGGCTGTTCATACCTGTGAACGTTGTCGATCAAAAAGTAAATATCATGCATATCTGAGGTGCAACATCACTAGGTAAGTATTAGGTGGCGTGTTCCTTTAATAGAAAATGCATACATACGTAATTTTAAGGACCCTAGTTTTTTAAGCTGCGCTGAAAATGCATAAGAATGGAAGCTTGAGCGAGTTGGTATGCGTTCATCTTTGTTGAAACAGCGCTCACTAGACGACGACGAAGTAAAAGAAGGCACAGGACAGGCAGCGTCTGTCCTGTGCCTTCTTTTACTTCGTCGTCGTCTAGTGAGCGCTGTTTCAACAAAGCTGAAATGCGACTGCGCTGAAATTTGCCTTCCTCCATGCCCTTCGCACGAGCTCATTGTTGTGTTTCGGTTTCGGTTCTGTTGCACTGTACGAATGCCATGGGTTGGTGTTGAAAAACTTTAGTTTTGAGAAGGCCAAGAAGGTGAAAAAAAATATTTAAAAAATGAAAAAGCAGCGTTGTGGGCGGCCTTCAGGCTGCCGGTTGTGGGCGCCGCTCTCGCGTTCCTGTTTTGCCCAGGCGACGTGTAAATAAAAGAGTGTGTGGAGAGTACTCGTTGAGTGCGGACGTTTCTCTGCTTCAGCGCTTCGCGTTAAACCGCGTTTTCGGGCTGGCTGGCGTCCCCGCCGGTCGCGTTGGTCACCGCCGGTCTTCGCCTGCTGCTGCGTCGGGACTACCAGCAGGCAACACAGCACTCATGTTTCCCGACGTATTGCCAGATGGCGTCCATATCTCACACAGCACCTCTTCTATCGTCTTTACACTACATTTGCAGCGAAGCACGCAGATACGCGGCCAATTTTTTTGTTTGTATTGGCGTGATGCTGAGCGAGGCCGACGCTTGGGCAAAGGTCGCCACCTCGCGGTGTGCTAAGGCGTTGACAAATGTAAACTTCTATTGAAAACGCGCCGATAGAGACGGACGCGTAACGCGTTGCAGGTGCTAGTCGTGGAGGCCACAGCAAAGACGAATTACTTTACCTTACCACTCCCAGAGGTCAACACCACCCAGCCGACCGTGAGAGTGGTAGATATAAAAGGCGCGTTCGTAAAGCCTCCAGAGTCTGTGACCGTGGCGCAGTGGATAGCGTGCCCGGCATCTGTTGTTGCAGACCGAGCGGTCGTGGGTTCGATGCCCGTTGACGGTACCTTTTTTTCTTTGTCATCTGATTGTGTATATTTTTTCGACGTCATTTCCGTGACGGAAATACGTCACTGAAGTCTTGGTGGACCCAGGCATAAAACACTTTCGTGTTAAAAAAAATCACAGCATATCCACGGAGTGAATGATGATGAGTGGGCGAAGCTGCGGAGGTTCATCGGTAAACCGTGAATCTTCCGTGAATTCTGCCCAGTACAGCATCACCGACGTGAGATCGGGCGCGTTTATACTAAAGGTTCGATGAGTTATGACGACTTGCAGCTCATTTTAATTTTACATGTACGCTGTGAATTTTCATTGTTTAGAAAACCATTGCTTTAGAAAAATCTGGCGTCTTTCGTTAAGCAGCTGCCGTCTTTTCGTTTTGCTTTAGAAACATCTGGCGTTCTTTCGTTCTGCTTTTACAAAACATCTGGCGTCTTTCGTTGGTTTGTTTCATCAATCAACGGCGTTTTGAACAAAATTTTTATTGTTTAATCACGCACAGGAGAAATCTCACCAGGCACTACCTTGGAGGTAAACAATGGCTGCTAATGGGAATGAGAGACAGAAGAAGTCGGCTTTTAGCTAACACTTACACTTCTACTTCTACTAACGTTTCCTACTGGAACATGCCAATGGCTGCTAATGGGAAATGAGAGACAGAACAATTCGGCTTTTAGTTAACGCGCACGCTGCGAATTTTTTATTGTTCAACAACCGACAGGAAAAATCTCCCACCGGCACCACCTTGGAGGTCAAAGCGTAAGACTTGTTACGGACTACGACTACGACTACTACTATTACTATGACGACGACGACTACGAGGGACGAACGGGTGCCGCCTTAAGGAGCTTCGCCCCTAAAAACAGGTGCGGCCTGCTGCGTCGCGTCGCCGTCAATGGGCGAGCGCGGGTCGGCTGAGCGGCAGCTGTTTTGGGTGAGGGCGCCACAAGCACGGTCCTCAAGGCAGACGCCGGTTCGTGTTACTATGTGGTCGCCTCAGGATTTATGCGTGTCCATGTGCATTTTCGTGTGCTTTCTCGTGTCCTTCTTCTGTGTGACCGCGCGTGTGAACAGGTTGCCTCATGTTTACTGCGCCTGAGTACGGTTTTTTGGTGCGCGCGTGTGGCAGACGGTTTTTTTTAGCGGTGTGATGACGCGAAGCTGTTGCGTGCCGGTGTCCAACTCGAACGTGTGAAAAGACGCTACTGTGAAGTACCACGTATTCCCATACGATCTACAGTGTCGGGAAGCGTAATATTCGCAACAGAGCACTTCCTTCTCTCACAAACGAGCGCTAGAACAGGCGCGCGCCGCCGCATCCTGAGAACAGCATCAAGCCACTGCGCCGACTGTTACTGCTGTTACCCACAACGGGTGTGCGCAACGAAAGAAGAAATTACACCATTTCCCGCTAAAGGGGACCATGAGGCGATGCGAAGCCGGTGCACGATCGCGTTCCGTTGGCGTCCTTTGGGCATGCTACCGACCTCGCGTCGTGGACCGCGTAGAGGAACGCTACGCGCGTCTTGTCTTCCCTCTAGCCTGGCCGTTAATTCTCACAGGGCGAGCGGGGAACGCAGTCGGCAGGTATGCGAGAGGGGCGCAGCGTAGGTGCTCATCGCGATGCGCTGGTGCTCATCGCGGCGTTGCGCAGGAGAGAATTTCGGCATGTCTAGCCCGCGTTTCAGAGGAAGACTGGAAAGGGGGAGGGGAGAGGGAAAGTGGAGAAGGGCAATGTGAAAGGGAAAGTGGATAGGAGAAAGGGGAGAGGGAAAGTGAAGAGGGGAAAGGGGGAGAGGGTATGCGCATGCGCAGTAAGGGTGGTCACGCCGCACACCACCACCACCACCACCGGATTGAACTCCGCCATAAGATAATTCGCATCTAAAAAAGACGAGCATCAAAAGGCGCCCAAGGCGAACCCCTACCCTCTCCACCGAAGACGTCGTCGCGGTTGCGACAGCGGATCGGGAGAATTCAAAAAATCAAAGTGGAACCGACCGATTCCGCAGACGAACCGGCGAGACGAATCCCTTTCCCCTAGCTGTCGCTGCGCTACGTGCTACGAGCCGAACATGTTCGCGAAACCGGGAAGGATCCAAACGAGAGACGACGGAGGGTAGGACAGTATGGTGAAGTCGGCGAAGAAGTTATGTTGGTTATGTTGTTCGTGTGAGTCGTGTAGTGCGGTCAGTCGATCTTGGATGATCTAGTGGTGACACCAGGGGGAGGTTACTCCGTATACCTCCCATAGAACGCCTTAATTCATGACGTCAGCGCTGGCAGCGCCAAACGTCCCTTCAGTTAATATCCTGGCGGCTGGGATTCAGAGACTCGAACGGCAGAATGGCGGCGCAGCACTAACACCAGCCTCCTGGCTCCTTCGCGTGCGCCGGTTTTTTTTTCTTTTTGTTTTGTTTGCGTGCGCGGGCTAGAGGTGTGCACGGGCTCCGGGTAGCCCGAAAGCCCGAGCCCGACCCGGCCCGCGGGCCGGGCTCGGGCGGGCCGACGCATTTTCACCTCGGGCCCGGGCCGGGCTCGGGCTACTTGGAGTTTTATCGGGCCGGGCTCGGGCCCGGCGCAAAGCCCGACTCAAGCCCGAAATATAGAGAATGAGCGGGAATTGTTTTCCAGCACGCACACAGCGCCTTTTCCGCGACCGCCCTTTACCGCTTTTCCTTTCCATTCGATACGTTAAACAAAAGGGGAGCAGGTAAAGCACTGCCTCTGTTGCACTCCGACAAACAGAGACGTAACACCACCTGAGCTAGTGACGGCGCCGCGCGACTGTTCGCGTTAGATTTAAGGCGAAATCCCATGTGAGTGAAAATGCACGCGACAGCGACGAGCGGCCACCACCGACTAGGGCCGTAATTCTAGGGACCGTAGGCATACCCCATACACGTGACGGCTTTGGCGAGCGAACTCCATTGTTGCTGGCATGAGGCCGTCTACTTGCTTGCTGTTTTTGCACGACAATTTGTAATCTGTGTAATAGAGACTGTTTGTAGTGTATCGTTTGATCATATTTGATATGCTCAATAAAATGCCAAATTACCGGAAAACGATGTTTTGTTTTCGCAGCGAACCTTCAAAAAGCCGGGCCGGGCCCGGGATTGTGTTTTCGTACGTCGGGCCGGGCCGGGCGGGCTCGCAGCCCTTTGCCGTCGGGCTCGGGCGGGCCTTCGACAAAGTCAGCGGGCCCGGGCCGGGCTCGGGCTCGGAAATACGGCCCGTGCACAGCTCTAGCGCGGGCTCCCGTCCGCGTGCTGCGCCGTGCAGTTTTTTTTTTTTTTTTGCATCCGCTGCGCGTACTGCGCCGCGCGTTCGTTGCGCGTTTGAATGTGTGCAGTGTGCAATCAGGCATTCTGCAAACACTGCAGTCGTGCGGCATGTGCCACAACGCAAAAGAATGAATTGCACTCACAACACAAAATATTTTTGGTCTCTTTTTATTGTCCTCGTTTCCGAAAATCAACATTTTCATCAAATGTGGTGCGATACAGGCTCAGGACATTAACAGAAGTTATAAACAAGAGATTAACATACACGTGTTCATGATCACTAAACAATACGAAAGTTCTCAGCAAAGTTAACAACTTAAAAAACAGTGGAATAAAAAACAGAACATAACACTAGGGCACATATTCAAAAACACAATATTTATACTGACAAAAGTGCAGAACAGCTTCTGATATATGCGCACGATATTGCACAAAATTATCATAACTAACAAAATTGAACATTCCTGGAATGCAAAAACAATGAAAGCAGTTGAAATACCTAAAAATAGAATAATAATGTAAAGATCATGTAAAGATGTCAAAATGAACTCCACATATAACACAACTAATATTGGCCGCACTTTATTGACTACATTTCCAAAAACGTTGATTTTCATATAATTAGTGATGATAAACGCGGAGAAAATGAACGGCTGATAGCGGATGATTCATGGCATCTCTTCTTGCAATTGCAATTCTGCAATTGATTCTGCAATTCTTCAGCTTTTCTCTGGGCGCACCGATCAGCTGTGTTGCGTTCCGAAATACACCCTGAAGAAAAGGGCAAGTTTCAATCAGATAAAGAGCGCCGTCGACTCGTTCAAAAGTGAACTCGTTTGTTCGTCTCTGAGCAGCACAAGCTTTCATACATCTACTTAATGTATCAGAAACGTGGTTATAGGCGATCGCGAGTAATTAACCGGAGACAAATGCAAAGCACACACTCAAGCACGCGGTTCTGTGAGAGTTGTAAATCTGTAACTATAGTTACGTCGCATGGGCTTCATGTCCGCTGCTTGTTCGTATAACGATTTAAACGCAGCATCGTGCCCTTTTCAAATCAGTCATTTTTGAAAACATTAACTGAAGCCCCACTGCAGAGAACAGCTACGCGGTATGGACGTGAGTTCAAATTGACACAATGAAAACCGCTACTCAAAGGGCACGCTCACCTGTCGTTCTTTTGGGGGCCGGCACATATATTCCGAGACTTGTTCTGGAAGTATTTGAGCAACAAAGCACTATCCACGAACAGCACGAGTCGTGAAACATCGCGTCGCACAAGCACACAGCGAGCGAGCACCATGAAACGGACGAGCGACGACGGCTAACATATGCCTTACCAACGCCAGACACGAAACTTTCTAACGGATTTCAAAGTCGGCGGCGCCAGCAAGGCGGCGGAAAGCGTGCCTCCCGCAGGAAAGGGAGTTGATCCCACCAGAGAGGGGGTTGAAGAGAGTTGGGAGGAAAGAGAGAAAACGCAGATTCTAACTCTGATCCCAGTCAATGGGTGGCGCCTCAATTTGCCATACCGGGTTTCTTCACTAGCCTGATGACACCGTGGGAGCACTGTTTAGAAGAGTGTCGCCGAATGACGGTGACCAGAGCTGGAGTTCGTTTGGGAGTTTCCTGGAAGAGAAATATTCCAGAAACGTTCGAAGAATTGTGGGCTGCACACGTTGGTGAATGTTCAAGGCCTTTAAGTGTTCTTGGATAGTTTCTAATGGATGAGAGGGCATTTGTAGCACGGTAAGTTTGTTCCCGTTGTTTTAAACACCATCTAAGTGATGTTGTGAGTTGTAATTGATACCTGCCGAGTGTGGATGTTTGCGTGATGCTTGTACTGCCTTAACTGAGAATATATTTTGTTTGTGTTGTCAACTCTTGGCTGTAACTCTTGCTTTGGACCACAATCGGCATTTGTTGGCGCACTAACAGGACCTACATTTAAATTTTGTGTTCTTTCGTGGTGCGTTTCGGTGGGCCGATAAGTCAGCCCTTGGAATCTGTCCGGCGACTGCCTGCCCATTAACGGGATCAGTGATTGAGTGACACTTTTCATTTCAGGTGAGTCAAACGGGCAGCATTCGTAGAAAGCATTGAGGCCCACTCTACAAAACACTGGTATTCCTAGGGCAAACTGTTCACATATGTGGGGTAATCGGCAGTTCTAATAACGACTTCAATATTCAACGTGTAATGTGCAGCTATAAAACGCGTTATCTACGGCCTGATTGGAGTAAGTGTCGGGCGTACAAACGCGGCTGTCGAAGCGCTTCTCCGTGAACAGCTGTACCAGTGTGGTGGCGCCAGTGCGGGCGCAAGGAGGACTAGGCCCCGGACGCCGTTTCGGCGCCACGCAGCAGGCCGCACCTGTCATTTTTATGTAGCGGCCGTGGTATGACGAACACGATTCACTGGTCATGACATGAATAACGCAAAATACCTGACGCGCACGTCATGAAACCCTTTCTCTCAGTCACGTGTGGCACATACCCGTAAACCAGAGTTAATGTTATGCAGGTATGTGCCACAGGTGATACAGAGTCTTAACCAACACACAACCGCGAACACACACATTGACAAGCAAGAAAAGTGATATTAAGAATAATCGTTAGGGTTTTATGTCCGAAAACAACGATATGTTATGAGAGATGCCGTAGCGAAGGGCTCCAGAAAATTTGACCATCGGGTATTCTTTCACTTGTACCGATATCGCACAGAACACGGGCATCTAGCATTTTGCCTCCATCGAAATGCGACCACCGCGGCCGGGATCGAACCCGCGACCTGCGGGTCGGCAGCCGAGCACCTTAACCGCTACACCACCGCGGCAGACGCAAGGAAAGTGTGGAAACTGATAACAGAACACCCCTGGAAGACTCTCAACTACCATCCAGTCGTCCACGTGGTCCGCAACGTGGACCACGTGGATTACGCAAAAACCGGCGTCAATGCTTCCTACAATAATCTGCTGAGAGAACCACGCCTCTCATCATTACCGGTGACTTCAACATTGATTTATCAAGACCCAACAACACTTGGTCCCTATACTGCGAGAAAGACGGATTGGATGTGGAGAGGGCATCAGAAGACCTCGCTGCCACGTCCATGACAGGAGGCATCAAGATCGTTTTATCGGAAGAGGCATCCAGGATTTCCACCAGCTGCACTATACCTCGCACTTCACTACACTTCTCCTCATAGCCGCGATCACGAACGGATCCGATTAACAAGTCCGGTCCAGCTGCTGGTGCTCACTGATCACGGTGGTGATGACCTTGTTCAAGAACTGTCAAGAACCCCTTCTACACATACGGACGGGTTCGTGAAACGTGCGAGCCTCCTCCGTCCTAACGGACAAGTATAAGCATAACAACTGTAACTGTAACGTACGTGCAGTGCGCCTGCGCGTGCCACTCGTCTGTGTATATATCTAGAGAAACTTTCCTGAATGAAGCTTAGTTGCGAGTAACGCCGGTCCTGTGCATCTGTGTTCCTTCTTTGTCCAGTTCGGATTCGCGCTGTCCAGTATTGAAGTATATAAGCACTACATATTTGCTTGCCGTGTCTGGTGTTGATAACACCCATGTTACTGTTGACATCGTTACGCAACTGTAAACAATTGGTTGTATATAGATATGCGACTCTTCAACATATGAGTGTGCGTAAACCACTTCCATACTTCTCTAGCGTCATTACGTAACGCTTCGCTCAATGTGAAAAATTACGCCACTGTCACCATCCCACGCATGCTTCGCATAACATCGATTCCCACGGTACGTGGGATCTGCCGAATTTTTTTTTTTTCACATTGAGCGAGACGTTACGGAATGCCGCTAGAGAAATGTGTAAGTGGTATACGCACACTCATATGCTGAAGAGTCGCATATGTATTATGTAACCAGTTCTTTACAGTTGTGTAACGATGCCAACAGCAACATGGACGTTGATCCGGACACGGTAAGCTGATATGTAGTTCTTATATTCTTCAATACTGGATAACGTGAATCCGAACAGGACAAAGAAGGAACACAGATGCACAGGACAGGCGTTACTAGCAACTAAGCTTCATTCAGGAAAGTTTCGCTACATATATACACAGCCGAGTGGCACGCGCAGGCGCACTGCACGTACGTTACAGTCTCAGTTGCAGTTGTTACAGTTGCGTTACAGTTATGCTTATACTTGTCCGTTATGACGGAGATCGCACGCACGTTTCACGAACCCACGTGTATGTTCTTAACAAGGGGTTCTTGACAGTTCTTGAACAAAGTCATCATCACCGTGATCAGTGAGCACCAGCAGCTGGATTGTACTTGTTAATCGGATACGTACGTGATCGCGGCTACGAGGGGTGTAAGTGTAGTGAAGTGCGAGGTATAGTACAAACTGGTGGAAATCCTGGATGCCTCTTACGATGAAATGATCTATGACGTCTCCTGTCCTGGACGTGGCAGCGAGGTCTTTTGGCGCCCTTTCTACATTCACGCCGTCTTTCACGCAGTATAAATACCAGGTGTTGCTGGGTCTTGGATAAATCAATGTTGATGTCACCGGTAATGATGAGAGGTCTGGTTCTCTCGGCAGATTTATTGTATGAAGCATTGACCCCGGTTTTTGCGTAATCCACGTGGTCCACGTTGCGGGCCACGTGGACGAGTGAATGGTAGTTGAGCGTCTTCCAGGGGTGTTCTGTCTACAGCTTCCTCACTTTCCTTGCGTCCGCCGCGATGGTGTTACGGTGCTCGGCTGCTGAACCGAAGGTAGCGGGTTCGATCCCGGCCACGGCGGTGGCGTTTCGATGGAGGCAAAATGCTAGATGCCCGTGTACTGTGCAACCTCGGTGCACGTTAAAGAATACCAGATGGTCAAAATTTCCGGAGCCCTTTGCTACGGCGTCTCAGAATCATATCGTGGTTTTGGGACATAAAACCCCGATAATTAATATTATCACCTTTCCTTGCGTGTCAGTGTGTGTGTTCGCGGTTACTGTGTTGGTTGAGGCTCTGTATCACCTGTGACACATACCCGCATAATATAACTCTTGTATGCAACACACGGGACTGAGAGAAAGGATTTCATGACGTATGCGACAGGTATTTTGCGTTATTCATGTCATGACCAATGAATCGTGCTCGTCATACACTGATCCCAATTTTGGTATATTACAAGTTTGGTACACCCAGACTTAGGCGGCTAGATAGATAGATAGATAGATAGATAGATAGATAGATAGATAGATAGATAGATAGATAGATAGATAGATAGATAGATAGATAGATAGATAGATAGATAGATAGATAGATAGATAGATAGATAGATAGATAGATAGATAGATAGATAGATAGATAGATAGATAGATAGATAGATAGATAGATAGATAGATAGATAGATAGATAGATAGATAGATAGATAGATAGAAACGGCCAAAGTGCCTGAGGTTCGCTAAGAAATGCTTCGCATTTAAAATCCGACATAGGCTCGTTGAAAATGCGTGTGATCTGCCGGATTTTCCTTAAACTTTCTTTAATTGTAGCGCAGTACCTCGGATAGCTATGCAATAACTCGCCCAGTGTACCGTACTCGATAGTTTGTCGCCAGCTTCACTTGCCTGCGTCCGTCCGAATGCTGAAGGAAAAATACGACAGAGGAACAAATGAAAACGAAAGTATGCTCTCGTTATAAATGGCGGAGCCTTCCAACTTCGCACGATAAGTAGTAGGACTGAGCGTAGCCATGCGTCTGCGTCACTGAAATCAAGGAAGATAAGGGCGGATATCGAAAATGTCGCTGTCAGTGCTGGCGTTAAGCAGGTGGCGCAGGAGGATGTAGCGCTCGCCGCCTCTGCAAGGCAGCGCGTACGCGTCCATGTCGAGATCGCGTACTAGGACGCACATGTCCTGGTCACGAGGGCTCTTCTTGCCGTAGGACAACATGCTCCTGAGTGACTCGTAGCTGTCCAGCGAATACCACGTGCCATCATCGGCTGTTGCGCGCACGATGGCTATGGAGGCGTTTGCAAGCTGATGAGACGGCGTGCCAGAGCACAGTTCAGAGACAGCCCTGTACCCCACTCGGCGGCTCACGTTGGTTGCAGGCAGAGGGCGATGCGTCTCGTCTCTGACGTGGATGCCGAGAGAGAGGCTGAAGCACATCTTCGGCCGTAGGTCCGCGTAAGCGCGGAGCCTCTCGAGAAAGCTTTTCACAGCATGGAAGGAGGCCATAGGACCTTCGACCGCAGGCACTACCTCTGTAACCGTGTGGATGTCAAGAATCACAATGTCGATTCGGTCGCCCAGTTGCGAGAGCATCGCGTTAGCCAGCGGGACGTCTGCCGGTACCATGAGACCCAAGAGGCCAGAGCCCTGCGGAAAGTTGAGTGCCAGAATGTCCCGCAGGTCGACCAACAGGTCTGCGAGCCAAGTAAGCGGGTCCTTCATGCGCTCCCGGCAGAGCTCGTTGCTGTGGGCGACCCAATGAACCACTACGCCATCGAGCCGATGCCGCCGAAGGCTCATCAGTACGCCTGCCACGAAGACTGCGCGCGCTGATGGGCTGATGCCGACATGGTACATGTCTGCGGCGTCCTCTGTATGACCTCCGAACGTTACATACACGGGAATGGAAGAACCTTGCGCGGCTCGAACCCTATGCAGCTGCTCAATTCCGTAGCGTCGATCGAACTCCGGCACCCGGCTCGTGAGCTGGCCAGCCGCCAGTCCCATGGACCAATAAACGAGACCAGAGCAAAGATTCAGAGGCAAATGACGCGGCAGGAAGTCGCGACCATCAGCGTGTCGATAAAGAGAGTTGTTGTAGAGGCAAAGTACAGGAGCCGATGGACGTACGGACAGTCTCAAGACGCCGTTGTCAAGGTAGTTGTCATTTATTCCGGTAAGGTCATCATCGACAGGGCTGACGCTACTTGTGCGGCAAGGAGTTGGCAAAGCCACAACCAGGTCGCTGTGCGTGCTTTTGCTGGCGGTGTCTAGGGTTCTTGTCGAAGCTGCCGCCTCTTTCCACGTGCCGACCTTAGTGCTGCCGATCCAGTAGGGAAGCAGTAGCAAGAAGAGTGGCACAATGAAGAACGAGGTGCACACGGCTCCCAAGACCCACACGTGCAATAGATGTCCAGAGGTGACAGGGTCTGAAAGCTGCTCAGGCCGCACTTGCACTTCGGAGACGAAAGTGTCCAATCGCCGGCCACTTTGATGCTGTGCTGAAGGGCCTTCCAGGAACGAGGTCGAGGCCTTGTTAGTGCTTGAGCTGGTCCAGGTGACGAAAGTGCTATTGCTGCCTCGCATTCGGGTCGGGGGACGAATCTCGTCCGACGTCGCAAAAGAACGCGCGTTCATGACGACGACGATGATGATCCTATGATGGTGATGATTGGCACCTATCCACTCAGGGGGTGGATCGGCCAAGAGTCGGGCGGATCATATAATTTGAAATTTTTAAGTGCTAATACAGGCTACAGAGCCAGTTGGCATGAAGAGTTATTTTTAATGAATACCAGTTTTAGCCTAGACCATGTTGCATAACCTCGCAAATGACCAAAAATCATTGTCATTACGACAATTTAAAAATTATTGGCGGTTCATGTGTCGAATAAGACGATTTCATTCGCATATGAATTTCTCTATAGCACTGCATATATTCCCGACCGAGTGCCCCAGCACAGAAGCCCCAAATGACAACAGTACAGTTGAATAAGTAACTGGTAGACCACGGTGCCGTATTACAATTTCGATAGCTCGTTTTCTGAGAGAGGAAGAACGTCGGCAGTCCAGCAAGAATTGTTCGAGTGTTTCTACCTCATTGCAAAAGGAAAATGTAGGAGAGATCGCCAGACCAGCTCTGTGCACGTATAAATTAACAGTCTTGTCATTGCTAGTTCTGTCTGCCTTGTTTTACACCATTTTCTGCTCCAAGGAAACTGAAGGTGCTGAAAATCCGGTGATAAAGCGAGACTTGGAGTAAGCAATTATAAAGCGTGCTTTCTAAATCTGGCCGCAGCGACGAACGCCGTAACTGGAAGGAGGTCAAGGAAAGGGTCTGCAAGGGAAGCCTTTGCCAAAGTGTCCGCAACTTCATTCAATATTCCTTTATGCCCCGAAACCCAAAATGATCGCAGGTTTCGCAAACGCTGTGGACCAAGTACGCGCAATAATCTCAAAGTGTGCGATTCAGTTAGGGTTGGTAAAGCAGAACACAATGACAATGAACCTGTTACTATAGCTACTGAGGTTTATGAAGAACGGAAGTTTACGCAGGGCCAGACTGAGGGCTAGGAATTCAGCCAAAAATATTGGTGTATGATCAGGGAGTCTTACAGAAAAGGACCAGTCTAGTTGTGTGGAAAAAATTCCAACACTGGGCTTTTCCTTGCACTGTTGCTATAACAACAGTCGTGCTAATCTGATTTAAGTGATCTTGAACAAGTCCATTCAATACATTCCAGTGAAGTAACTTCGCATTATTAGGGAATATATCATCATATGATATCGCTAATGTACTCAACCTATTATTCATTACCATTATATCATTAAGCTTTATCTTTAATGGGTCCAATAGCCGCTGTGTAAAAATCACCTGTGGGGCGTGGAACCGAGGTCACGTGACATTAAAAAACAGTTCTGGTTGGCTTATAAATACATATTGGTCTCGTCTTATCCGCGATTCCCAGAGCCTTAAGAATGTTTGAACTGTTAATATTTTGAATCTATTGTTCAAGGATGGGATTCAGGATTCTTTATATAGGACTGCATTTGCTACAAATTTTAGTAACCCAAGGCACGAGCGAAGTGCTTGGCGTTCAAGCACAACTAGCGGATTTATCTTCCACGCTGGGGCGCCAGAGAATAAGGCACATCCAAACTCCAGTATAGCGCGTATATACATGCGGTAAATCATTATCAATGTGTCTCTGCGCATGCACCATCGATGATTGCTATTCCTTCTGAGTATTCCCATCGCATGTGGCGCTTTAGTCGCCGTATGTTCAATATGCATACGTCAGTTAAGCTTTCCATAATAAATAATTCCGAGGTACTTGACTGTTTCCATTTGGGGGATGTCTGCTTGATGGAATGAGAGGGATATAGTTATGTGGTCTATCGTAGAAAATGACAGAACTGCACACTTCCGTACATTAATGGCCAAACGAATACTGTCGAGCCAATATTCCAAGGTAGACAAGTATCATTGTAAAAGATCGTACAATGACTGAATGTATAAGCCGAGGCAAAGAAGGCTATATCATCAGCATAAACGTACGTGTTTATGTTTCGATGACAAGGAATGGAGCTAAGCAAGATATTAAACAATAGTGGAGACAATACTATAAGATGGCTTGCACTTTGTTGCTGAAGGGCCTTCCAGGAACGAGGTCAAGGACTTGTTAGTGCTTGAGCTGCTCCAGGTGACGAAAGTGCTATCGCATCCTCGCGTTCGGGTCGGGGGACGAATCTCGTCCGACATCGCAAAAGAACGCGCGTTCATGACGACGACGATGATGATCCTATAAGATGGCTTGTACTCGGGTTGGCTGAGAACTGGGCGGCACTTAGTTACTATCTTGAAATTTTATGCCGTGATGACGACAATGAAAAGGAGATATTGTGCCACTGTGATTTTCGCCGATCTTGCAGCCATGTTTCATT
The DNA here is from genome assembly GCF_013339695.2 of Rhipicephalus sanguineus. Classification (NCBI taxonomy): domain Eukaryota; kingdom Metazoa; phylum Arthropoda; class Arachnida; order Ixodida; family Ixodidae; genus Rhipicephalus; species Rhipicephalus sanguineus. The sequence goes on from NC_051179.1 coordinate 193,511,258, forward strand.
TCACAGTTTCTTCTTTTCGGGCTACTTTATTTTTCATTGCTTTCTTTTTTTATTGTTACTGTTGTTGTTTCGCTGAACAATGCCAATACTTCTTACTAGAACATTTTCAGCACTAAGCATAACTTATGTATCTGTTCGTTATCATTTTTGCATTGATAAGGTTTGTATGCGTGTGCGTAATTGTATTTTTATTTATATTTATGCAGATGCACATGTATGGATGTAGGTAGGTAGGGAATAAACTTTAGGGTGCAGCATGAAATTACTGGCCCAGGCTAGGCCACCAGGGGCCGCCGTCCGGGGAACGTTTTTTGAGGCAAATATGAGCAAACGTTGTACATGTGTGTATTCGTACATGTACAAATGAGTACATGCATGTATTTTACATATACAGGTAAATATGAATATGTACTGTATCTTCATAACCAACTCTTTTTATATGCTGTATACTGGCAGTAAAACAAAGGCGGCAGGAACACCACCAAGCTGCTGTTGTGCACGTTTCTTGTTCCTTGTCTTTGCATTTTCTTTCTTTCTTTTTTTTGCGGTAAAAAAATCACAGCATATCCACGGAGTGAATGATGATGAGTGGGCGAAGCTGCGGAGGTTCATCGGTAAACCGTGAATCTTCCGTGAATTCTGCCCAGTACATCATCACCGACGTGAGATCGGGCGCGTTTATACTAAAGGTTCGATGAGTTATGACGACTTGCAGCTCACTTTAATTTTACATGTACGCTGTGAATTTTCATTGTTTAGAAAACCATTGTTTTAGAAAACATCTGGCGTCTTTCGTTAAGCAGCTGGCGTCTTTTCGTTTTGCTTTAGAAATATCCGGCGTTCTTTCGTTTTGCTTTTAGAAAACATCTGGCGTCTTTCCTTGGTTTATTTCATCAATCAACGGCGTTTTGAACAAAATTTTTACTGTTTAATCACGCACAGGAGAAATCTCACCAGGCACTACCTTGGAGGTAAACAATGGCTGCTAATGGGAATGAGAGACAGAAGAAGTCGGCTTTTAGCTAACACTTACACTTCTACTTCTACTAACGTTTCCTACTGGAACATGCCAATGGCTGCTAATGGGGAATGAGAGACAGAAGAATTCTGCTTTTAGTTAACGCGCACGCTGCGAATTTTTTATTGTTCAACAACGCACAGAAAAAATTTCCCACCGGCACCACCTTGGAGGTCAAGATCTGGTACTAGCGTTACGACTGGTTACGCACTACTACGAGGGACGAACGGGTGCCGCCTTAAAGGAGCTTCGCCCCTAAAAAGAAAATGCGAAATAATGTTGAAAGAGTGAAGTTGACAGATCAACAGTTAACATAAACCTGACCATGTCGAGTAGCGATGCAAGAATATAACACAAAAATTTGGCAGATCCCATGTACCGAGGGAATCGATGTTATGCGAAGCATGCGCGGGAAAGTGACTGTGGCGTAATTTTTCATACTGAGTAAAACGTGATAGAATGACGCTACAGAAATGTGCAAATGGATGCACATATTTTGAAGAGTCGCACATGTATTATATAACCAGTTGTTTACAGCTGCGCAACGATGCCAACAGCAACATGGGTGTTACCAACACCGGACACGGAAAGCTGATATGTAGTGCTTATATTCTTCAATATTGAATGACACGGATTCGAACAGGACAAAGAAGGAACACAGATGCACAGAACAGGCGCTACGTGCAACTAAGCTTTCTTCAGAAAATTTCTCTAGATATATACACAGCCGAGTGGCACGCGCAGGCGCCCTGCACGTACGTTACACTTAGTTACAGTTGTTACAGTTGCGTTTCAGTTGTTATGCTTATACTTGACCCTTACGACGCACAACGCACGCACGTTTCATGAAGTCGTGTGCATGTGTGGAAATGTGGAAGGGGTTTTTGACAGTTCTTGAACAAGGTCATCATTACCGTGATCAGTGAACACCAACAGCTGGACAGGACTTGTTATCGAATCCGTTCGTTATCGCGGCTACGAGGGGTCTAAATCTTGTGAGGAACAAGGTATAGTACAGCTGGTGGAAATCGTGGATGCCTCTTACGAAGAAATGATCTATGATGCCTCCTGCCCTGGACCTGGCAACGAGGTTTGTGATGCCCTGTTCACATCCAAGCCCTCTTTCATGCAGTGTAAGAAGCAGGCGTTGTTGGGTTGTTATAAATCAATGTTCAAGTCACCGGCAGTGATGAGGGGCATGGTCCCCTCGGCAGAGGTATTATAGGAAGCACTGACCCCGATTTTTGCGCAATCCACGTGGTCCACGCTGTGGACCACGTGAACAAGTGGATGGTAGTCGAGCGTCTTCCACGGCTGTTTTGTCTTCAGCTTACTCAATTTCATTGCGTCCGCCGCGGTGGTGTAGCGGTTGCGGTGCACGGTTGATGAGCCGAAGGTCGTGGATTCGATCCCGGCCGCGGCGGTTTCATTTCGATGGAGACGAAATGATAAAGGCCCGTGTGCTGTGCGATGTCAGTGCACGTTAAAGAACACTGGTTAAACGCTGGTTAAATTTGGTTATCACTTTCTCGCGTGTGAATGTGTATGTTCACGGCTACTGTGTTGATTTAGAATCTGTATCACCTGTGGCACATACCCGCATAACATGTGAGCTCTGGTATTCGGGTATGTGCCACACGTGACTGAGAGAAAGGGTTTCATGACGTACGCGACATGTATTTGGGTTATTCATGTCATGACCAGTGAATCGTGTTGTTCATACATTGATCCTCGTATGAAGACAACCAGGAGAGCGCCCAGACGTAGGCAGATAGATAGATAGATAGATAGATAGATAGATAGATAGATAGATAGATAGATAGATAGATAGATAGATAGATAGATAGATAGATAGATAGATAGATAGATAGATGGACGGACGGACGGACGGACGGACGGACGGACGGACGGACGGACGGACGGACGGACGGACGGACGGACGGACAGACAGACAGACAGACAGACAGACAGACAGACAGACAGATAGATAGATAGATAGATAGATAGATAGATAGATAGATAGATAGATAGATAGATAGATAGATAGATAGATAGATAGATAGATAGATAGATAGATAGATAGATAGATAGATAGATAGATAGATAGATAGATAGATAGATAGATAGATAGATAGATAGATAGATAGATAGATAGATAGATAGATAGATAGATAGATAGATAGATAGATAGATAGATAGATAGATAGATAGATAGAAACGGCCAAAGTGCCTGAGGTTCGCTAAGAAATGCGTCGCATATAAAATCAACTTGAGAGTAGTCGGGCCCTTGGACTTCCGGGAGCCCCCTGGCCGATATCTCTAGGCAGGCCCGGTCCACGAGCCACAGCGGCTTGTCCGAGCCAGTGGCCAGAAGAGCGGCCTCCCACGAGCAAAGGAAATAGGGGCTGCTACAAACAGGAATCATCGTCGATGGTTTCAAGTGCGAAGCTTGTATTAGCGAACTCTAGGCACTTTGAGCGTTTTTATCTATCTATCTCTCTATCTATCTATCTATCTATCTATCTATCTATCTATCTATCTATCTATCTATCTATCTATCTATCCATCTATCTATCTATCTATCTATCAGCCGCCTACGTCTGGGCGCTCTCGTGATCACCTCCTTAACTTTGTGTAGACGAAAATTGACATGGGAGGGTAAGAGGATTTCACGAATATGACTCTCTGGTCATGACATGAATAACGTGAAAATCCTGTTGCTTACGTCGCAAGACGCTTTCCTCCAGACATGTGTGGAACATACCCGTTTAGCACGGGCTACGGTGTGCGGGTATGCGCCACGGGTGATTGACAATTTATATCTACCCAGGAACTGCGAGAACCGACATTGGTAATTAAATTCGAGAGCGTTAAGAAAAACCGATATCGGCAAAGTTGACGCGACGAATTCAAAGATTAAACATTAGGATCCCCGCAGGAATCGAACCCAAGCATTCTGCATGGCAGTCGGTATTCTACCACAGAGCCACGCCAGGTCTAGAATGTGCTTTGGAAAAACACTCTGTGTAGGCGTAATGTCGGTGCAACGTCAATTGTGGTTGTGGTGCTGGCTATATATATGTGTACAGTACTCACAGATTGCAATAGGGCAATTTAGGGCTAAGTAACGCGCATGTTTTCGTTACTACGCCTTCAGTTTGGGCGATATCGGCATAATTTTGACTCGAACGCGCCAACATTATCTTTAGAGACCAGATTCGTCGCAAGATGACGTGGTTATCTGGAGCATTTGCGCATACAAGTCGTTATGCTAAAAAAGATGGTTGATCCCTCCGTCATAGGAATCGCAATAGCACGAAAGTAAAGCGTGCCCTTACAGAGAGTTTGCACAATGCATCTTGATGTCCGGCAGTTATAGCACCGTTTAACGTGGATGCACCCACTTTGATGATTGGTGGTGCATCTCCATACTGACGGCTAACGTCCATGTTAAATGATTAAACAAAACGTTGTGGTAGCTGTAGTAAACGGTGAAAGCGTAATGAGAGAATGAGGTGTAATAGCCAGAAGAGCGTCGCATATTGGACGCAGAACTTTGTCGCCATCCCGCGGCATGTTAAAATGTGATTGAACGCCACGGCTGGACTAGGAAACGCAAACGCGTCGTGCCGCCCCCCGGCCGCGATTTTTCTCGGGGCGAGCGCGTGATCGGGGAACGCGGTGTTACAGCCAAGTGAGGCAGGCGCGCGTCGCAGAGCTATTTTTGGTTTGGATTAGCGTGATGCTATGAGCGAGTCCGACGCTTTTGCGACGCTTGGGCTAAGATCGCCACCTCGCGGTGTGTTAAGACACCGCCAGGTGGCGATCTTAGCCCGAGACACAAAATTGAACTTTTATTGAAAACGCGCTGAATGGGACGGACGTGTAACGCGTTGCAGGTGTTATTCGCGGAGGCCACAGCAATGACGAATTACTTTACTTTACCGCTCGCACAGGGCAACACCACCCCGCCGACCGGGAGTCTGGTCGACCAAGCCCCCAAGACCAAGCCCCCAAGAGCCCCGAAAATGTACTGCTAAGCGTGAGTGCACCCAGAAAAAGTAATTACAGTATGCTTTTAAAAGCTTGTTTCGGTTCCTACTGTACCCTGACGTACGTCACAACTTGGTATGAACTTCACTCTAGTAAAGTAAAGTAAACTTTATTTCGGCATAACACATACAGGGTTTGCCCGCGAGGCAAGGCAAAAGGAGGATTTAAACCCCCTGACTAGGCCTTACCTTGCTGGGGCAGCAGAGACAGCGGATTCGAAAGTTACAATTTCACTAGAACATGATCAATTAACAAGAACACATTCACTAGTACAGTAAGAACACGATCACTATTTACAGTAATAACATATAGACAGTAATGACATAGCAACAGAACATAATCACTAATGCAGTAATAACAACAATAACGTAATGAATAATGCAATGACTAGTAATGCTCGCTAACAGTAACAGTAACAATACTAATGCAGTAACCAACATATAAACATTTTTACAACACATCCACTTCCGAAGGAAGAAACATGTTCATTATTAGATGTTTAAATTTATGAATTGTTTTACAATTTCTGGCTATTTCAACAACATTAGGATACATATTACATAAAGACATAGTTTGATACTCAATGGTTTGCATACCATAGTTTGTCGTGGCCTTCTTCAGTACTATTGATGTGTGGCGTAAACGGTATCCTGTGTCTCGACTAAGGTACCGGTTTGAAAATGTCTCAAAGTTGCTGGAAACTTTGCAATTTTCGCTCTGTAAGAGTTTCTATATGTTAAGGATATTGTAGCGAATCATTAATTTAGAAGACCCTATGTATTCATTTGAAGAGTTAAGCAAACGAACAGCTCGACGTTGTAGTACTGCCAGTTTTTCTGTATCGGTTTTGTTTCCGTTTCCCCATGCTAATAAGCCGTAGCTAAAATGCGAATGTACAAGTAAAAAGTACAGTTGTCTGATGAGCTTGACAGGCACATACCATCGGATTCGTCGTAGTAAACTTCCCGTCACGTGCTCGCGCAAGATAGTTGGTGAAGCACAAGCGGCCATTTTGAACGTTATGGTGACGCACGAGCGGCCATTTTGGAAGTTTTGGTACCTGACGTCATCACAACTAGCCAGACTGCTGCGTGAAGTCACCACAATTAGTACTGTAGCTAGGGTGGCTAGAATGGGGAGGTGTGCTTAGCGCAGCGCGTTTGCCTTGCCAGACGGGGTCCCTTTGCGCGCCGATGCCGCCAGGGGCGCGGGTGCAAGGGCCGCTGCACACTTGTCACTGCCCAGTTATAAAGGGGACACTCATAACATTCATCCATCCACCCTGCACAAAGAAAACGCCGCGCCTACGATGTTTTGGAGCCACATAAAGGCGCTAGGTAGGAAGTCTGTCACAATGCAACAATATATTGGATGGAGAAAATGAATTCGAAGGGTACGAAGCGTTAGGTTACATCCAAAAGGTAACAACCGATTCGTTTAAAAAGAGCGTCCATGGGATTTCCCCGGTGAGTAAAAGTATGGCGGAGAGAGCAACCAAGCAAGAGCTAGTACTTGAGAATTTCAACTGAAAAAAGGCCGAAGGAAAAAAAACTCCAAGCCTACGCGGAAAGCGCAGCACAGTCACAGCGAAAGCTGGAAGAGCGGCCTTTCTAGAACCCCTTATAAACTCTCTTGTGGTTACTAATACAAGTACACTAGCAATGTACCCACTACGCCACAAATAATTTTTGTGAACTTGGGAAGCACCCACCACGACATTATTCGTCATTCTGCGGAGAAGCGAGGCACCATCTGTAAAGCATTATGTGCACTTTGCTGATGCGATGATTGATGACAATGAAGAATTATGGCTGAGCCCTAGTTACGTAATTCGCATTGTATGACGCCCGGTCGTTTTTAACTCTCCCACTAGGCTTTACAACATACGTTAACGGGAGAAAGAGAGAGAGAGAGGGAGAATTAACTTTATCGAGACCTTGGGGAAATGGATCATGTAGCCTTACGGGCTTCCTTGGCAACCAATAGAAGTGCACTTGGGAGGAACCCATTACGCTATTAATCATCATAATTTTTCTGTAGTAGGGAAGCAGCCCCTATGCAATTTTTCGTCATTCTGCGGAGAACCGTGGTACCCGCTAAAGACCTGTAAGACATTATGTGTACTTTGTTGATGCTGTGGCTGATGACGATGAAGAATTATGGCAGAGCCCTTTCTAATGGGTTGGAAGCATTCAGCAACCCACTCGTTGCACATTTCGCATTGTGTGAAGCCTGGTTAGAGAATTCGCGTTGTGTGATGCCTGGTTGTTATGTTGCTCTTCTACCACATTACATTACAATATGGTAATGTGGTTCCTTCCCGACATGAAGCCTGTATAGGGTCTTTTTGCAAAGCAGTTCCAAGTACCGGAATGGCTCTGAGGTGGTATACCGGGCTCCCACGCTGAGGGCCCAGGTTCGAACCTTGTTCCATCCTGAATATTTTTTCTTCGTTTTCTTTTTCTTATTTCGCGCGATAGTGGTTACGGACACCGGCGGCTGCGGCAGCGGACAACTAAGGCGCCAAAAACGGCCCTTGTTGTGATCTCGTTACAGCTTTCGCTGTAAAATTCCAAAGCGCACTGCCTCGGGGTTAGATGGGGTTCCAGTTAGCCTCATTAACGAACTAGGACATAACACTAAAGAAGTATTGTTGACAGCCGTAGAAAACTGCTTAAAGGACAGACAAATACCGGACAGTTGGCCTAAAAGTAGAATGAACTTAATCTATAAAGGCAAGGGACAAAAGGATAAGATTCGCTCGTATAGACCACTAACCATTACATCGGTACTATACAGGTTGGCGATGCAAGCAGTAAAAATGAAAATAGAAACATGGGCAAAACATAAGGATATTTTGGGAGAACTTCAGAATGGATTTCGGGTCGACAGGCAGTTAGACGATAACCTGTTTCTTCTCACTCAGTGTATAGAAATATCTAAAATAGAAAATAGGCCCTTGTACGTGGCTTTTCTAGACAACACTGGGGCATACGACAACGTAAATCAGGAAATTTTGTGGAATATTTTGAAAGGCATTCATTTCAAAAAAAGCTGTATACAGTCATTGCCTATACGATTGTATAGGCAATGACTGTATACAGCTTTTGAGGGAGATATATCGAGAAAATACAGTTTGCATAGAATGGGAAGGAATGAGCAGCGAAGAGAACGCTGAAAAAACTATGAGCGCACGGAAAGCACGGACGACAAAAAGACACGCATATGCACACACGTAGGCGCTCGATATGGGCTGATTGTGTGCTATAAGTAGCAATGGATCAGAAGAATAAATTTTGTTGGAAGTAGCGCCTACGTGTGTGCATATGTGTGTCGTTTTGTCTTCCGTATTTTCCGTGCCCTCATAGTATTTTCAAGATGGAATACTAACGTGCCCAAACCGCCGCACTGCAGAACGTTGAGATTAGGGGCTGAGAGAGGGATGTCCTTTGTCCCCTCTGTTATTCATGCTGCATGGAAAAACCGCTAGAAGGTAGCAACGTTGGTTTTAATCTGTCACGCATACAATGCGGCGTGATGTTTGAGCAGAAGCTTTCAGCTTTATTTTATGCGGACGATATCGTCTTATTTGCGGACAGTCGAGATGATATACAGCGGCTGTCGGATATATGCGGAAGGGAAGGTGAAGCTCTTGGACTAGGACTTAGTATAACGAAGTGTAGATTGATGGTATTCAATGATCCCTGTGATCAGGCAGTGTGAAGGCCAAGAAATACCGAGGGTAAATGGAGTATGCCTTGGAGTATGGGTAAATGAGAGTGATATAGACACATGGAGGTACAAGAAAAAGCCTCGGCAGAAAAAGGAAAGAGGAATGCTGCAATAATGAAGCACAGCGCGTTGTGGGGATAAAATAGGTACGAGATGCTTCGAGGTCTGTGGAAGGGTGTAATGGTTCCGGGGCTTACTTTTGGGAACTCAGTGGTGTGCATGAGGGCAGAGGTACATTCGGGAATGGATGTAAATCAAAGGACAGTGGGACGCCTCGCGTTGGGTGCTCACGGAAAGACGCCAAACGAGGCTGTAAAAGGCGATATGTGATGCGCAGGTTTGAGGCGAGGGAAACTCAAAGCAAAATAAGGTTCGAAGAAAGGCTAACAATTGTGAAGGAGAGTAGATGGGCAGAGAAGGTGTTCCGTTGTTAAATGCGAAGCATTTCTTAGCGAACTTCTGCGACTTTGAGCGTATCTATCTATCTATCTATCTATCTATCTATCTATCTATCTATCTATCTATCTATCTATCTATCTATCTATCTATCTATCTATCTATCTATCTATCTATCTATCTATCCGCCTACGACTCATGGCGCACTCGCGTCCGCTTCGCTCGCTTGATATACACCAAAATTGATATTGCGCGATGTGCCTGTATGAAGAACATGCATAACAGGTGGTAACATGAAAACCATGATATGCATGTCATGTATTTCAGGATTTACATGCCACGCTATGGCGCACTCGCGTGCGCCATAGCGTGGCATGTCCGCAGTGCTTGCATGACTGCTGATGTCTCCACCAAATCAAATGCCCTCTCGTAATCTGTGAAGGCTATGTATAGGGGTTGGTAGTTGTGGTAACGTGAAACGTCAGCCTTAGAACAGCTTATAGGGCTGCCATGCTGTTTTTGTTATCTGTCTGCTGTTTGTACATCGTATCTGTTGCGGCTGGTGACGTCACACCAGTCTTATATATATTGGTTGCTCAGCACTGAATAAAGGGCTGATTCCTGGTTTTTCAAGCAATGCCTCGGTCACATCATGTGGCGACGAGAATTTGACGGAACCCAGAAGCGGAGGCTCAGCCAAGCAGTTCAACGGCGGTAGTCACGTACGAAATGTTGCACCTGCTCTCGGATTACGCCAGCATTCCAGCAAGCATCACGGGTCTTCAACGGACCTTAAGGAAACGCCGCTACACCGCCATTGCGCACCTGAGTAAGCCACACTCGTCAACCGCAGACTGTTGAGTGCTTTCGCCTTTATAGAATGTCGCACTTGGGGAAGTTAAGCGAGTTTGATCCTAGAACTGAGAACTTTGAGTCATACCTTGAACGCTTTGAACTTTTCATTACTGCGAATGATGTAAAACAGGAAAAAGTGTTGCCGGTGTTTTGACGGCCATTGGTTCAGAAACGTATGAGGTGCTAAAAAGCTTGGTTGTTCCGGACACTCCTACTGACAAAACATTTGACGAGGTGAAACAGCTGCTTAACAGTCATTACAATCCCTCGAGTTCAGTGATTGCTGAACGATGTAAATTCAACAGGCGTGTCCAACACGAACAAGAAAGTATCGAAGACTTTATTGTAGAACTAAAGCGCTTAGCCAGAAAGTGCGACTTCGGCGAATTTTTGAACGATGATTTGAGGGACAGGTTGGTGGCGGGTGTACGAAATGAGGACAGCTAGCGGGCATTATTTGCCCAGGGAAGTTTGACGTTCGAGAATGCATGCAAAATTGCTTTGGCGCGAGAGTTAGCCGCACGTGACTCCGCCCTAATGAAGGATAATGATGGCAATATAAATGCCGTGAAAAGTCAGCAAAGAAGGGAACAGGAAGGCTACGGGACTTCGAGTGAGGCTCGGCCGAACAGTAAATGCGAGGGATGTGGCAAGAACCACTCCTGAGAGAAGTGTTGGTACAAAGAGTTCAGGTGCCGCAGATGCGATCAGATAGGACATTTGCAGAGAATGTTTCGGAATGAGCCCAGACAACACAGCCGAACTAGCGTGGTAGGACTGGAGGAAGAAACGGAGCAGGAAGTGTGGCACTTCGTAAACATGGCACGGTCTCGTTACGATGTCTGCATAGAGGTAGAAGGTCGACCACTGCAGATGCAGATTGACACAGGCGCTGCCGTAACGATAGTGCCAGAAAGCGTGTACAAGGCGACTTTCCCACAGGTAAAGTGCATCCCGTCCGAGTATCGTTACGCACATACACGGGAGAACAGCTGCAGCTTAAGGGACAGCGGTGGGCTCGGTGGCTGTGCCACGAAACAGTCGACTAAGCCACTTCTTTTCAACATGCAGGTGTTCGCTATTGCTTTCATCTGTGCTGCCCTGCCCGCTACCATTTCGACCGTCCCGCACGTACCTTCATCTTGCGCAGATCAGCGCACTGGCTACGCACCGGTCAACTGATGCAAGCCACACCCCAGCTTCCATTGGCAACACCCGGCGCTAGCCTGACCACCACTGCCTCATGGGAGCTGCCTACGTCACCAACTTCAACCACCGGATCGGCTTTAAAAGAGCAACACCCTCGCGCGCCCACCTGTGGGCTCGGTGGCTGTGCCACGAAACAGTTGACTAAGCCACTTCTTTTCAACATGCAGGTGTTCGCTTTTGCTTTCATCTGTGCTGCCCTGCCCGCTACCATTTCGACCGTCCCGCACGTACCTTCATCTTGCGTAGATCAGCGCACTGGCTACGCACCGGTTGTCCTTCACCAAGTGATGCAAGCCACACCCCAGCTTCCATTGGCAACACCCGGCGCGAGCCTGACCACCACTGCCTCATGGGAGCTGCCAACGTCACCAACTTCAACCACCAGATCGGCTTTAAAAGAGCAACGCCCTCGCGCGCCCACCTGTGGGCTCGGTGGCTGTGCCACGAAACAGTCGACTAAGCCACTTCTTTTCAACATTTAGGTTAGTCATTCGTACAGTCTTTTACAGCGAAAGCTGTTATGAGATCATTTCACCGGCCGTTTTTGGCGCCGTAGTTGTCCGCCGCCGCCGCCGCCGCCGCCGCCGCCGGTGTCCGTAACCAGTACCGATCGAAATAAGAAAAAAATTACACCATCTCCCGCTAAAGGGGACCATGAGGCGATGCGAAGCCGGAGCACTTGCACGATCGCGTTCCGTTGGCGTTCGTTGGGCATGCTACCGACCTCGCGTCGTGGAACGCGAAGAGGGACGCTACGCGCGTCGTATCTTCCATCTAGCCTGGCCGTTAATTCTCGCAGGGCGAGCGGGGAACGCGGTCGACAGGCGGCCGAGAGGGGGACAGCGTGGGAGAGGAGAGAGAAGCGGAGGGGACGCGCATGCGCTCGAGCTCATCGCGGCGTTGCGCAGGAGAGAATTTCGGCATGTCTAGCCCCCGTTTCAGAGGAAGAGTGGAAAGGGGGATGAGAGAGGGGGAGGGGGAGGGAATGTGGAGAGGGGAAGGGGAGAGGGAATGTGGAGAGGGGATGGGAGAGGGAAAGTGGAGAGGGTGAGTGGAGAGGAGGTGTGTGGAGAGGGTATGCGCATGCGCAGTAAGGGTGGTCACGCCGCACACCACCACCACCGGATTGAGCTCCGCCTTAAGATACTTCGCATCTAAAAAAACGAGATAAGAAAAAAATTCCAGGATGGAACGAGGTTCGAACCTGGGCCCTCTGCGTGGGAGCCCAGTATTCAACCTCTGAGCCATGCCGGTTTTTTTTTTTTTTTATTGCCTGCTTTTGACAAGAAACAAAAACACAACCAGTGTTTGTATTGTAAATAGCGTTTCTGAGCCATGCCGGTGCTTGAAACTGCTTTGCAAAAAGGTCCTATACAGGCTTCATGTCGGGAAGGAACCACATTAGCATATGCAATATAGCGTGGTAGAAGAGTAAAATAAGCACCAAGCGTCGCACAACGCGAATTCTGTAACCAGGCGTCACACAATGCGAATTGCGCAACGAGTAGGTTGTGAAATGCTTCCAGCCCATTACAAAGATCTCTGCCATAATTCTTCGTCGTCATCAGGCACAGCATCAACAAAGTGCGCATAATGCCTTACATGCGTTTAGCAGGTACCACGGATCTCCGTAAAATGACGAAAAATGGCACACTGCCTGCTGCCCTACTTCTCAAAAATTAGAATGATTTAGAGCGTAGTGGGTTCCTCGCAAGTGCACTTGTATTGGTTGCCAAGGAAGCCTATAAGCGCAGATCCATTTCCTCGGGGTCTCAGTAAAATTACAATGCTTTATAGCGTGGTGGTTTCCTCGCAAGTGCACTTGGATTGGTTGCCAAGGAAGCCCATGAGCGCATGATCCATTTCCTCGGGGTCTCAGCAAAGTTCTTCGCCCCCCCCCCCCCGTCTCTCTCCCACGTCAACGTATGTTATACAGCATGACGGGAGAGGGAAATAGCGAGCGGGCGTCACCCAATGCAAATTACATAACTGGTGGGCCGTTTAAAGCTTCCAACCCATTACAAAGGGCTGAGCCATAATTCTTCATCGTCATCAGTCGTCGCGTCAAAAAGTGCACATAATGCCTTACAGACGTGTAGCTGGTGCCTCGCTTCTCCGCAGAATGACGAATAATGGCTTAGTAGGTGCTTCCCAACTTCACAAAAATTGTGATTTATGGCGTAGCGGGTACCTTTCTAGTCTACTTGTATTGTAGCCCCAAGAGAGCTTACAACGGGCTCTAGAAACGCCGCTCTTCCAGCTTTCGCTGTGACTGTGCTGCGGTTTCAGCGCAGGCCTGGCGTTTTTTTGCAAAAAAATCAAGCGACTACCTTTTGATACTGCTACCGAGCCCCCAGTGTTTGCTTTCGATTGCTGTAGAGTGTGTTCGTGTCTCGCGCCTCTTGTTACTGCTCTCGGGTGACATTGAAAGTAACCCTGGTCCCGATCTTAACACTATCCTAACCGCATTGCAGAAGTTATCCGCCGGACAATCTCAATTAATGACCGAGATAAAAGCTCTGAAAAGCGAGCTGGTCGAGACTAACAGCACAATATCTGAGCTTACCAAAAGGATGAACTCTGTCGAGAACCATTGCCAAAACATAGAAACCCTGCAGCGACAGGTCGAATCAGTTGAAGCAAACGCTTCCGAGACGATGCAAGCTATCTCTGGTATAGAATCACGAATCGACGACGCTGAAAACCGAGCCCGCAGAAATAACTTAATCTTCTTCGGGATTTCCGACCCAGGTCCATCTGAATCTGCTGCTCTAGTAGAGGAAAAAGTCATTCGGTTCTGCGCAGATCACTTGGACATAACCCTGAACCCGGAGCGTATTGAGCGTGCGCATCGTCTCGGCCGCCACTGCGATGGTCGCAACCGCCCCATAATAATGAAATTTTCGTTGTTTAAGATCAAAGAAAAAGTCTTGTCCAATGGCCGCAAACTAAAAGGTACAAACTATAGAATTGGCGAAGATTTCTCTCGCCCTGTGCAAAACGCGCGCAAACAACTCATTGCATTTGCAAAGAGCAAATCGGTCCCTTTTTCACTGCGCTACAAAACATTGTTCATAGGTTCAACAAAGTACATCTACGACGAAAATACAAGATGCGTAAAAGAATCCAAATAGCAATCCCTACGTCGGGGTCAAACAACCCCATGTCCGACAACGTCGCCTGGCCCTACCACTATTTTTTCAGCAATCTATACTAACATACGCAGTTTCTTACCCAAACGTGGCATCATATCTAGCGTTGTCCTTTCATCCGGATGTAGCTTATTAATCCTCACCGAAACATGGCTAACAGATGGTATTTCCAATGCGGAGGTCCTTGATGATCTACCCGGCTTCAATGTCTTCCGCAACGACCGCCAGAATTGCCGGGGCGGTGGCGTACTCATCGCTGTTAAAGATACGTTGGCCTGTTCGGTCGTTGCTAACCCAAGTGATCTTGAAACTTTATGGTTGCTCTTTCGTTCAACCCCGCAAGATATCTTACTTGGTGTGTGCTACCGTCCCCCTCGAGCTAATAGTGAATTTACTGATAAACTGAACTGTGTGCTAGACACACTAACAAAAAGATAAGCCAACGCGCACGTTTTGCTGTTCGGAGACCTCAATTTGCCTCACATTAAATGGAATGACAATCCACCGTCGTCACAATGCCAAGTCGAAAACAATTTTCTTGATGTTTGCTTCAACTATAACTTAACTCAGCTTGTGTCGGAAAATACACGCGTCACGCAGGACTCAGCCACCGTGCTAGATCTCATTTTAACTAACAATCCTTCCAGTTTATCTAGCCCCGCCACGGTGGTCTGGTGGTTATGGCGCTCGACTGCTGACCCGAAGGTCGCGGGATCGAATCCCGGCCGCGGCGGCTGCATTTTCGATGGAGGCGAAAATGTTTGAGGCCCGTGTACTTAGATTTAGGCGCACGTTAAAGAACCCCAGGTGGTCGAAATTTCCGGAGCCCTCCACTACGGTGTCTCTCATAATCATATGGTGGTTTTGGGACGTTAAACCCAAGATATTATTATTATTATTATTCCAGTTTATCTACAATGACTCAGCTTAAAGAAATTAGTGACCATAAAGTAATTCATGCCGTTTTTGCTTTTGCCTTTCCGAAACGAGAATCGTGGGATAAAACAATACGCTTTTATGACAAAGGTAACTACGACGCGATCAACAACGACCTTTTCTCCTTCTACCCTATCTTCTGTTCCGAATTCCACAACCGCACACTTCAAGATAATTGGTCGATATTTCATAGCAAACTTACTGAACTTGCTTCTAAACATATTCCTGTTATAACTGTTCGGGCCAATCATCATAAACCATGGTTTACAAAAAAGTTAGGAACCATAAAAAACAAGAAGAAAAGGCTATTCCGCTCCGCAAAACGACACAATTCTCCTGTGATGTGGAGCAAATATTATGAGGCAGAGAAAGACTACCTCTCGCACTCTCTTATCTACCTCTCGCACAGCTCTTAGTCGCGCAAAATGCTCCTTCTTCCATGATACTCTACCCAGTGTATTAAATAACAACCCCCAAAAATTCTGGCAAATCTTGCAACCCAAGGTACCAGAAACTATCATCCTCACAGATCATAATGACTTAGTGATCACTGACCAAGAGTGTGCCGATGCGTTTAACGTCGCGTTTTCATCAGTGTTTACTACTGAACCTGCCACTCCTGGTTCGTTACCGCCTGCACATTTACAGTCTGTCATGCCACCCATCGAATTCACCGAACATGGCATAATGCTAATCATAGAAAAACTAAAGTTATCATCAGCATCCGGGGTAGACGGTCTCAATTCTAAACTGTTGAAAAATACAAAACACGTGTGCGCATCTTACTTGAAGCTAATATTCGCTGAGTCTTTATCATCCTCCAGTATCCCCACCGACTGGAAGAGCGGGCAGGTCGTTCCGATTTACAAATCAGGAAATAAAAATTCACCTCTTAACTACCGGCCAATCTCTCTTACAAGTGTACCCTGCAAGATAATGGAACACGTAATATACACCCAAATCATGCGCTTCCTAGACAACGCTAACTTCTTTCACCCTGCCCAGCATGGCTTTCGCAAAGGCTTATCATGCGAAATGCAACTTGCAATCTTCACCTATGACTTGCACATTAACCTCGACGGAAACACTCAGGTTGACGCTATTTTTCTGGATTATGCAAAAGCATTTGACAAGTTACCTCATAAACGGCTATTACAAAAAATATCCCGTTTGAACTTGCACCCAAACATTTTAAACAGGATTGCTGTATTTCTGTCTAAGCGCCATCAGTCAGTGCATCTCGTACATCCGCACCCCTCCCCGTAACGTCTGGCGTCCCGCAAGGAAGTGTCCTGGGTCCCCTACTCTTCCTTATTTACATTAACAACCTTCCCCTTCATGTCTCTTCTCATATCCGTCTGTTTGCCGACGACTGTGCCATATATCGCGCAATTAATAACGACTCTGATCACAGTGTCCTTCAAGACGACCTTAACAAAGTACAACACCGGTGTACCGACTGGCTCATGACCCTTAACCCGAATAAATGTAATGTTTCACTCGCCGCCATCAGCCCTCCTATATGCCCTATAACATCAGCAATACTCCCTTAGAAAAAGTAGACTCATTTAAGTACCTTGGTGTCACACTTTCATATAATTTAGATTGGTCTGTTCATGTGTCGCGCATAACTGCCTCAGCTAACCGAACCTTGGGATTCTTAAAACGCCATTTACGTCATGCACCCCCTCACGTCAAACTACTAGCATCCCCGATATGGTCCCCCCCCATCAAGCATATCTCACCAATGCACTCGAATCAGTCCAAAATCGCGCGGCAAGGTTCATTCATTCATCGTACTCTTATCACACAAGCGTATCACTACTGAAGACACGATCTGGCTTAGATTCATTGTCATCCCGGCGCCGCATTGATTCACTAATCCTTTTTCACAAGTTCTATTACAGCTCCCTTCATCAGACACCATACATCTTGGCCCCACCCCCAAGTCTTTCCCTTCGTACTGGGCATCACTTACAAGTAACCCGTCCACGCAGCCGCACTACTACCTTCTCGGCCTCCTTTTTTTTGCCGTTCATCGACTGAGTGGAACGGCCTGCCCCGTTCTATCGTTAATATCACCTGCCCATCATCATTTGCTGAAAAGCTTAAGCACTAATTGATTCTTATGTTTATATGTGGCTACTAGTTATATGCATATGTGGTTATTGTGCATATTTTATGAATGTATGTATTGTTTATGTATAATTTTTGTATGTATAATTGTGTATTTATTATTATTATGTATATATGTCACTCAACTGTAAACCCACCCCTTATGTAATACCCCCCTTGAGGGGGCCTTTAAGGAAATAAAAGTGAAGTGAAGTGAAGTGAAGTGCGAGGTGGTGGTCAGCCACAATACCCAGCGAATGACCTTGCCAGTAGTGGTAGTGAAAGACAAAGGCAGGCGACTTCCTGTGTTGTTGGGTCGTGATTGGCTCGAACGTCTCAAATTAGACTGGCACGGAATAGGAAACGTGCGTTGTGAGGATAGGGTGCCCGCACTCAAAGAGAAATTTCACTCCGTGTTCTCTAGAGAACTGGGCGAAATACGGGGTTTTGAAGCGAAAGTTCTTCTCCGGGAAGGCTGCACGCCAGTGTTTTGCCGCGCTAGACCGGTCCCTTTCGCAGTACGAGAGCCCCTAGAAAGACAGATAATGAGTCTGGTACAGAAGGGTACATTAAAGCAAGTCCCTCGCAGTGAGTGGGCCACTCCCATCGTGACTATTAAGAAAAGCAATGGTACGTACCGAATTTGTGGAGACAACCCGGTTTTAAAAACCGATCATTATCTATTGCCGAGGCCGGAAGACTTGTACTCGAGCATTGCAAACGCCAAAGTTTTTTGCGTTCTGGATTTATCATCAACACATCAACAAGTGCCTCTCAGTACGGAATCCAGACCACTGTTGACCATTGTTGTGCCAGAGCACCTGACCGAACGGGGAAACAAATAAACACGTGCACTTCGTTGGAAGTCCACGGCATCGCGGTCAGCGTCTACCCTGCGACCAAGCTAAGGGGCCCGCACCTGCCACCTGGAGGCAGGGACTTAGCCCTGCATGCATTGTCTGAAAGCCAGTCGTTTTTCCAAGCTACTCAGCTACGGAAAGCAGCATTCCTGAGGACGATGGAAAGGCTGATCAACCCCTGCTACCTAAAAGGCTGGTCGGCACCAAAAGAAGAACGTCAACACCTGCGGCCGGCGGATGGTCAGGAGACTAGAAGAACGTCAACACCTGCGGCCGGCGGATGGTCAGGAGACTAGAAGAACGTCAACACCTGGGACCAAAGAGCCACCCTGTCAACAATGGACTGGTCCCCTATTTAAGACCGGCCTGGTCCGTTGTTAGGGAGACGCCCCAGCCGACTTGGTCGTGCTGGCAGGCTCTGTCCTGCTATAAACTGCGATAACCTGCTATTACCTGCTATTACCTGCTATTCCTGCTATAAACGTTGTTACGTTTTCATAAACGTTTGGCCTCCCTGCTTTGCTCCTCAGCGATAAGTCCGATCTCCGGCTTTTATCGACTCGAAAAACCCAATTCGTAACAGTGGTGGCAGCGGTGGGATACCACGACCCCGTATCTCGAGCTGCGCACCCGAGGGCCAGCACCCACTTCGTAACAGTGGTTGGCAGCGCTGGGATACGCTACCCTCATCTCATCGTTGGACAAGCTGGGATACGCTACCCTCATCTCATCGTTGGACACGCTGGGATACGCTACCCCAACGTTTGGCTGCACGGGATATGCTACTCTGATCCCTACGGTTGGAGAGCCGGATCGGATCCCTGCAGGCCCGAGGAGCGAGGACGCTCACGACACCGATCGACGGCAGCCACGAGTTCGACCGGAGTCAGCTACTTTGGTTGGGTGAGTGCCCAACGTTTACTGGTCATTTCGCCAGACCTCTCTAGCACAGGCAGATGTTAGGAGAGAGTTTTGTGTTTTGTTTGATTCATTTACTCACTTTAAACCACGATATTAGTTTTAAAGTAAGAGTAAATGTTGTAGAAAGGCATCACGAGAGACGAGATCGCGATGGAGAAGTACCGAGTGCAGGACCTCCTTGAAATTTGTGAGGACTTGGGGATTTGCCGCCGGGTCCGCAAAAACAAAGGAAGCGATTCTCGAGGTGATGCGGGCGGAGAACGTGACGATCGAGGAAGCTGACGAGACCTGGGAGGATATTTGCGAGAAAAAGCGGAAGGCACGCGAAATGCGCGAAAGGCGGAAGGCAGAGGAGCGCGAAAGGCGTGAAAAGCGGGAGGCCGAGGAACGTGAAAGGCGTGAAAAGCGGGAGGCCGAGGAACGCGAAAGGCGCGAAGAGAGGCAGGCTCAGAGGCGTCGCGAAGAGCGAGTACATGCTCTTAGGATGAAGGAGCTTCATGATGAAATTGAGGCGAGTAAGTGGCAACGAGCACGATACTGTCTCCCCGTCTTCAAGTCAGGCTTGAACATTGAGACTTTTCTCGCTGGCTTTGAGACCGTCTGCGAGGAGGTCGGCGTTAGCCAAAACCTTTGGTTGGAGAAGCTTGTCACGTTGCTGCCGCGCCAAACTGCATGCGTTTTGGAGCGCTTATCCGCTGAGGAAGCGCCAGACTTTGATAAGGCCAAAGAAGCCTTATTGCGCCACTTCGCTGCTCCAAGTCCCGCTGACTGCGAAAGTCGAGACGCCAAAGCCCTAGTGCATGAAGCGCATCGAAAGGCGCAGGCGGACGATTCGCGCCGCAGAGACCAAGAGGTCAAGAAACGTCGCGAAGCGCTGGAGGCCGAGGCCCGTTGTAAGGCGACAGAGGACGCCGAGGCCCGTCGTAAGGCGCTTGACGCCGAGGCCCGTCGCGAAGCGCTAGAGGCCGAAGCCCGTCGCGAAGCGCTAGAGGCCGGAGCCGATCGCGAGGCGCTAGAGGCCGAAGCCGATCGCGAAGCGCTAGAAGCCGAAGCCGATCGCGAAGCGCTAGAGGCCGAAGCCGATCGCGAGGCGCTAGAGGCCGAAGCCGATCGCGAGGCGCTAGAGGCCGAAGCCGATCGCGAAGCGCTAGAGGCCGAAGCCGATCGCGAAGCGCTAGAGGCCGAAGCGGATCGCGAAGCGCTAGAGGCCGAAGCCGATCGCGAAGCGCTAGAGGCCGAAGCCGATCGCGAGGCGCAGGACGCCGAAGTGCGTCATAGTGATGAAAAGGCCGACTTCGAAGGCCAAGAAAAGGGTTGTACCCGCGACAGTGGTACACCACCACGAATAGAGACAGCTCAGGGCGAGCTGGCTGACTTAGAGCGTGTCGGGACTAACGTTAGGTCAGACGCACAGACACCTGGCCGCGGCCCCGAGAATCAGTTAGTTGAGCCGTCTCGTGCTTTGGCAAAGCAAATTGAATGCGGCGTACTTGCGAGTACGAGTGCCGATGCTGCGAGCATTCCGAGCAATACCGAAAAGAAAAGGCGTCGGCGAAAACGCGTGAAGGAGAACGCGAGAGCGACGAGTGGCGTTAAGCGCACTAAAGTGGCCAGGCGCGATGACGTCATCTCTCGGGACGCCAAGCTCCAGGTTGGGCCTAAGAAATCGAAAAGGCCCGCTAAGAAAAGATGCAAGTTGAGACAGCTGCGGAGATCTGGAGTTGGCGTCAGGCACACTAAAGTGGCCAAGCGCGATGACGTCATCTCTCGAGACGCCAAGCTAGAGGCAAGGCCTCAGGTCACGAAGAGGCCCAGCAAGAGAAAGGTCAGGCAGGAGATTCCAAGAATGCCTGCTGGAAAAAGTCTCAAGTGGAGACTCCTGCGGAAACTGAGATTAGGCGTGAAGCGCGTCGCGAAGAAAAGAATTTCAGGGAAATTCAGACGTCGAAGTCTTCACCTGGTCTCAACGTTTTTACGGCCTAGTCGGGGCAGGAGCGCAGTAAGGTGTCGCGTGCACCTGAACAGCGACAATGGAAGTCCCCCTCAGTGGCGAAAGGGTAACGGCTTAGACCGGAGGGGTACAATGGACAGACAAAACCGCTGGTATGCCGTTTTGTCTGAGTTCGGCGACCACGGTACAAAGGTAGCCGCTACTAAGTGTGTCGGGCAGGTTTGTTCCCTGTCCCTTTGTCGAGATCGGACCCCTCGAAAAGGGTGGAATGCGCGTCTCCCCAGAGTTCGTCTGAAGGGGTGCCGTATAGATAAGCTCAGTACAATGACGGATACCAAGACTTTCTCTTGTATCCTATTTTGATAACCAATTTGTGTGCTTACGTTTGGTCGTCTGCTGATGAGTAAGGAATGCGTCAATGTTTTTGTAAATTTTAATTTCCTCCTCATCGTAGAAACAGACATTGAGATGTTTGTTTGGTTATTTGTTTCTTTTAATATTTAGAGCCATAACCGTCAGCGCTAGTGTAAAGGGCTGTGAATTGTTTTAAAGGAGATGTAGGCTAAGTTAAAAACCTCCGATTAAGATACCTTTGTTTTGGTATTTAGAAGCGCGACCGTTAGCACGGGTGAGAAGAGCTGTTCGTTGTGTTTACAGAGATGAAGGCTGAATGAGAAAAGCCTCTGTATAACATACCTTCTTACGTGTTTTTTAGTACGTGTTAGTATGCGCGTCAGTGTAATTTTGGTTTCTCATTGTTTTGTGTTAAACACGTGAGTTTGATTTTCAGTTTATTTCGTTTTGTGTTAAACGCGTGAGTTTGATTTTCAGTTTTCTTTCGTATTTAGTTTGAAGCGCTTTGTTTTCTTTATGTAATACTCATTTGCCAAGTGCAATGAGGGAAAGCGTTTGAGCGAAAGGCTAGTATTGTTTATCTTTAAATGTTTGTTGATAAGCATTCAGAACACTTGCGAGTGGTGCCAAGGCGCACGATTTAGGGAGCACTTGGTGAAGTGTTTGTAGTTTTGGGGCAAAATTGAGTCTTCCCCAGCTGCTTCGGTCGTCCCTAATCCGCCGATGTCACCATTGAGAATCGCTCGCGAAGACATTCTGATTGGTTTTAGCAGTGTCACGTACTGACACTTAGCTAGAGGCACGTCCTCACTTTGGTATTCTTCCTGAGATACGTTGCTCGTAATGTTTTAATTTTAGCTTAGCGTAGTCTCTAGGAAATGTTTTGTTCTTTTATGCTGGTCTGGCGATTTGATCAGCATTTGGAGGGCGCTTGCTTTGGCCATAGTGGTTTGGCTTTGTGTTGCTTCTTGGCAGTTCCAGTGAACCGCTGCTGAGCCATGGAGGTCACTCCTTGAGGAAAGAGCTGTACGACCACAGTTGACAACAGTCAACCAGCATCGCATCATCCGAGCTGCGTTTGACAGCTCGAATTCTGGATGCATTGTCTTGTGGCGGGGGTGCTGTTGTGCCAGAGCACCTGACCGAACGGGGAAACAAATAAACACGTGCACTTCGTTGGAAGTCCACGGCATCGCGGTCAGCGTCTACCCTGCGACCAAGCTAAGGGGCCCGCACCTGCCACCTGGAGGCAGGGACTTAGCCCTGCATGCATTGTCTGAAAGCCAGTCGTTTTTCCAAGCTACTCAGCTACGGAAAGCAGCATTCCTGAGGACGATGGAAAGGCTGATCAACCCCTGCTACCTAAAAGGCTGGTCGGCACCAAAAGAAGAACGTCAACACCTGCGGCCGGCGGATGGTCAGGAGACTAGAAGAACGTCAACACCTGGGACCAAAGAGCCACCCTGTCAACAATGGACTGGTCCCCTATTTAAGACCGGCCTGGTCCGTTGTTAGGGAGACGCCCCAGCCGACTTGGTCCTGCTGGCAGGCTCTGTCCTGCTATAAACTGCGATAACCTGCTATAACCTGCTATTACCTGCTATTCCTGCTATAAACGTTGTTACGTTTTCATAAACGTTTGGCCTCCCTGCTTTGCTCCTCAGCGATAAGTCCGATCTCCGGCTTTTATCGACTCGAAAACCCCCAATTCGTAACAGTGGTGGCAGCGGTGGGATACCACGACCCCGTATCTCGAGCTGCGCACCCGAGGGCCAGCACCCACTTCGTAACACCATTAACACGAGCTTAGGTCTTCTTGAGTTTCAACGACTGCCATACGGGGTGGTCAGTGCACTCGCAATTTTTCAGTCCCTAATGGATACAGTATTAAGGGGCATACCGAACGTCGGGTGTTATATCGACGACGTCATAGTGGCAGGTTCGGACGCAGCTGATTGCCAAAAGACTCTTGAGCAGGTCTTGGAACGGTTCCGTGATTACGATATCACGTTGAATGAAGACAAATGCCGTTTTTTTTTGAAGATTCCGTGACGTACTTAGGTCACAAGGGTGATGCAGAAGGAATCTACCCGACCGAAACAAAGAAAAATGCAATCTTGCAGGCACCAGAGCCTACAACCAGGACAGAACTAAAGGCGTATTTGGGAATGCTAAATTTTTATGCGAAATTTCTGGATAATGTCGCAACAATTGCAGAGCCACTTTACAGGCTCCTAAGAAACGAGCAAAAGTGGTCTTGGACGAAGGAACAAAGCGATGCTTTCGCCGCGACAAAGAGGCTCCTCACAAGCAGCCGCGTCTTAACATTCTATGATGTAGGAAAGCCGATCGGTTTGTATGACTCGTCAGCGTACGGGCTCGGGGCTGTTATCTTCCACGAGACGGTGGATGGTGAGCGGCCGATCGCATTTGCGTCGCGAACGATGACATCGGCAGAAAAGAACTACGCTCAGGGTGAACGCGAGGCCCTTGCCTTGATTTTCGGGTTGAGGAAATTCCACCGCTACCTGTACGGAAGGACGTTCACACTGTACGCAGGCCACCAGCCGCTCGTCGGTATACTGGGGCAGGATAAATCCGTGCCTAGCATAGCCGCGGCCCGCATGCAACGATGGGCGATGACGGTGGCAGCTTATAAATATCAGCTGAAGTATCGACGCGGGAAAAATATAGAAGTAGCGGACGCGCTGTCGAGACTTCCATGTGCAGATTTCAGCAAAGAAGAGCCAGCCGAGTGTGTGCCAGTCTTTGAGTGCCTTCCGTTAACAGCCGAAATGATAGCAAGAGCGTCAAAAAGAAACATAATCTTGTCCCGCGTTGCCGAATGCACAATGAATAGCTGGCCCAGCAACTGCGCAGAGGAACTGAAGCCTTACTATGCCAGGCGGAGTGAACTGTCACTTGAACAAGGCTGCGTCACGTGGGGCTCCAGGGTCGTCATTCCAGACTCCCTGTGTGATCAAGTGCTAAACTTGTTACACGAAGAGCACCCCGAGGCCAGCCGCATGAAAATGCTCGCCAGAAGTTATGTGTGGTGGCCGGGAATGGACCAGGCGATTGAGCAATACGTTCAACGATGTTCGATCTGTCAGGCCGTCCAACCTGCCGCTGAAGCGGTACCCTTGCACCCATGGATGTACCCGGCAAAATGTTGGTCGCGAGTGCACGTGGATTTTGCGGTCAAGGATGCGAGTGTGTTTTTGGCGTTAGTCGACGCTTACTCGAAATGGGTGGGAGTGTGGCCAATGGATTCCACGTCTGCAACTAAGACAATCGAAAAACTTCGAGACATTTGCCGCATACGGACTTCCGGAAACGCTGGTAAGCGATAACGGACGCACAGTTCACGTCCGCTGAGTTCGCGGACTTCTTGTCGGCTAATGGTGTGAAACACGTTCGCATTCTTCCCTGTCATGCCGCATCGAATGGGGCGGCAGAGCGCATGGTGCAGACTGTCAAGCGAGCCTTGCTAAAACATGTTTTGGAAGAGAACGCTTCGGGTAGTCGCTGTTCATTCCAAGAACGAGTCGACAAATTTCTGTGTGCGTATCGAAACACTCCCAGCAGTGTGACAGGGCAGTCGCCGGCCCAGTTGTTTCTAAGAAGGCAGCCGCGCACGAAACTTTCCTTAATGAAACCTGATTTCGGGAAGGCTATGCGAGATAAGCAAGAGGGTGTGAAAGAACACTGTGACGAGAGGCGTGGTGCGGCACGTGTGTTTCTTGTGGGTGAGCGCGTTTACGTGAAAACTGTGCGCGGAGAACTTTTGTCGTGGCAGGAAGCAGTGGTGACTGAAGTGGTCAGTGCGGTGACGTATGTGGTGAAAGTGCACAATCAGTTTCGTTTTGTCCACGCCGATCACCTGCGGTCTCTACATGCCGGCGCATCTACGAAAGTGGACGACGTGGAGAGACAGCAAAACCAAATCCCTCCAGCGGAGACGGCTCCTTCCACACTTCCGGTGCCCTCAGCCACGAACTTCGAGCCCACGGCACTCGCGCAACCGCTTCCTGATCCGATAGCAAGTGAACCAGGTGGCCACGCCGCAGCCGAACGCCCCATGCCTCCGGAGGCTCCTATACAACCCGAAGTGACGACACCGACTTCGCCTTCCGCTACAGTGCTCAGTTCGCCTAAGAGCATTGACAACCAGGCGCTGCGTCGTAGCACGAGGGTGCGGAAGCCACCGGACCGTTTCCAACATGCAGACTTTCGCAAGTGAAGTGATACCTTCATTCAGGTATCTTCATTCTTATAGGTATCTTGGCGTAGAAATAACAGATAATCTAAATTGGTCTAAGCACATCACGTCACTTTCTGCAAGCGTTTCTAGATCACTAGGTTTCATCAGACGATCACTCACATTTGCTTCGCCCACAGTTAAACTAATGGCATACGAAACTTTTATACGCACCAAACTTGAATACGCATCCCCTATCTGGAACCCCCATCAAGAGTACCTAATCGAGGCGTTGGAGGCAATACAAAATCGAGCTGCTCGTTTTATAACTTCCAAATATGATTCTAGATTGAGCGTCACTAACATCAAGAGTTCGATTGGTCTAACCCCTTTGGCATCCCGTCGCAAAATAGCAAGTCTTTGCCTTTTCCATAAGCTGTATTATAACTTTCCTCATTTACGCGAGAGCCTAATCCTGCCGCCCATGAGATCATCACGACGTCTGTTTAATTGTCACAGTGTTCAACGCATTCATGGTTCAACTAACGCCTTCAACAAATCATTTCTACCGACTGCCATATCGGATTGGAATGTACTTCCTGACGGTATTGTTAATGAGGTAAACTGTGTGAAATTTAAAGATTTATTGTTACAGCACCACTGTCAGGAGGACGAGTAGTAGCCCTGTTCTTTGCGCGTTTATACCTGCCTTCCCATTGTCATGTTATGTTTTTATTGTTTTTCTTGCTTTTTCCCCCTTACTGTATTTTTTTTCTTGTTTTTCCAACAGTATTTATGTCATGTGACCTTGTGACCCGTGGTTACCTATTGTTACCCCCCCCCCTTATGTAATGCCCCATGAGGGGCCCTTAA
This sequence comes from Rhipicephalus sanguineus, assembly GCF_013339695.2. Lineage (NCBI taxonomy): Eukaryota > Metazoa > Arthropoda > Arachnida > Ixodida > Ixodidae > Rhipicephalus > Rhipicephalus sanguineus. The sequence goes on from NC_051179.1 coordinate 193,537,884, forward strand.
GGGTAAATAAATGATGATGATGATGATGATGATGATGATGATGATGATGACGAGATGTGGTAACGTGAAACGTCAGCCTTAGAACAGCGATAGGGCTGCCATGCTGCTTGTGTTATCTGGCTGCTCTTTGTACATCGTATCTGTTGCGGCTGGTGACGTCACACCACAGTCACGTGAACACCCTTTCATAAAAAAACAACAATTTGATAACAACCAGGGAATTCACCTCACGAGAAGATAAACAGGGTGCACAGGCAATGACAAGCAAATTTAATGATTCATGCGCAGAAAGTGTAATTCTTTAGCACTCAGGGACATTGAGGGATTGCTAACACAAGCGTCTCCAAGATAATCGATTTGTTCGGCTTCAATGATCAGCCTAGTAATTTCGGACCGGTTCCTGCTGACGACAACGGTTCCCTGAAACTCATGCGATGAAAGACGTCACACCAGTCTTATATATATTGGTTGCTCAGCACTGAATAAAGGGGCTGATTCCTGGTTGTTCAAGCAGTTCCTCAGTCACATCAAATGCGCGGTAGTATTCCGCGCATTTCTCTTTCACCTGATCTCTCCAATGCTATTCACCGCGTGTTTAGAGGAGGTTTTCAGGGCCCTAGATTGGGAAGAATAAGGGATAAGAGTTAATGGAGAGTATCTCAGTAACCTGCGCTTCGCTGATGACATTGCACTGATGAGTAAAGGCCGAGACAGACGGTACGATTTTTCATGCGATGCGACGTCCAACACGGCGGTGGGGTAACCGGAATGGTGACCTTTCATAGTATCGGACAGCCACCATTCCCTCTCCCCCACCGCCGCGTCGGCCTCAACATCGCATGGAAAATCGTACCGTCTGTCTCGCGCTTAATGCGGGAGACGAATTACAGCTCATGATTACTGAACTGGATACTGAAAGTAGAAGAGTAGGTCTGAAAATTAATATGCATAAAAAAACTAAAGTAATGTGGGATAATCTTGGCAGAGAACAGCGCTTTGCGGTAGGTGGCGAGACACTGGAAGTTGTAAAGGAGTACTTCTACTTAAGACAGGGTAACCGCAGAGCCGAACCATGAGAGTGAAATAACTAGAAGAATAAGGATGGGATGTGGCTCATTCGGCAAGCATTATCAAATCATGAATGGTAGTCTACCACTATACCTCAAGAGGAAGGTATATAACAGCTGCATCTTACCGGCACTTACCTACGGAGCAGAAATCTGGAGACTTTCAAAGAGGGTTCAACTTAAATTGAGGACGACGTAGCGAGCGATGGAAAGGAAAATGATAGGTGTAACCTTAAGAGACAGGAGAGAGCAGAGTGGGTCAGGGAACAAACGGGGGTTAAGGATATCATAGTTGAAATCAAGAAGAAGAAATGAATATGGGCCGGGCACGTAGCACGTCGGCAAGATAACCGGTGGTCAAGAGATGGCAAACGCGTGAGGGGGGAGACAGAAAATTAGGTGGGTAGCTAAGATTAAAAAGTTTGTAGATATAACGTGGCAGCAGAAAGCACAGGACCGGGTTGATTGGCAGAACATGGGAGAGGCCTTTGCCCTGCAGTGGGCGTAGACAGGATGATGATGATGATGATCATGATGATGACTGTATGACGAACGTAAATGAGAGGTGGTGACAATAAAATCATCAGATGCATGACATGTACAACACGATTTACATGCCACGCTCATGGCGCACTCGCGTCTGCTTCGCTCGCTTGATATACACCAAAATTGGTATTGCGCGATGTGACTGTATGAAGAGCATGAATAACAGGCGGTAACATGAAAACCATGACATGCATGTCCTATATTTCATGATTTACATGCCACGGTCATGGTACATTCGCAGCCGTTTCGCTAGCTTGATATACACCAAAATTGGTATTGCGCGACGCTACTGTATGACGACCATAAATGAGAGGTGGTGACATTAAAATCATGAGATGCATGACATGTACGACATGATTTACATGCCACGCTCATGGCGCATTCGCGGCCGTTTCGCTCTCTTGATATTCACCAAAAATGGTATTGCGCGACGCGACTGTATGACGAACGTAAGTGACAGGTTGTAATATGAAAACCATGACATGGCTGTCATGTATGGCATGAATTACATTCCACGCTCATGGTGCACTCGCAGCCGTTTCGCTCACTTGACGTAGACCAAAATTGGTATTGCGCGATGTGACTGCATGAACGAACATAAGTGACAGGTGGTTACATGAAAACCACGATATGCATGTCATGTATGGCATGATTTACATGCCATACTAATGGTGCACTCGCGGCCGTTTCGCTCGTTTGATATACACCAAAATTGGTATTGCGCAATGTGATTGTATGACGAGCGTAAATGACAGGTCATAACATGCGAATCATGTTTTGCATGTCATGTACGGTATGATTTACACGACACTGTCATGGTGCGCATCCGGCCGTTTTGTTAACTGGATATATACCAAAATTGGTATGGCATGACACAAGTGCGTGATGGACATAAATGACAGGTCATGCATTGCATATACCAGAATATACGTTTCATTACCATGGTATATACCAGATTGTCCATGCATGCGTGAATGGCAAACATGCGATATATGGTGAACTAGATGCCATGGTATGAATGATTTCATTTGGCTCAAAGACAAACAACGCGATGTATGCAGCTCTTTGCTGACTGCTTCACATTACATCGATCCCCACAATGCGTGGGATCTGCCGGATTTTTTGTATAGGAAGAGTGTGGACACACAGTGGAGAAAAAGATCTAGGAGGCTCACTAGCAAATATACGGCTGGTAGTGTAAGCAATATGTCGTCAAAGAGCGTTAAGCGAAACGTCAGAGGCGGAGAGGATTTACTCGACGGCAGCTATGGAGAAAAAACAGGCTTTCATCCGAAAGGGCAAAAATGAAATAAGGAGGGAGGCATTTTAGGATAATTCAAGGGGAAGCGCTTTACTGTTTGAAGCGAGATCGGGTTGCCTTAGAACGCGTAGTTATAAAGTGAGATTCAGTAAAAAAGAAGAACAATGCACATGCTGCGGGGAAGATAAGGAAACAGCGGAGCATATTTTGAATGAATGTGGAGAAATAGGTGTACGTTTGGGCACGATCCTACATGAAGACTTGGGTTTTAGGGAAAACAATGGAAAGCTGAACACATCCGCGATTGAAATAAGTAAGAGACGGTTAGAGTAGGTGGCAGAAAATTAGAAAGGACAAAAATAAATATTGGAAAAAAATAGGGACATTCTGACGTAAAGGGCAGAGAGTTCTCAGCCCAGAGAATTGGGCTGAGAATTTACGTTTTCTGGTAGTAAGATTGATTTATTTGAAGTATAGACACTAGGCCAACACTAAGAAAAAGAAGAGTAAAGGGAATCTTTTTTTTTTTTTTTTGTCGAGCCTGGTGGCACACTCGTCACCGCCCCGTTATAAAGCGGACGCTCATAGCATCCATCCATCCAGCGTGGGTGTGGGAAGAGACTGCAGCGACCATATGTGGCTAACGGGGGACGTCGTGGGGATTTCTGTCGCGGTGTACGTTATATATATGGCAGTCAGCGGTACTCGGCTTGAGGCCAACGAGGCGCAGATAGAGTGTGTGTGCCAGGAATCAGGAGTGCGTGACCAGCGACCGGGAAATTCTGACTCTTGGAGACGTTGACGGACATATATCTGAGCTGGATGGGTACACGGACGCAAATGGAAGCCTCTTGATGCAGCTGGCGGAACGCCTACAGCTGGACGTCGCTAATCTTGATCCCGGATGTGAGGGAAAGTACACATGGTGCGCTCGAAGCAGTGCAACATCTATAGATTATGTCCTCGTTTCGGATAACCTTACTCGCCTTCTCAACTCCCTGAATATTGATGAGGAAGGAAACTATAGCGTAGGAAACGATAATAATCGTATGTGGATCGACTTTTCCCGAACGCAATAGCTCAAACCGAGGCACCGCGTTAGATCCGAAGGTCAAATGAACCTTCTGGTAAAAGCTATCGAAATAGCGGCTGCTGAATTTGAGAGCAGACAACAGCGGCGAGAGGCGGGTACGTACGAAGGATACGTCGTCACATTACGCAGCATCATGCGCCGGCACATGACTCGAAACAAGAACCTTGTGCGCCACTCACGCAAACAGTGGTGGGACAACGAAGTAGCTCAGGCGTGGCAGGCACGCCGGGAGGCAAACCATGCCAACCGCCGTGCGGTCAAGGCAGAAGACCCCGAGGTCTGTAGCAACAAGTGTAAACACTACTTGAAGCTCAATCACGAAATCCATGCCCTACTTGAAATGAAGCTCGCCAATGCCAATAGGCAGATGCTACATGACCTGCGAGACGAGGGAAAGTCAACGGCTCCAAAATTCTGGTGCTATGTCCGGTCTCTCGATAGAAAAGACCAGCCTGAGCCTCAAATCATGGACAGCGAAACACGACAGCCGTCGTTGACCTAAGGGAATATGTGACATCATGTTTAAAGTTCTTGTATAGTCCTGCAAACACAAATGACAGTACTATACACATCAAGACTCGAAGTGAGCCCGACCATTCCGTACCTCTCGGACACAAAATGGGCTTTCTCTCACCTTAGTGTCGAGCGTGCGCTCTCCCGCCTTCGGACGCACACAGCCACAGGGCCGGATCAGATACCAGCTCGCCTAATTAAATGCCTAGGCCCAGACTGTAAGGAGCAGCTGGCCGGTCTCTTCACCACCATATTAGAAGGCGCGGAGATACTGAAGGAACGGTGACTCGGCAGAGTAGTGCTGATCCCCAAGAAGGGGCGTAATACGGGTCGGCTGAGAAACTACAGGCCGCTGACAGTCACATGCACGCTCTACACGCAAGTGCTGAAAGACTGGGTAAACGGCTGGGCGGAGTCCAGGGGTCTCCTCACAGAGCTACAAAATGGCTTCCGAAAGGGCAGGCGGTCGGAAGACAACCTCTTCGTACTAATGCAATGCGCCGAGATTGCCAGAAAGGAGAACCGTGGACTGCTTTGCTGCTTCCTGGATGTGAAGAAAGCATATGATAATGTTCCGCATGCCAGTCTTTTCCAGTGCCTTAGAGACCTGGGTCTCCCGGAAGCATTGCTCTTAACAATTAAGCAGCTGTAAAGCGGTAACATGGTTACGGCGTCCTTTGCTGGAGTCACAACGGAGTCTGCGGAGGTTTCCAAGGGACTACGCCAGGGCTGTCCACTATCACCAATACTATACCTATTGTATGTGTCCGAACTGGAGCGAGCGGTAGTGAAGTCTTCTCTTGGCATCAGTTTGAAATTCAGCACCACCAGGATAGACGAAAATCGCAAGATACTGAGATTTGCGTTTGCGGATGACATCGTCCTAATGGCAGAAAATCCTCGAGGCATGCAGGCACTGCTCATCATCTGTGCAGCGGAAATCGAAAAGCAGGGGCTTGGCTATAACGTCAAGATGACGACAGTAGTACAGCTAGTGGGTGTGGCACCACGTAATGAAGCCCTGGCACTGTCTGGAAATGTGTTGGAGGTTGCCTCATCGTGCAAATACATCAGAGTGACGCTGCGTACGGGGGACGACATCTATGGGCAGCACGAGAAAATCATCAGACCGATGTCCCTGCGGGTACAGTGTGTTCTCCGGCGCAGGAGACTGTGGGGCTTCAACAAATATCTGATGGTTCGAGACATTTGGAAGCTTGTGCACGTGCCTGCATTGGCTTTCTGCAACGCCACCGTCTGCTTGTCTCATGTGACTAGGGAATGGCTGGAACGGCGAGAGCGGGAGGTCGGACGCACTGCTTTGGGATCACATGGGGCAGTAGCCAACGATTCTGTTCAGGGAGACCTCGGTTGGTTCACCTTCGAGGCATGTGAGGCTGCAAGCAAGCTGGCCTACCGCTGCCGCCTGTAGTTTATGCGGAAGGAGCGATTGGCCCGGCAGGTGTTCGAATACTTGGCAGCGAAGTGTATGCGCACCGACTGGACAAACCGCAGGTACCACTTCGAGAAGAAATATGGTTACTTCACGGCACCAATACAGGCGGACAGAATGCGGCAATACGTCAAGGCGGTGCGTGACCGTGTCCAGGAGAAAGAAGAGCTGTGGCTGCAGGAGATGAGTGGCAAGGCCTCAATGACCCTGTATGAAAAACACAAGCGGGCTATTGGCGCGGTGTCCATCTACGACAACAGCCTTGGGAGCCGCCTATTCTTCGAGGCGCGTGCTGGGGCACTGCGCACACTGGAACATGGTTTCTGTAAGCGCGAAGGACTCGTAACACAATCGAAAGACACAGGACAAGCGCTTGTCCTGTGTCCTTCGATTGTGTTACGTGTCTTTCGCGCTTACAGAAACTATGGATCACTACCAACTAGCCCGATCTCAGTGCACACTGGAACGCCAGCGGGCTATTGATAGTGAGCACGGGAGAGCGGGGTGTCGTGTCAGTGATGGTGCCGACGAAACTATGCAGCACATTGTGATGCAGTGCAGGGAAATCGAACCCCATGGTAGAGGAGACACTCCCCTGCATGTCGCACTGGGATTCGAGAGTGATGGTGGGGAGATAAACAGGGCAGCGGTCGATCGCACTAAGCGGCGCTTAGAAAGATGGAGAACCGTGTCTCTACAGAAGTGCGCGAAGAGACAGACCCCCCCCCGCCCCCTCCAAGGTGTGCAGGGTGCCTTGATTCTTCACACTTGTTTATTTGTGACTCATGTTTATGTTTTTTGTGTTATCTATTTTACTGCCAAGCCGCTATACACGCGGCGACCCGTTACAAAGGGAACGACACCACATCATCATCGTCATCATCTGTACGAAACCGAAGCGCAGCGAAACAAGCTGTTTAGCGCAAAAAGACGGAACACATCGGGAAGAGCCATACTCACATAGCGCATCCTCAATCGCAGTCGAATAGACGTGCGAACGTTCGGCGAATGTGAAGAAGCGCGCCCGGAACGCAAGTTTATATTAGAGATATTCTAACGCATCCCAACGCTCGTTAAGCCGATTTATTGACAAACCTGACAGCAAAGGCTGTCGGAAGAAAAAATAAATGGGCTTAAAGGGACACTATAAAGAGCAACACGAAGTTGATACGGGACGAAAGATGGGCATTCGAGAATGCGTGCAGGTTTTTGTTCGGTGAAAAAGATGACTTATTAGTGGAGAAATTTGTAATCAAAAACGAAATATTTCTTCCTCAATTTCTCTCGCCTCATATCTGGCGCGGGAGCTGTGTCGTCACTGATGTCATTGCTCTCAGCGAATCAGAGGGCGCCATGATACGTCACCGCATGCGTAAGCGGCCGCCGCCGCTGGTTCATGGCTGCTTCCGTGGTTTCCATGATTATGGCTGCGATGGATAGCGGTGTTCAATATTATGCTTGTCAAGGGGAGAGTAGACCAAGAAATGACAAGCGAACGTGGGCCCGCATTCCGTTCTTAGTTTTTTACCGCGCGTCAAATAAACAAGACGTTCTATACTTCGGCTCCGCTTCCTGGTTTTCAACAAGCGGTGCAGACGCTGAACCCGCTGAACCTTGCAACGAAGACCTCGCAGGGGAAACGGTTTTACATTTCAGCGACTTCAGCCAAGTGGAGCGCGATATGATTCTTCGAGCTCGCGCGGCTAGTGTTTCAGCGCGCGCCGTCGGAGAGCGAAGCCTCGTTTTCGTCGATGGAAGGCGAGGCGGCCAGTCAGCCAAGCGACGTCGTCGGTGAAGAGCTTCATTGGCGACTCACCCGTACTGACTGGTAAGTGCTAAAGCGTTTAACTGCCCAGTTATTTCTTCCGTTCAGGAAAAAGAAATGGTTCTTCTGCTAGGTGCCTCGGCATTAGGATGGTGCGTCAACGCGACGAAGCGAGGGTTTACCTCTATGGCCGGAATTCCGTCCGCGTCCGCGTGCGCAGGAGAGATTCTCCTGCGGCTTATTTATGCAGTATCAGGGCGATGTCATTAGGCCCAGTCTGCAGCGGTGTCGACGCCGTCGTGTCTACGAATGCGTCATTCGCGCTGAATGTTTCGTCACATGGTGCACTTTCGATCGCATTCGAGACGCGATAGGGACCCCAACCGTCAATTAAGCCAGTCGCGATTAAAAAAGCTCGCCTTGCGACACCTGTATTGTACGTCAAACGACACCAACTCAGCCGGATCAGGGGCGGATCCAGGTGCCAACTTTGGGGGGGGGGGGTTCCTTCACGTGACCGGTTGGGGGGGGGGGGGGTTGGAGTGGTAGGGTAGGGATGAGGAAAGTAGAGGTAGAGGGCGTGGACAAGATTCTCCTTCCCCCTTTGGCGTAATGGAAGCCGAAGCAACTTGATAAAGGAGGTAGGCGACAGGCACTGCAGGCAGGGGAGGGGGGGGCTGACACAAGCTATGGGGGTGCGATCGCCCTTACCGCCCCCCCCCCCTCTGGATCCGCCGCTGACCAGGATAGAACTTATTTATTACGATTGACACCGCAAGAAAGCTATGCTTCAAGGAATTAAATTTTGATCAAGGAATTAGAGCTTAATCGGACCCCACCTGGACCGAATGATCCCTGTTACCTTGTCATGCGCAGCTCCCAATCGACGATACCTTACTCAAAAAGGCTCCTCCAGCAGCTATGTACTGCGTGCACTATCTTATGAACGCAGCCCAACATGAAATTTTTGAGCGCTTGTTTAGTGCTGTTTCAGGTACCAGGGGCGTAGCCAGAAATTTTTTTCGGGGGGGGTTCGACCATACTTTATGTATGTTTGTGCGTGCGTTTGTAGTGTGCGTGTATATATACGCTAGCAAAACTGAAAAATTTCGGGGGGGGTTTGAACCCCCCCAACCCCCCCATTGGCTACGCCCCTGTCAGGTACGACTGCGGACATTGCGTGGTACTCGACAACTTCAGCGAGGAGGAGTACCTCTGCTCACAAGGATGCATCACAAAGCACCCGTAGTTCCACCTCGTGTCTAAACATAGCTGTGCTCCGTGTTGCGTACTTCGAAGTTTGTTGACCAAGATCAACTGCACCCCAGTTTCTAGATTTTAAACTGCATTTCACCGACACCCTCGTTTGCTCGTCATACAACCCAAGGTCTAACAAAAGTCTGTTGCCTTACAAGAGCGCACACTCCTAACTCATGAAACAAGGCATCATGTTTAGCTTCCTCTCAGCCCTACACAAATCCTGTGCACACACGGTTGTGGCCAGTTTCAACAGTCAGGTTGAGTACCTGCTGTCCACCGGTTACCCAGATCACCTAATCCGCAGCACTTCTGAAAGCCTACTTCAGAAAATAAAATCTACAGAAAGGAAACAGCAACCCTTGATTTAACAACCACCTTAAGTTATGCCATATTTGCATTGCCTATCACACAACATCAGAATGGCAGCAGAAATGCGCGGAATTTGCGTCATGTTTTTAGTGCCATGTAAATTTAAAAAGTGTGCCCTCTGCTGACTAAAGAAAAAACTAGCAAGGCTCCTGCACAAAGGACCACAATAATGAGTACATAAAACGCATGTCAAATGTTATTTATTAAATTCCTTTGCCCTGTGGTCGGTCGTATATTGGTCAAACTGGCCGCTGCTTCAATGAACGCGCGCAGGAACACAAGCCATCCATGCGCACTGGCTCGGGCAGTAATCTTGCCTTACAATGCAAGAACTGAGACAGCATGAGCTGTTTTCCTCAGCTGGAAAAAACTAAATCCCTTTCTAAGGCAAAAACAAGAACAGAAACAGAGGTCATTCAGGCTTCCCTCATGGCAAAAAAAAAGACAAAAAAGGAACTAAATTTCTTAAATGGTCACATAATGACCCTTCTGGGACTGTAACACGCGCGTGGTCTTGCCACATTTTCGCAGCCTGTTGTTAGATTATCGGTGCAATTGCTGTCTGTCAACTCTTATAAATGTTCTACCTTCAAGAAATAAACACACTTGAAAGTCTGGTGTTCAAGTGTGTGCGTGTTATGTTTCTAACGTGTCGTCTTCTTCGCACAGTTTATAAGTTCTTCTAAATTTATGAGGCAACTATCCCAACAACTTCCTTACTTCAGAAGGATTGCTCAATGATTACTTGGGAGACCCATGAAACGCATCATTCGTAGGCTGGAGGCAACACTAGATCCAGAAAACAGCAATGCTGTGGCCAAGTCAATGTTCCCCTTTGGCTTGTCGCCAACGAGAGGTTGACATCACCATGTGTACGCGTGTGTGTTAGGGCACTCGACTCTTGCTGCGATGCGAGTCTCGGAGTGCCAAAGCTTCACAGTGCAGGTAGTGGAGAGGCATGTGTGGCAGAGGTTCAAGAGAACCATCAGACATGTATGAAAGGTGATGTAATAACTCGAAGGCTGAGCGGCTTCCGTATCCACACCGTCTGAAAAAGAATGTGCAAAATGTGAATCCTCATTAATGAATGAAAATACACAAAAAAGGCTGTGCAGTCATTTATTAGTGCAATTGCCATGCTCCTGTAGACAATATTGCTACCATCCAAGCATGCACCAATGCCATACAACCACCTGCTTCCATTTATTTTTTTAGTGCCATCTGAATCTTGCAATATGAGTGCAAGGGCTCTGTTCTATGCATGCATATCTATGCATATATCTATGCATTATGTGAATAGACTGTAAGCAAACTTATGTTGGGAAAGTCTTAAGGGTGTGCGAGTATTCGAGTTTTGAATTCGAATCGAATAATTTGATTCGACTGTCGAATAGCTAGTAGTCAAAGTTTCGAATAATTCGACAGGACGAATATCTAAAACGCGACAAAGGCCAATGGTACCACATGGTTAGGGCGGGGTGGCTAAAACTAACACTAACGTCGTTACAGCAGGCCTTTCGTTAATACTTTCACCGATATCGTGGTTAAAAGCGAGTGCATGTTTATAAGGAGATTATGTCACTTTCCATTGTCAAGCCCTTTACAACTTCGCTTCCGAAACGATGGCACGGACTTCTTGCGTAGTTTGGTCGTGCATGCCTCAAGCGCCGTGAAACCCTCGGCGATTGGTTTCACATGTGAAAATTTGTTCACGCTGTGCAGCCGCCACTGCTGCAGCGCACCACTCTTTCAGGAACTCCCATCGTTCCATTGCGCAGTTAAAACGCTGCTGTGAACGGGCGCCCGAAGATTTTTGGACCCGGGGCACTCATTAAAACGAAACACAACATTACCGTTGTCAGATAAGCCATGTTACGCGATCATATGGCGAAAAAAAAAAAAGAATAGCTACCGTACCACCCTCTATTAGCTGTTAGGAGGATAGGAGTGCCACTGCTGACTGGAATGGCGGCTCTTCTATCAACATGCCTGCACGCCCATAAAAGCTGAAAAAAAGAAACCTTCCGAACAAGCGTGTAATAAAGCTGTCACTGAACCGTAGAGCCCCTAATTTTTCCTTTGCTTTGCCGTAACTGGCGGTACACGTTTCATGTAAATAAGATATATAAATAAGGGTAGTCCAGTGAGCACATGTTTTCAACTGCAGGAAACAGTGTAATGTCACGGTGAGAAAACCTGAAGCCAGGTCGTGTGGAACATGTGTTTATGCATGGCAATTTGTAGGCTTTCAGTAGCAGTCACTCACAGCGCTATATGTTCGAGGACATCAGCAGATTTAATTTCTTTTGTTCTTTCTTTCAATTTTCAATCTTCGTCTATGCGACACTAGGGCTAATGTAAATTAATCAAAGCCCGCTTACCCGTCATCCTCACCCAGTCCGGGGTCTAAGCTGACTCGTATGGATGATATGTGGAGCCAGTGGTGTCCATATTGGCCCAACAGGTGATAAACTAGGTGAGGCGACATAGCTGTTCTCAGGAGGGATTTGCCGCTGTCGCTTTTATGGGGTGGATGTCAGTGGCACATCGTCAATATTAATGCAGGCCCTCATCTTTTTTTTTCCTTTTGTAGTGAGGCTCACTTGAACTCCTAAATATAGCAATGAGGTTGACATAAATGAAACATCAATCATAACAGCATGAAACGTGAATGGAAAAACTGATGAGCTCAACATATTTCATTGTATAAACGCTATGAACTTCAGACTACTGTTAGCAGAAATAATGCACCCTGTGTGCTGTGACAATCACTATGCAAAGTTTCCAGGCAGTTAATTATTGAGTGCAGCGGGGTTACTCAAAGCGTTACCGCACGTGTAATCTTTGGAATAATGTTTAGAGCTAGCAATAAGGGAAAAAAGTTGACACTAGACAAACCGTTTTGTTTATCTTGACCTCCTAGTCTAACTGCTTTTTCAAAATGAACCAGTACCTTGCCCACTTTGCAACTATTATTACCTACTTTTCCATGTACAACACAACAGTTCTGATCAGGGTGTCGGAACGAAATGTTTTTCGTTTCGGTTTTAGTTTCGTTCCACCGCAAAAAGTTCCGTTCATTTTCTGTTCCGGAACGAAAAAAAAATGTTCCGTAACGGTTCGTAACGGTTTTTTTTTTTTTGTATGCAAAAATTTGAAGTTAAGCTAATCATAAAAAAACATTGGATTTGTGATGCAGTTACTTTCCCTCCTTTTTAGAAAGCGAGACAAGGGCGAAACACGTTGTTCAGAGGAGCGGAAGTAACTGTACGTACCACGAATTCCCACCAACCAGCACAAACCAGTATTAATTTCAAAGTCGTAGTATTTATTTTCTCAAAAGACGAACATGAATTTGTTTAGTGGGCTCAATGCTTTGTGCCAAGGGAGTGAGCGCGATCTCATAAGCAGCACGTCATTGAGCGTACTCTCCGATGGGCGAGACCGCTGTTCTGATAAAAAGATCGCCAGGCCTGCGCGGAACACGCATCACAGTCACAGCGAAAGCTGGAAGAGCGGACTTTGTAGAGCCCGTTGTAGAGTCTTTTGGGGCAACTAATACAAGTACGCATGCAATGTACACACCACGCCATAAATAATCACAATTTTTCTTAAGTAACGAAGTTCCCGCTAGGCCATTTTTCGTCATTCTTCGGAGAATCGTGGTACCCGCTAAACATCTGTAAGACATTATGTGCACTTTGTGCTGTGGCTGATGGTGATGAAGAATTATGGCTGAGCAATTTGCAGTGGGTGGGAAGTAGTGTTGCGGAATCGACGCCTCCATTCCATTCCAATTCCATTCCGGGGAATTAGAACTTGCCGCAATTCCATTCCTTTCAATTCCTCGAAATGAAAAAACTTAGCCCATTCGGACTCTGGGAATGGCCGGGCAGTTCAATTCCATTCCTGCAATTCTTCAACGTAGGAAAGGCATCTTGATAGCTTTATCGAGTTAAGAATCAGATGCATTAAGAACTACAAGAACTGCATCAGATGCATTAAGAACTGCAAAAGTACGCAAAACCCGTTACCAAGGTCGAGGGATAGTAGCTTGGCGGCATATCTCGTGCAGCACAACCATCCTAGTAATTCCCACTGAGGGACAGTTCTCCCGCTACTTATAGTATTTGCATGGTGAGCATGTTCGAACGAATGGTGGTGTTTTAATATTGTTTAAGCTTAAATGTGTTAATGCTAAAATGACGACATAGCGTATTTTTATGCTGACAAAAGTAGTATTCAAGAAGACTACGCAGTTTTGTCACACGTCTAGAGCGGTCGTGAATATGGAGAAACTAAGATTTGGTTAATGGGGAACAAAACCCTGTAGATCTGCTGGTATTAGTTGGAACAGCGCACCGCTCGGGCACCTTGTGCCTTTGCATCGAATACGGAACACTGGGCCGCACTGCTCGTCAGCACTCGCGGTTGTCAAGCGCGCCTCGCAAGCATGGATGGGGTGAGGAGAACTTTCTGTGCTAGCCTGTGCGCAGGTATGTAATGCCTTCCTTGTAGCAAAGGTTATTTACGTGTGTGAGGTACTAAACTACTCGTGAGATAAAGATCAGGCTGTGCATAGAGTATTCGCCACTTTAGTGTGGGGGTATCAATGGGAACCAGCGCGCAGGGGTAATTTGTTTCTCCCTTCGATATCTGCTGGGATCATGCATTTGTTTGTACACTAACTTATGCATCGTTTTGTAGCAGGTGCGTTGCTTATAAATGTACCGTGCTTGTAATCAGCCAAGCCATTTTAGCAATGATGCTTTATTGTTAATTTCGAGGCTCTGACTTACTAATGTTTGTTGAAGAGGAGTAGCCGGAGCCATGTATAGGCACCAACCTCTCCTTTAATCCATTTAATAATAATAAAAAAAAGTTTCAAAAACAGCACGTAGACCAAAACGTGCTCTATTTTCGGAAAAAGACGTAATTCCATTCCCATTCCATTCCTTCAAGTGTTGTCCCCATTTCGTTCCCGGGGTCGCGAAAATGTGGAATGATTCCGGAGTCATTCCAATTCTGGTGGGACAACTCCGCAACACTGGCGGCAAGCATTAAACTACACACTCTTTGCGCCATTAGCATTGTGTGATGACTGGTTGTTATTTTACTCTTCTGCCACGTTATATTACATATGTTAACACGATTCACTGCCCGACATAACGCCTGTATAGAGTATTTTTCCGAAGGAGTTACAAGCACCAGCGCGGCACTGGGGTGGAAGACCCGACTGCCACGCAGAGGGCGCGGGTTAAACTCCCATCCAATCCTATAAATTTCTCATTTAATTTTTTCTTATATCACGCGATAGTGAACACTGACGGCGGCGGACAACTATGGCGCCAAAATCAGCTGTTGTGGTCTCATAACAGCTTTAACTGTAACAAACTTCAGCGGCGACAACGCCCTCTTCACTTTGGCCTGCGTGACAGGCACACAAAAGCCGTTAATATAAATATCTCTGGTTGCCACTGTTTTCGTTTTTAGCACGATTTGAACGTATATTTGCTTTGGAATTCCTGCCTGAGGTATGCACTAATACTGTATTCAGAGATATGCTCACATTGCATGTGGTTAGTTGTTCCGGACTGCGAAGTTTTCTCGTGAACCGAAAAACGATTGAAAAAATTTCGGTTTCGCTCCGGAACGAAATAATCGATAAAGTTTCGGTTACGTTTTCGTTCCGGTCAAAAATATCATTTTTTTCGTTTTTCGTTTTCGGTTTCCGTTCCGTTCCGACACTCTGGTTCTGATATTATGGTGATGTTATTAATATAACATCCAAATTTTTTTCTTGCACACTATGAGGAAGCATGGTCACCTGAACTGGGTTCACAGGGCAGCCAGTGAAGTCGAACACACTGCCTCAAAGTGGTGCCAGCCATGAGGAAACAGTGGGAGAAACTGGGCCTAGTGGATACAACATTAACCTGATTGATGGATGGAGGTTCATTGAAGAGACTTGAAATGAAGTTAGACAGGAGCCTGTTTATGAACCTTCATGTTCCTAAAATAAGCCAATGAGTACTTGACAATATACTATAACCTGAACCTAGGTTTGAAAGCATTATGCTTTCATTTGGTCATGCTGAAAGAGAATGAACGTTTCAAGTTTTGCGCACGAAAGTATTAGGACACACATCTTTTCCGTGTCATAGAGTTTAAACATATAGTCATGACCAATGCATTATACTAGCACTTATGCCTCGCACATGAGCTTGCACACTTTTATCATGTCGAATGCTGCAGCCAGTTGTGCCACTTATTGCAGGGTACCGGGAAGAATCCTTTTGCTTCAGCAATCCACTGGTACCGACAGACAGGCGGCACCTATAACAGGTCAAAACATCTAGGAAAGCATATGTAGCACCTACAGCTGCCAAAAGACAGCCTTTCAGTGCAACCTCTTAATGAACATTATTAAATGCAAAGCAATTCTTAGCGAACTCCCGCGACTTTGAGCGTGGCTATCTATCTATCTATCTATCTATCTATCTATCTATCTATCTATCTATCTATCTATCTATCTATCTATCTATCTATCTATCTATCTATCTATCTATCTATCTATCTATCTATCTATCTGTCTGTCTGTCTGTCTGTCTGTCTGTCTGTCTGTCTGTCTGTCTGTCTGTCTGTCTGTCTGTCTGTCTGTCTGTCTGTCTGTCTGTCTGTCTGTCTACGACCTTGTGCTCTCCTGGCCGTTCCGTTATTGGGATGTATACCGAAATCGCTATGGCATAACATGACCGTATGACAAACATAAATGACAGGTAATAACATCACAATCATGACGTGTATGTCATGATCGGCATAATTTACATGCCACAGTCTTGGATGCTCTTTCGGCCGTTTCGTTAACTTGATATATACGAAAATTGGTATGGCGTGACAGGACTCTATGACGTAGATAAGTGACAGATCCTAACATGCAAATCATGACACGCATGTCATGTAAAGCATGATTAACATGACATAGTCTCGGAGTCTCGCGACTGTTTAAATAAATGAATATATATACCAAAACTGGTATGACAAAACAATTCAGTATGATGAACATAAAGGACAGGTGATAACATTAAAATCATGACATGCACGTCATGTTCGGCATGTCATACCTGCCATGCTCATGATGCATTCGCAGCCGTTTCGCTAGCTTGACATGTACCAAATTTCATACTGCGTGACGAGACTGTATAAGGAACATAAATGACTGGTGGTAACATGAAAATCATGATATGGCTGTCATTTAGGGCATGATTTACATGCCACACTCATTTTACTCCCATGGCCGGTTCGTTAGCTTGAGATACATCAAAATTGGTATTGCGTGAAGTGACTGTACGATGAACATAAATGATAGGTGTTAACACGAGAATCGTCACATGCATGTCCACTGGGGCATGATTTACATGCCACGCTCATGGTGCGCTCGCGACCGGTTCGTTAGTTTGATATAAATGAAAATTAGTATCGCGCGACGTGACTGTACGACGAACATAAGTGACAGGTGGCAACATGACAATCATGGCATGCCTGTCATGTAGGGCATGATTTACATGCCACGCTCATCGTACTCTCGCGGCCGGTTCGTTAGTCTCAGATACACTAAAATTAGTATTGCGTGAAGTGACTGTACAAGAAACATAAATGATTCGTGCAGCAGATCTAGTGCCGACGTAGCTGGCAGCGCACCTCCGGCCGACCCTTTTCGGATGCCTGGTGGCCAGTGAAGTCGGCTGCCGGCTATTTGCCAGTGATCAGCCAAACGTCGGCAGTCGGCCAGCGTTCTAAGGCAGCCCGACCTTGCTTCAAACAGTAAAGCGCTTCCCCTTGAATTATCATAAAACCTTTCCCTCCTTATTTCGTTTTTTCCCTTTCGGTAGTTACTCAGAGCCGGCTTCTTTTCCATCGCTGCCATCCAATAAGTCCTCTCCGCCTCTCTGACCTTCCGCTTAATGCTCCTTGTTGCCATATCGCCCGCACTGCTAGCCGTATATTTACTGGTGAGCCTCCTAGTTCTTTTTCTCCACTGCGTGTCAACGCTTTTTCTATACAAATACCTGAAAACCTTCTCTGCCCATCTACTGTTCTTCATTTTCCTCAGCCTCTCTTCGAATCTCATTTTGCTCTGAGCTTCCCTCACTTCAAAGCCTGTCCATCCCATATCACCCTTTACAGCCTCATTTGTCGTCTTCCCGTGAGCGCCCAACGCGAGGCGGCCCACCGTCCTTTGATTTACATCCATTCCTGATTGTACCTCTGACTTCATGCACACTACTGAGTTCCCAAATGTAAGCCCCGGGACCATCACACCCTTCCACAGCCCTCGAAGCACCTCGTACCTATTGTATCCCCATAAAGCTCTGTGCTTCATAATTGCAGCATTCCTCTTTCCCTTTGCTACCGATGCTTTCTCTTGTACCTCCATATATCTATCCCCCTCATTTACCCATACTCCGAGGTACTTGTACTCGCTTACCCTCGGTATTTTTTGGCCCTGTATAAAGACCACATGGTCTTCGTGATCATTGAATACCATCAATCCACATTTTGTTGCACTAAATCCTCCTAGAGCCTCACATTCCCTTCCGCATATATCTGCCAGTCGCTGTATATCATCTTGACTGTCCGCAAATAGGACAATATCATCAGCATAAAATAGACCTGGAAGCTTCTGCTCAACCATCGTGCCGACCTGCTTGTGTGACAAATTAAATCCAATGTTGCTACCTTCTAGCGCTTTTTCCATCCTCACCATGTTCAGCATGAATAACAGCGGGGACAAAGGACATCCCTGTCTCAGCCCCTTGCTAATTTCAACGCTGTCCTTGCTACTTATTCCTTCCCATTCTATACAAACTGTATTTTCTCGGCATATTTCCCTCAAAATCTGTATACAGTCGTCACCTATGCCCACTTCTTTCAGTATATCCCACAAAATTTCCTGATTAACGTTGTCATACGCCCCGGTAATATCTAGATAAGCTACGTATAAGGGCCTGTTTTCTATTTTCAATATTTCTATACACTGGGTAAGAACAAACAGATTATCGTCTAACCGCCTGTCAATTCGAAATCCATTCTGAAGTTCTCCCAAAATATCATTTTGTTCTACCCACGCTTCTATTTTTAATTTTACTGCCGGGTCCGGCACGGCAGCGCCGCGGCGCGGAAGTTCACCGCAAAAGGCCCTCGCTCCTCCCATGTATTCGCGCCATTCGCGCGGCGCTTTGGACACTCCCCCTATTCTAGGTCACCACTATAGTATAGTAGGCCCCGGAAAGTCTCAAGTTCCAGCGATCGCCGCAGAGGGCGAAAAAATCAACCGCGGCGAGTTCCATCGATATGCGCGGAGAGTGGAGCTACTGACTCCTCTTTTAGCGGTCGGATAAGTTAGTTCGCATTTTCCGTGTTAGGGGCGCTCAACGCGGCCAAAAATTTTATTTCAGAATGTATCAGAAGATTGTTAAAAGCTTAGTTACCGTGTCATTTTGCATACAGCTAGTAGGGACCAGTTTTTATGTTACTTCTAGAGTTAATACAAGAGCTTGATTGTTTGAGGACAAGTATTGAGATTACATTGACGCTCGAAAAGCAGCAGCCCATTGTCATCGATTGCGCTTCGGTCGGTTATTTCATTCAAATTGTACCGCGGTCGTATGCGGTCGTTTGCTTTGATCGGCGTTACGCAGCTCCGTTTTAAATCAGTTTTGATATAGCAATGCGAGTTTGTGCGCCAAATTTTACATGCCGCTGCCACAAAGCGAACGTGTCTAAAGCCTGTGAATCACGTCAGCTGCGGCGCTTCACCGGCTGCCAGCGTGAAAATTCAATGCCAGCAAGGAGCTCGGAGACTACCTACGAAAACGGAATAACCATGCACCATGTGGGTGTGCGCACCGGTGAGTGAAAATGCACTGCTTTGCATTTGAACATAGCTTTTTTTTTTGCATGCGCTACGGTTTTTGTTATTTCAAAGGGTTTTACGACTCGTCCAGCTGATCGGATGCACCGCTTGTGGATTACAATGACATTTTCTAAGATTATTTACTTCGTTCTCACTTTTGCAAAGATATCGTTACTGCTAAACTTTGTAACACAGATCACAGCATAAGTTTTACCTATTTCTGCACAAATTAGTCTTCTGAGATAAATGCTCATAAGTCCAATGCATGGTAGAGCCAAGTGAACTTACAGTATGTATATGCATTTATACATTTTCGTAAGTTTACAATCATACATATTACATTTGCACATACCATGTAGTTTATAGAGTTGGGAAATTAACTAACTTAGTATCCTCTAATTGAGGCTTGGTCAGACATGGTCCACTGAAGCCTGAAGGTCACCACTAAAACAAATTCACAAAGAAAGCAATGTTATGTGGACACTATTTTTCTCATGCAGTGCTCTCATATACATTCTTCTCAGACATGAATCACAATCCACTCACGCTTCTACCATAGTAATCATTATTTTTTCCTCTTCCAACCCAACCACAGCCTCCAAGAAACTGCTCATATCAGCACACGCTCGGATGCTTTATCTCTGAACCTACCTCAAGTCAGCAGAGGATGTTCCACTACTGAAAGTAAATTCGTCGTCCCAAATCCTCACAAGGTATGGTTGTGGACACTTTACTTATTGAACCAATTTTTTTTTTCATCATTTCTTTCTTGCTTTTTCTCATGACTCAATTTTTTTTCTTCTCAGAAAATTGGACAAAAGAGAGATCATTGGTTTCCAAGCTACCCACACAAGTCATAAGAAGCTCAAGAGTCGCCTATCCACCACCAAAGTTTACCAGGCGGACAAATGCAAGCCTTATACTGAAAAGCAGTGATAGTGTACGGTATGTTGAAGCAGTACAAAATTGGGTCCACAAGTTATTGCTTCATGAATTATACAGTTTAGAGGAAATGTGCTGGCTTCAAATTTCTTGGATAGTGCATGTGATGGGGTGCACACTGTACTTTAACCTACGTGTGAAACTTTGCATAGAGTATCACATGTAACTTGGTAGCAAGTGGGCCAGTAGTAGTGCATATTTAGCAGCATTTGTTTTTCCCAGTGAATATAGTTCGCTGCAATTGTGGAGGCTGTTGCAAAGCAATGGCAGGGAAAGCTACAGTAGTGCTGAAACAAAGAGTTATGTGTACCGATTGCTTGTAGGGAGGGACATTGTGAAGGTTCTAAAATAGAAAACTGTGCAAACACTCGTGCCTTCGTTAAACAAGGCATTTCGTGTAGTGGTCACCTGGAGAATAGTTTCCGGGTCGCTACTCTGGAATAAATAACCTTTGATGATGGGAGTAGGAGAATAGAAGCATGTGCATAAGGACATTTTGGGCAGTGTTCTATGAAACAGGCTGTTGAATTTGTAAAGCATTTGAAAATTTAGTCTTTAGTTTTATTCAATGAACTTCGCCAATACATTAATGGGATGATATGTAAACAGACACATCCAGAAAAGAGGGTACAGCACCGTTGCATTTGTGCAAGCAGTTTGTTTTGTATGTGAAGTGGAACCACAGACAAGTAGCAAATAATATTTGTTCTAGATAACAGACCTGACACATGACACGGAGTTTTTAAAAGTATGTTTATTTTTAACAGAAAAATAAATGAGTGCACTCAATAGATACAATCAGAGTTCAATAGAGTTGGCCAGTGTTTGTGCATGTTAAAGATTTGAATGTGTAATAACTGCTATTTCTTTGATATTGGCGTGAGCTATATATCCAAAAAAGGCTAGTTTTGTGTTCATGCTTGTGATGCGCTGCAGGTAGACATGGACCAGAAAAAACGAGAACAACACAGGGTGATGCGCAACACCTTGTGCTGTCCTCGTTTTTTCTGGTCCGTGTCTACCTGCAGCGCATCACAAGCATGAAGAATGCCATCTAGCCCCTATTGCCGCCTTATTAGTTTTGTGTGACACCCGTGTTAAGAGTGAGACAGACAATTAGGAGGTAGTGAAGAATGAAAATGTAAATTCAGCTTCTGCAATCGTCCATCATTTAAGCAGTGTCTTTCACGACTATGCACCATTGGCACCAGAAAAAAATGGACTAATTTATTTATTTTTCAGTGCGAAACATAGCAATTAAACAAAGAAGCTAATTATACACATTTGACAGAAATGATTACTCACTGCCTATTTTTCCAACATTGCTACTATTACTTCCAGCACTTCCTAGCTGTCTAGTATAGTACTGTTCCAAATGTCTCTATTGTGCGCGCACACATCATGTGCAGTCTATTGTCGGTGCTGTCCACTGGTGCATCATTCTTTTTTATTTATAAATGAGTGCTTTCAGGAACACGCGCAGGCATCCGCTATCACATACGTCAGTTGATAAACAGTGGGCGAGCAAGGGTAGCTCACTTCTCGAAACTTGTCTTCCGTGACAACCTTTACAGGAATGTTCACTTGCTGAAATGTTGGATTCAGGCTAAGGCTTTCCATATTCGCCAACAGTTACTCAACTGAAGTGTTTGTCACTGCAACCTCTTTTGAAACATGAACCAAGTTTCCTTTTCAACGTGATACCGTAAATGGTGTTTTCCCAGAACACACGAGCTTAGCTGAACTGAAAGTTGAGCTAAATGGTCGGAATTCATCGTAAAAAGATCGGCGCGCAGGCACGAACACAAGGATATTGAGCACAATAACGAGAACACGTTATGTACAGGAATAGCTAGCACAACAGTGTGGTTTCACTTTTTTTTTTTTTTCAGCGCCGAGTGGCTCTCGCCAATGTGTTGTCAAAATAGTACGTCGGGCTGAAGCTAATCTTACTGGCACTGCATCTTTTGCGAGCTGTGATGCTGTTTGTTTATTACCGCTCAAATCGTCAAACGCGCATGTGTAAGTGAGAAAGAGGACAGGCAGCACTGTACGCAAGTACTGTGCAAGGGACACCCATCGTAAATAGTATCGTCTGACGCTTCGTTCTGCGTACTATAAGAGGTACGCTGAACGAGCCAAGAGACAGAGTTGCTCAGTTTCAGCTGGCAATTTTGTTAAGCAGATGGATATTTCTGTTTCTTGTATGTATTGTTCAACTCTGTAACTGACAGTGCTGCTTATTTACATGTATACTGCTACATTCACGATTGCCAATAAACAATGTAAGCTTACTTGCTTGGCGTGTTTTTTGCCAGTTGAGGCCTTTCGGTCACCTGGCGACGTAACGGAAATATTTGTAGTAACGATAGGCTGCCGCGCGCGCGAATACAACCCCCGGACAGGAGTCAATAAACGCCCAGAACCAACGCACGCGCACCGCGACCACCCGCACCCGCCAGCAAGGCGGCAGCCATATTGCCTCAACGCAATGATGATGATAGTTTTTGCAGCGCCATCCCTTGGTCGGATACTTTAGTTCACAACGCCACCGCTACCCTTATTTCCGTTGCACTGTCAAAGGTACAGTTTCCCTTCTGTAAATGGTAGTATAAGCGTATAAGTGTTCTGTGGTATAGTCACCACTCTACTTGCGGTCGTTGTTCCAGCCAGGTCGAACAGCGGTCGTTGCAAGCGTACTGTAGACCGTAGTAGTACATGTACGTACCTCTCTGTGGAAATCTCGAAGGCTGTCCTTGGCGCCGAGAAGCAAAACGGGTCTGCACCGCCTGTGAGCTCAGCAGTACGGTAGCCATGGCGCTTGTGACGGTTGCCGAGCTGCGGCGTCTGCTGCACCCGCATTACCTGGTGAACCTGCTTCTGGCGGCATGCTTCCCCGTGCTTCGGTTAGTGCGGCCGTTCTGCGATGTGCTGTTCCCGGGCGGCGATTGCCAGCTGGACTTCAGGGAGACCGAGATCCTCACGTTCGTGGCCGTCGTGGTGCTCTTCCGAACGCGCAAGACGGGCGTGGTGCGCCTGGTGCCGTATCTGAGCACGGCGTGCATGTATGCCAAGGTAGGTAGCCAAGGATGCTCTCATTGTTGCTCGGTCGCCTAGACGTGGTCGCCGACTTGTGAGTTCACATTTGGCCCGCTTTAACATTTGGGACACTTAACTCGCAATCGAATCGCCTCTAATTCACTGTATGCGCAAATTATCACTTTGCATTCCCCCTCTTCCGAAGCTTTGTGTAACTCACCGCTACATTCGCCGCCGGACTTTTCGTGTGCATACCACGGGACACATCCATTATCTGGGCCTTAATGATGGATGTGCATCAGGCGAGTACAGCAGCGCGACCACGAAGCCCCCAGCTCGCAACACTTGAACGGCTTAGTCGTTCGGAGCTTTCCCCACCCTTCACCAATGCATCGTTTGCCTGCATGAAGAGGCATTGTTGCAACATGATGGGAGTCAATTTCAGCGATATTTGTACCTCGAATAATTCCCGTCGAATCCTTCCGACAGGTGGCTGGCCTGCTACTCTTCTTCTACTGGGACCCACGGCTAGGCCTGGTGTACGGTGCACTGTGCCTGCTGCAGCTGCTGGTGCTACCTGAGCCGCCGGCTTACGGCGGGCCCGACCCCGTTTTGTACTTGGATGCAGAGAGCTTCCGTGAGCAAGTGCAGCGCGGCGACCGGCGAGTCACCTGGCTTGTCGCCTTCTATGCACTGTGGAGCCCCACCTGTGTTCAGATGGCACCGGTGTTTGCCCAGCTGGCGACGCGCTACGCGCTCGACAACCTGCGCTTTGCGAAGCTGGACGTGACTCGCTTCCCAGACTTGGCGCACGAGCATCACATCAGCACGGCGGCGCTGAGCCGCCAGCTTCCCACGGTGCTGCTTTTCCGGGCCGGTCACCTGGTGGCACGGCGACCAGACGCTCAAAGTGGCAAGCTGGTGCCATTCGCATTCACCGAGGAAAACATGGCAGCTGCCTTCGACCTCAATAATCTGCACCAGGAGTGCCGCCAGAACCCAATCCGCAAGAAAGTGGCAGGCAAGCAGAGCTGAGCTCTCAAAGCGGACCTGTCGGCTGCTTGCAAATTGCATTGGCTCTCCGTGCAGCGTAGAACATCCACAGTCACACTAAGAAGTGTGTGTGCCATGCACATGGTTAATAAGTGCTTTGTGTACCAGAGAATGAATGCAAGAAGCTAGTCAGTAGGTAGCGAGTTGATGAGGTAGCGAGTCATGAATATCAGATGCTAGGTGTGAGACGATGTCAGCCACTGCTTCAGGTATTGTTTTCGACGTCATTTTAGACGTGCATGCTGGCATCTGTACTTGCTGTTTGAAATGAGCATTCTTTGGTACAACAAATTGCTACATCATCAGCTACCCAGAGGTCCGCATATGGAGGAAACACTGGATTTGTGTTATAGTAGCACAGGTTACTGCTCCAGCTATAAAAGTCTGCAGGCTACTTCAAAAATTATGGCATGACAGATTATTTGCATTTTTGCACACTTTAGTTGAAGGAACCGTGGAATGTAAAGCTTAGTTTTGCTTGGACATTCATCTGATGTTGCCAGAACTCTATCTGTTCTCTCTATTCAGGGCAATTTTCTATATAAAAAAGAAGTTGCTATCATTGCATTTCTGTGTATCTGTGTATTAAAATTAGTATAATCAGCTTGCCAAATATTGGGTTAACTACAGATCATTGAGAGAGGCCTTTTTCCTGCAGTGGCCCTAAGTAGGCTGAGAATGATAATGATATGACAACAAAAGGCAAACAATAGGGACTTTTAGCTTGTACGTATACTTTTTAACATTACCGGAATACCGGATTACGTTTACCGTGTTACCAGAAGGCATGTTTTAGAAAAGTTTTAGCTCGCCATACATAAATGTTTACGTACGCACGTAAACGTATACCCTTATGCAGTGATTCCACTCCTGCGCCAACTGCGCCAAAGTGCGCCAAATTGTATTTACTGCGCCATCCTGATAATATCGACGAAAATTGCGCCAAACTGCGCCAAAGTCTCGGGTTTGGGGGCGTCTATCACCGGCAATCGCACGGCCGGCGTGTCAGAACATGTGCAGCTTGAGGTCCATTCGTTTCACCTGCACTTCGTGAACCGGTTCACGGTGGCGCTGCACTCTGGCATTCGTTTCACGAGTTCAACATGGCGGCGTCGGCACCGCGGTATTCGTTTCGAAACAGTGCAGCCGTCGTGCAAGACCAGTTCACGAATTCCCTGCACTTACTCGTGAGGTAGTGCCGAGTCCGTGCAGCACAAGATGGCTGTACCCGCAGCAGACGACGCAGCCGACTGCATTCGTGGCTATTTTAACGGCGCCCAACGAATACTTCAGTGAATGTTTTCCGGTAGTTTGAAATGCCAGGCAGTGTAAGCGGCGGCCACTTTTACGAATCACAACCTCCACAGTTCGCGAGACAGCCGACCGTAGCAGAGGGCTTGCACGACATCTGCACTCTGGTATTCGTTTTGGCATCTCGTTGCTGCTGCACCTTCTGAAACGTTCCCTGCACATGCCCTGCACGACGACGGAACTCAGACGTCACCATCATGAACCAGTTCAGGTAGTGCAGGGTGAATCGAATGGACCTTTGATCTTGGGACTGCCAAAGTCACAACCATGGACCAAGAATTATTCCGCTGAATAAATAGCGCTCGCGCATGCGTCCCAAATAAGCCACGATGCCATGCACGGTGCCGACGCAGCTTCTGTTCTGCAAGTCGGCTCGACAGCAAAACGCGCTCTCCGCAGAGGCTCGTGACGTCTAGGCCTATCGGTAGCGAGAAAGTGCAACGGGGATTCATCGGCGGACGTCGTCTGTTCTAGAAACGCTGCTGATAGCTCGTTTCAAGCGTCGCACGGCACATAAGGAAAGCAATGTTCAGTAATAACTTCTACATGTGTGCTGCTAAAATGTCTGTCACTTCTGTTTCCGGACATCGCGGAATGAAATCTGGGATCGCTAGCAGTATATATATGGAACAATATCGAATTTTCCTTGCTTCGCGTTTATGGAGGAGCACGCGAACGGTGGAAATGCGTTCACACTTTTCCTCAGACATAGGCGTGCGCACAGGGGGGGCGGCCGCCCCCCCCCCAATAACCTAAAAGGGGGGGCGCAAAATCTGCCCCATACATTGACCCCCATAGTCACCTAAGAGGGGGAGGGGACGCAAAATCTGTCTCGTCCATTGACTTACGAGGGGCTAGAATTTTACTCGCGGCTAGAATGCGCGTAGTGATGTTATTAATTTGGTCTTTATACAGAAAATTACGGCAATGGCGACGGCAAAAATCCGCGGAGAGCGTCCGTATAATTGTTATCACAATAAACATTAAAAAAAGTTGAGGAGCCATTTCACTCTGTGAAGTGGATGATAAGCGAAGCTGTTTCGCGCATGGCAAGGAGGTGACATGGTGGAGGACAGTTTGGTATGTAAGGCGAGGTTGTTAACGTTCAACACGCAATATTAATGCGAAAGCATCAGATGCTTTATCAAACACGAAAATTGACCGTCGGCGGCGTCAATCGATTGATGCAAAAAATCATCATGTGATGGCGTCATCATCACGTCATATATCGTGATGTCACGTGATGACTCCATCACGACATCGTCGCTTTACACTGCTTCCATAATCGGTGCGCCGATCATGGAGCTAGCGCAAAACCAGGTGAGGTGCAGATAGCTTGCAGAAAAGGAGGAGGAGGATCAACCCGTCGATCGAGAAGAAAAAGAACCTGGCTTTCGCCTTGGAGTTTTCTTAGGGGAATGCATTAGGGACAGTGTGGCTCTTTGGCATTGAGGCACTGCTGTACATCACGGCGTTTGTCTACAATGTCTGCTGATAACCACATAGATGTATTTGAGTGTTATTTCATAAAGTGCAATTTTATTGATCTGGTATTCTGTTTATTTGCTAGTGTCGAAAATAATCGCTGAAGAGGTTAATTCAGAACACTCAACTGCATGAGCCCTTATTTTTTCATTAGCGAGTCATGTATGGATTTCTCCTGAGATGATTTTTTTCATGAGATTTGCAATGAATCGAAATATTTCTAGCCTTCATAAGAGCCCCATAGTAATATTCCGGTGCTTGAATGTTATTGCAATATGTTTCTGTAGTGCACTCCAGGATGTAAAATTCGCTGCTCCAGAGTGCTCCCAGATGCAAAATTATCTGCTCCAAAGTGCTCCAAGATGAAAATTTTGCTGCTCCAAAGTGCTCCAAAACGGAAATTTTGTTGCTCCAAAAATTGCTCCAAATCAGAAGTCCTCGGTAGCATCACTGCTTATGTTTGCACAAACCACTAAATGGTGATGATAATTGCATTTAAGCTACATTTAATTTAGATAATATTGAATTACCGCTGTGGCAAAATCATGAGAGGTTTTTAGCATGTGCAGTATCCTGGTATAAGCAAAGGGATGTAGCAATACCGGGTTACCGGACAATGGTGTCGACATCTTGTGACGCTTTGTCCAACCACAGTCATGGACAGGTTTGTTTTCGCTTAGTGTTTTTGAGGGAAAAAGTGATTGAAAAGGCAACCCATTGCTAATTATGCTGCAGCAAGGCATTTACATTGTAAGCAGAATGCGTGATGTTTCTGCAATACCAATTTTGTGCTTGCCTGGTTCACCTTGGCCCCGCTAGATGGCGCCACCTCTCCAGCCTGTCAGGGCCTTTAGGCCTCGGTAATCCGGTTAAAACATGATGATCGTAAGTGGCACTCGCACTTCGGCTTCCTTTGACTTGGTGGCTGGAGTCTCCGTGATGCGGGATATCGCGCGTGGCCACGAACGAAGGTGAATTTGCGAGATAGGGCCGTAAACGTAAAGCCTATCCGGCGAGTAGTTTACGTTCCATAAACGTTTACGTTCCGTAAAGGTTCGCACATACGCAGATTCCATCCGGTATCCGGTAACACAGTAACGTGAAGAAGTATACGTACAAGCTAAAAGTCCCTATTTAAATTGACAAACTGAGGTCAATTGGCCTGTTTTTGCATCTTGAACAACCTATATGCCGCTCCTTACATGGTTCATTGTGCCAATTTAGGTAATGTTAGAGCTTGCCTTTCATGTGTGGCACATTATGCTTGGGCAGTTGGAAGATGCATCACCACTAAACCATCCAGTTTCTTGCTTACACTAAAGGCTCGTTTTCTAAGGGCTCGTTTAATTGTTCAGCACAAGCAAATGAATAAAAAAGGCAATTAGGCCAACAGAAGCATAGGGGACATTAATTGTCATCTTTAACTGTAGTTATAATATGGAATTAAAGTGGACAAAAAATCACCCTTTCTGTCAGTGGGATCCAAACCCACAACATTCTAATTATGTGTCCGATGCTCTACCACTTGAGCTACAATGAAAGGCACTTCCCAGTCCACTTCGTTGGGCATTTCTATACATTGTGGAGGCGCTGGCTGCCACCAGGAAGAAGAGCACAATGGAGAGTGCACTTGGGCTTGGTGCGCTCGTTTGGACAGCGGGCAGTCGAGGCCTGGAGCTTGGCCTTTAAAGGGGTAATGACACCTTTCTTCAAAGGCGAGTTTACTCTGCCATACAAATCTCCTGTATGCAGAGAAGGCTCTGAGCAAGTGTGAAGCTCAGCAAGTGCTGATAAGATATTTTAATTTGATATTAAAGTCAAATTTTCCATGGCACACCTACTGACATTGACACTAGCTTGACGTCAGGCTACAGAACAAATTCTGGTGACCTCACGCAGCAGTCTGGCTAGTTTTGATGACGTTGGGTACCAAAACTTTCAAGATGGCCGCTTGTGCGTCATCAAAACTTCCAAAATGGTTGCTTGTGCGTCACCAACGGAGCCATGGTGCGGAGCGGCTGTGGAAGCGTCGCTATATATTGTGCGAGCATGCGACGAGAAGCTCATACCATGTTGTGACGTCAGGATACAGTAGGAACCAAAACTAGCTTCTAAACATACTGTAATTACTTTTTGAGGGCGCACTCACGCTTAGCACTGCCTTTTCTAGGCTCTTGAGGGCTTGACCTTTCCTTTGACGCAAAAGTACGACACCTGAGAATATTCGTGTCAGTAGCCCTTCAAAGAAGCTTGTTCAGGCTGCCTCCGGATGGATGGATGCTGAATAGGCATGACTGCTCGAGGCACTCAAACGGCTTGACTCTGCAACTGCTGGTTTCTGTAAGGCCAAGGGTGCCTTGACCGGCGGGCCATGGCCAACGAGGCAACAACGTTCATCGGTGCCTGATGATGACCAGAAGGCAGACGACAAGTACAACAACGGCTGCCAAGGGAGAAGATTCCATGCCTGCCGAGAATGCTGAGGAGGACGTTGAGAATGCAGGCAGCGCTATTGGTGCAGAGAACGTGTACGTTGAGGCAGCTCCAGGGGACACTGAGGTATGCAGTTACAATGAAGGCATGGAGAACATAATGGCTGTCAGTTGGGCTTGTTGGTTCATGATCTTGAGGGTTGAATCGCGCAAACGAGACAGGGACTAAAAGAAGAGACGACAACACACAGAGCGCAAACTACCAACAAAAGTTTATTTCCTGAGCACACAGTTTTTTATGCACCACTCTTGCGCCACCAGGTGAGTACAACAATCAACTTCTTAGAAACGCGAGCTCTTTGCCAGATAAGTTAACAGACGGCGTGCTGACGCATTCGGGCCCTAATCTAACAATGTTCTCAGCTTCGATAATTTCTCTCGTCAATTTATCGTTCTGCGATGCGACAATTGTACATGCGCTGAAGACAGGTTGGCACCCACATGTCTTGCAGTGAATCGCAAGCCATCCGTCACGTCCATTTTTTACATTGTTGTTATGTTCCCTAAGTCTGTCATTAATACACCTTCCGGTTTGACCTATATATATCTTACCACACGAAATTGGAATCCGATACACAACATTACTCTTGCAAGGAACATGGGTGACTTTGTGTTTCTTAGTGCATGCATTAGATTTCATATTGCTACTATTGCGGTGGCATAGGCTCAGGAGTTTGCGCGGGGCTGAAAAAACTACTTTTACTTTGAAACGTTCCGCCACTTTTTTCAAATTGTGTGAAATCTTGTGGAAGTACGGTATGACGGCAACTTTTTTCGCGTTAGTTTTTGAGGGCTCCTCAGTTGAGGGCGTCTGGCGATGCTTTCTGAGCAAAGTTTCAGCTACAGAGGATTGCACACTTAATGGATAACCTGCTTCAGATAGCCGGTCGGACTGGTGCTCAAAACTAACCGCAACTTCATGCTCGCATGACTTTGATAAAGCATTATGAAAGCAAAGCTTTACGATTGATCTCTTTACTAATTTGGAGTGTGCCGAGTTGTATGGAAGGACCGGTTTATTACATCGAGGTTCATAGCGCCAACAGAAATGATCTGTGTGGAAGGTGAACATGATGTCAAGGAACTTGATCACATTCTTATCAGGCATTTCATGCGTGAGAGTTAGGGGCTTAAAGCTATCTTTAAAACAAGAAAGAATGTCTAACGCGTATGACTGGTTACCTACGAGGTTGTTGTCAAACAGGATGAGATAGTCGTCTACAAATCTGTGAACCATGATGATGTTGAGATTACGTAGACTTTCCGCCACCGCTTTGTCAATTTTAGCTAAAAAGATATCACTGAGAATGGGAGCAATGCATGATCCGATACAAATGCCTTCTTTTTGGATGAATGGCTTGCCTTCCCATGAAATGAAAGTGGTCTTCAGGTAAGAGGATAAAAGTTCTAAAAAACTGCGCACTGGTACGCCGCACAAACCCTGAAAACGCGTACTGCCGTACAGGTCAATGCACTCTTCCACAGCAATTATTAGTTGGTCATGAGGAATGGAGTAATACAAGTCTTTAACATCTATCGAAAAGCCATACACAGCCCTATTAGCCAAGGGTACAATAGACTGCAAGACTTCCTCTGAATTTCTAACAATGAAGGGATCATTAATTACCAGTTCTTTCAGGTGGCCCTGTAAGAACATAGAAATGCTTTTCTGCCACGTATCCCGCTCGGAGATATTCACACGAAAAGGTGTGTGAGGCTTATGTGTCTTCGCACTGAAAAACACATTAAGAAAGTCCTGTTTACTGTTATTAATGCCAGTAACAACACGAGAAAGGTTTAAATTCTTGCATAGCTGCCTGGCTTTAGACTTAACCTTGGAAATAGTGACATCGTCCTGAGGCACGAAAACAGAGCTTACAGCTTCGTGGCCTTTCTTCCGGAACAAATCCAAGGACAGGACAGTGAATCCTCCCTCTTTATCAGCAGGAACCAGAGTAAGAGAGTGGTCGCTGAGGAATGCTTCCACCCGCCTTATAGGGATCTGGGCCCTGGCCGGTTTGTTACGGGCGATGGCGTCAACTCCTTCGGAAATGCAGCGCTGTTGCTCCTCTTCCGGGACGTGGCACGTAACATGCCGCACGAGAGCAAGTAGCTGGGGAGCAGACGTCTTTGGCTCGACGGCGAATTTGGGACCGAGACCACGTGGCCATGAAGAGACTTCGTGATTTCCAGCGCACCGCTAGCCAAACTACGGAGTTCCTATGGGCACAGCAGTTGACTGTGCTACGCTCCGCCGTTGTGAAAAGGAAACCTGCAGCGAAGAAACCTTCAGTGCATGTGCCTGAGCACATACCCGTGCCTCCAGACATCCTCCAAACCCTCAGTCTCGGTCCCAAATACGCCATCGAGCCAAAGACGTCTGCTCCCCAGCTACTTGCTCTCGTGCGGCATGTTTCGTGCCACGTCCCGGAAGAGGAGCAACAGCGCTGCATTTCCGAAGGAGTTGACGCCATCGCCCGTAACAAACCGGCCAGGGCCCAGATCCCTATAAGGCGGGTGGAAGCATTCCTCAGCGACCACTCTCTTACTCTGGTTCCTGCTGATAAAGAGGGAGGATTCACCGTCCTGTCCTTGGATTTGTTCCGGAAGAAAGGCCACGAAGCTGTAAGCTCTGTTTTCGTGCCTCAGGACGATGTCACTATTTCCAAGGTTAAGTCTAAAGCCAGGCAGCTATGCAAGAATTTAAACCTTTCTCGTGTTGTTACTGGCATTAATAACAGTAAACAGGACTTTCTTAATGTGTTTTTCAGTGCGAAGACACATAAGCCTCACACACCTTTTCGTGTGATTATCTCCGAGCGGGATACGTGGCAGAAAAGCATTTCTATGTTCTTACAGGGCCACCTGAAAGAACTGGTAATTAATGATCCCTTCATTGTTAGAAATTCAGAGGAAGTCTTGCAGTCTATTGTACCCTTGGCTTAGGGCTGTGTATGGCTTTTCGATAGATGTTAAAGACTTGTATTACTCCATTCCTCATGACCAACTAATAATTGCTGTGGAAGAGTGCATTGACCTGTACGGCAGTACGCGTTTTCAGGGTTTGTGCGGCGTACCAGTGCGCAGTTTTTTAGAACTTTTATCCTCTTACCTGAAGACCACTCTCATTTCATGGGAAGGCAAGCCATTCATCCAAAAAGAAGGCATTTGTATCGGATCATGCATTGCTCCCATTCTCAGTGATATCTTTTTAGCTAAAATTGACAAAGCGGTGGCGGAAAGTCTACGTAATCTCAACATCATCATGGTTCACAGATTTGTAGACGACTATCTCATCCTGTTTGACAACGACCCCGTAGGTAACCAGTCATACGCGTTAGACATTCTTTCTTGTTTTAAAGATAGCTTTAAGCCCCTAACTCTCACGCATGAAATGCCTGATAAGAATGTGATCAAGTTCCTTGACATCATGTTCACCTTCCACACAGATCATTTCTGTTGGCGCTATGAACCTCGATGTAATAAACCGGTCCTTCCATACAACTCGGCACACTCCAAATTAGTAAAGAGATCAATCGTAAAGCTTTGCTTTCATAATGCTTTATCAAAGTCATGCGAGCATGAAGCTGCGGTTAGTTTTGAGCACCAGTCCGACCGGCTATCTGAAGCAGGTTATCCATTAAGTGTGCAATCCTCTGTAGCTGAAACTTTGCTCAGAAAGCATCGCCAGACGCCCTCAACTGAGGAGCCCTCAAAAACTAACGCGAAAAAAGTTGCCGTCATACCGTACTTCCACAAGATTTCACACAATTTGAAAAAAGTGGCGGAACGTTCCAAAGTAAAAGTAGTTTTTTCAGCCCCGCGCAAACTCCTGAGCCTATGCCACCGCAATAGTAGCAATATGAAATCTAATGCATGCACTAAGAAACACAAAGTCACCTATGTTCCTTGCAAGAGTAATGTTGTGTATCGGATTCCAATTTCGTGTGGTAAGATATATATAGGTCAAACCGGAAGGTGTATTAATGACAGACTTAGGGAACATAACAACAATGTAAAAAATGGACGTGACGGATGGCTTGCGATTCACTGCAAGACATGTGGGTGCCAACCTGTCTTCAGCGCATGTACAATTGTCGCATCGCAGAACGATAAATTGACGAGAGAAATTATCGAAGCTGAGAACATTGTTAGATTAGAGCCCGAATGCGT
This sequence comes from Rhipicephalus sanguineus, assembly GCF_013339695.2. NCBI lineage: Eukaryota > Metazoa > Arthropoda > Arachnida > Ixodida > Ixodidae > Rhipicephalus > Rhipicephalus sanguineus. The sequence goes on from NC_051179.1 coordinate 193,571,622, forward strand.
CAGCACGCCGTCTGTTAACTTATCTGGCAAAGAGCTCGCGTTTCTAAGAAGTTGATTGTTGTACTCACCTGGTGGCGCAAGAGTGGTGCATAAAAAAGTGTGTGCTCAGGAAATAAACTTTTGTTGGTAGTTTGCGCTCTGTGTGTTGTCGTCTCTTCTTTTAGTCCCTGTCTCGTTTGCGCGATTCAACCCTCAAGGAGAACATAAGTAGCGAGGAATTCGTGGAAGTGGTTGAGGAGGTTGTTGAGGAGGAGGCCAAGGACTTCCAGAACAGCAAAGATGAGGCTGATGAGTCTTGGCACTGCGAAGAGCAGGTTGGGGAGTCACAGCATGGTGATGAAGCCAGAGAGTCCCAGGATGGCGAAAAAGGAGGTTGGCGAGGAAGATGAGGTGAAGGAGAATGCAGGAGTCGAAGACTGCGCTGAAAACTTTGAAGGAGCAGCCAATGCCTAGCTGAGGACAAAGATTAGACTGCGCAGGATGCAGGCGTCGGCGTTGAGAAAGTCGCACACATGGGACGTGACCCAAAGGAAGATGGTGAGAAGGATGGAGCTGAGGAAGAGGAGGAGAAGGAAGAGAACAGGGCAGGTGGTGAGGAGAAAAATGGAGGAATTGACAGAAGTGGGCCGGCCAAAGAATGTGATGAAAACATTTTCGTTAACCACAGTTTCATCATGGAGCGAGATGAGAATGACGAGTGGCACATCAAGGACGTGTTCATCAGCAGCGAGACGAGCGAGAAGGAAGTGAAGGAGGATGAAACTGAAAGCGACGGGACTGAAAACTGAAGACAGTGATGGCCATCGCTTCGGCAGCATCCTCCAGGAGACCCAGGACTTGTGCAGGGCTGCTGGAAGGCACTACACGTGGCGTGAATCTCGAGCAATGGCTGTCATGGCCACCAAGTACAATGGCGATGACTACAGCGACCGAAAACAGTGGAAATAATGGCTGACAGAGCGACCAGAGACTAAGGTGTCCAGGCTGCTTTGCAAAGATGTGCAAGCTGAGAGAAGCCCTGGGAAGTCTCTGGGATGTGAACGATGCAAGCTGAAGTGCGACACTAACAAGAAGTGAAGGGTCGTCGGCGAGGATGACAAGGATGTCGTTGAGGAAGCCGCCGCTGAGGCGGAAGTCGACGACGAAGTGCTCTGCGTGTGCACATCGACGGTATGTGCTCCTCCAGGGCCAAAGCTAGTGGGCAGCATGAAGAGCCCTTGCCGACGGACACAGAAGCCATGGTTACAGGGAATAGATGGCCTAAACTCAACCCTGTGACGCACGCCAGTCCCTGTCACTGGAAGGAGAGGAGATAGTGCGGGGGCTGGCGGCTGCTAGGAAGAAGAGGACAACGAAGAGTGCGCTCTAGGCACAGCGGGCACTCGGGGCCTGGCCATTAAAGAAATTTGCTCAGGCTGTCTGAGGGTTCTTGCTTCCCTCCCGCTGTGACTGTGCTGCGCTTTCCGCGCAGGCCTGGCGTTTTTTTTTTCCGCTTTAATTCATTTCAATTTACGTCGTAATTACCACACTACAGTTCGATCAATCGTTTTTTATTTCAAGTTCTTATTACATGAAAATACACAACACTGATTAGACCCATAGCCACTGGCTAGTAGGGGGTCTAAATAAATATGTATTTAAAGGAACAGATTGTGTTTACAAAGCAGATATTTTATAAGTATACTTCAGTACACTAAATACAATTAATGTCCCCTATGCTTCTGTTGGCCTAATTGTCGGTTGGATTTATTTGGTTCTTGCTTACATAGTATAAGAAACGACATTAAACCAGCGGTTACTTATCAAATGCCTGAACTTTGAGTTGGTGTCGTTGTGTTGAAGTTAGTACGCAGAAACTTAAACATGGTTTGCATGAGTGATGCCCATAAAGAGACATAATTTGGCACAAATGTGAGGTAGTGCTTGGTGCATTGATGAAGAAGATACAAGAAGATGAAAAGAGCCATGGGGGTTTCTGTAACAAGCTTTCTCGCCCACCTGTAGTCGGATAATCTTTAAACTCTTTTTGACAACAAATACACAGTGCGAGTTTAAAATATAGTCAGTCGCATTGAATCCAACATGAAACAACAGAATGAAAGGAAGCTTTCCTTGCCTCATTAGGCAGCTCAGTGCAGGAAGCACTAAGGTGCATGCTACTATGCTTTCCTGTCATGTTAGGTTCACGTGCACTTGTGTACTTGCTGTTGCTTGTCAGGAAGGCATGTGCGAGCATAAGGGAAAAAATATGCAAGGAAGAATGTTTCTGCATCAACAAACTCTGAGCAAAAGAACGAGCAGTTGGGTGAGTTGGTACTGATTCATCATTCAATGCTCAACACTTGACAGGGATAAATCGCGGCGTCTCAATACGACCACATGTCAACTTGCCCCCCTGAAGCAAAGACGGCAGTTGAATTGTTCTACTTGATGCCATCATCATACATTCCATTGCAGTTGGTGCAGGTTAGAAGTAAGATAGCAATCTAGATGAGCATGTAGGCAGTGTAAACTTGTGTTTGTGCCTCTTTTCTTAACAGAAAGTGCAAGGTGGTGCTTTTGATTGCCAGCCGTGGCAGCCGCACTTTTATGAGAGCAAAATGCAAGAGCACTCATGTACGCAGCGGTCCATTGTTAAAGGGAAGGGAACATCGGAGCGCGTGACGGCCGCGCGTTGCCTCCACTGGCCGGCGGCTGCAACGAGTTTCACGCAGGCTCTGTGCGAGTGGTGCTCTTCCGTCGCCCACTACTGTCTGCTGCTGCACTTCCAGTCATTGCTAAGCAAACTCTTCACGTGGCGAAAGAACACCATGCAGGGTGCTTACTGCGCCTGCGTGAAACTTATTGCAGCCGGCGGTGGCTCATAGCGGCTGTCACACGCTCCAATGTTCCCTTTAACAGTGAACCACTGCGTACATAGGTGCGCAGCAGTGAACTCCAGATGGCCATAAATAATTTGGAGCCCTCCACTGGGACATGGCATCTTCATTTTTATGGAAAACCGCACAAATTTCTCTAGTCTTGCTAGCAGTTTGCTGCTTTGCCATGCACAGATGTGCTATGCTATTCACAATGCATTCACATTAGATAGGCCTGTCTGACTACACCAACTGACCAAATTTCTGATAAAGTAAATATGTCAAATGATAAAGGAAGTGTGATAATTTTGTCAAAATAATCACCAGCAAAAAATAAATGCAAACCTGCTCCACTGTCACAGGACAGTGGTTATGCGTGCAACGGGGACAGTTACATGAAAAAAAAAAGCGCGCATGGCAATATTGAAGGCCGTTTAGGCGCATATTTCAAAACAAATAACAATGCCATCTAGCCGCTTCAGTCAAGGCTAAGAAGGCATGCAGTCTAGACTTCACTTTATCGATCCTGCTGATGTTTGATGCATGTCATTTAGGTAATAGCCACAAGTCACTGCTCTGAATAAGTTCACTGAAGCATCTGGAAGGCTACACTGCCAAGAGCACTTTGTATCTTTATATGTTTCATTTACTTTACATTTTTTGTGAAGTATGCCCAGTCAAAATTTTGTTATATTGAATATGTGCACCATCTTTCTTTTGTACTTTTACTAGTTCTCTGTTATTATGTGTGCTTTTCATTACCGTGGCCTATCTTCCTTGTAGACATGAACCACAAGTTGAGGCCACAACAGCATGCACCAAAGTCTGGGTGGAGAATTAAACTGGCAATCTGTTGGTTGAAGAGCTTTTTTTGTTGTTGTTGTCTCCAGATGGCCTTGTCCACTATAAAATGAAGCCTGTTCCATCCCAACAAATACATTTGCCTTTTCCACAAGAAAATTAGTAACTTGGCAAATTGTGTGGTTAGGCATATGTCAACAGCAGAAGCTCGACATGCTATAGAATGGTGTGTGTGTGAAAGTTATGTAGTGGTGTCACTGTGGAATTTTTGCACTAGCTGCTTCTCTATGTTGCAGTGGTGGCTGTGCCTCGGTACACTGAGAGATAATGAAGTCAAATCCGATGTGGAAATACCTTAAAGGAACTGTCTACCGCTCAGAAAAATTTTTTTGATTGTGGTGAAAATGAGAAGATTGTTCATCACATCGATGGTAATGAGCATGCTTTTGTCCAATAAAAAATGAATTATATTTTTAATTTGGCTCTGAAAGGCATAAAAGTATGACCGCTAGCATCACCCAACAGCAATGTGGTTCAATCTCTTGGTAGGTGGAAAAAACTCCCGCAGGTAGACTTATTTCCTTGAAAACCAATATGTATAACATACAGTTGTATTTTGTGCATCTTTGGCAGCTTTTCTTTACGTCAGAGAGTAATTTTTGCATTTTTTTCTCATGCGTTCAAAGAGGTGCCCGGTTGCAATGTCGGCAACGCGTCCGGCGCCTCTCATAAGAAAAAGAAAAAAAAACATCTTGGGCAAAGAGCAACGTGAGTGACTTAAGAGAATTTTCGAACCATGCCCGTGAGTCCTCATGCTTAAAGTGCATACCGGTATTCACCAAGGGTCTACATTGAAGATCTCGCCTTCAGGTTCCGCTTCACCAAAGCATCAGTGTTGGCTGCCATGTCGCATATACAACACAAGGCACCTAAACATTACTGAAATGCAGGAGGGACCTTCTGTTCTTCTGTGAAGCATGTCTCATGTTCATTTTAGTTGGACGTTTGGCATGAGTAGAACAACCACAGTGTGTTTCACAATGCCGGCGTACCAGTGTTGCTGGAACAGCAAGTTTTCCGCTCTAACCGGTGGTTTTTCAGGCTGACTGAACAAAGCTGGGGAGACTGTGGTAATAAGACTTTATTTGACAGTTTGCATACTTTAAACAACCACTACGGTATCTGTTATATTATTAAACAAAAGCTAATGAAGCCTGCAAGAACTGCATGTGGTTCGAGTTTTTGACTTTCACCAGCACTACAGTTGTCATCGCATCCGCCAACCAGCATTGTCGGCGTCTTAACACCAATGGAAGAAGACCGAACACAGATCTAAAAATTCTGTTCACTTCCCAGGGAAACCGCTGCAAGGTTGGACACTTCAGACGGTACACTTTCTATTGTGATACAAAACAGAAAAGCAATGAAGGACGGAAGACAGTCCCTTTAATTGTATCGAGCATTTGTTATGAGTACATAGTGCATGCTGATAGTAGCAAAAGAATTTTAGACTATTATCTCTCTGTTGGTTATACAGTTAAAACTTGATCTAACAGAAGTGATGAGGACGCTTGAATTATTTCGTTAAATCGAGTTGGTAAAATCAAGAAAGGGATTTTTTGGCTCTTTAAAATCGAGAAACGTAGCATATGAGGCCATTGTTCTTGCCACCAATTTAATCCTGCATATGTTAAAAATCCTTGACCCTGACATCGGGCCTCCCATGTCACATAGGGGACACCATGTCCGGGCGATGCAGGCCAGATTAGGTGGCGCAATGACGGGCAAACGATATGCAGAGACGCAGATAACGAATGAAGGGATAGTGCATTCGGGCTGAGCCAGAAGACGTGAAATCACGAAAGCAACCACTATCGCCCCTGAGCGCCATCCGATATGTAAGAGCACTACCGACTGCAGAGTCCATTGCTCCATGCATTGGCATGGTGTGAAGCCTCGTCAAACTAAAGCTAAGGCTGTGAGTAGGGCGCCTAGACGTTTTAATGCATTAACATTAGAGTGCACGCTCGAAGAAAAACCAGTTTCTGTAAAATTGGTAGGAAATCACCGTTTTTTTGCTCTTTTTCTGGGAAAACTCTGTTAAACAGGGTTTTATAGCCAAGCTAGTTTATCCGTTTGGGTTGACGAAAACACTGAGCCCTGTGGGTATTTGCTGAGGAATCAAAATTTCTTTGTTAGATCGAGAAATTTGCAAGATCTGGTTTCGTCGGATTAAGTTTGAACTTTAGTATTAAGGCTTGAATGTATAACTATGTAGATAAAATGAATTATATGACACTTCAAGATGCGTAAGAACAAGCTGGAAAAATTTGGTGGACAAGCATTATGATGCTGAAGAAAAAGAAAGAGCAGGATAAGTGAAAGGCAAGGCACTCATGGAAGAGGATGAAAAAATGGAGGAAAAGAATTACCCATTGTAGCGAAAATCCTCACTGCTGCATCATGCACTTAGTGTGGTGTCGCAAAAGCACAACAGATCCCAAGATATTTTTCCGCGAAGCTATGCTAGGCTAGCCTGTGCCATAGTAGTAGCCAGTGCGCGCAGAAAACTCCTATTGGCTGAGCCTGCAAGCCATGTGACCTCGCTTTGACCATGGTCCCTCAATACTTTTTACTGGTCATGGAACTCCCGCGAAAGTTTCATTAGGGACAAAAGTGGCCACCAGAGGCCCCACCATAAGCAGAAGGGCAACATAGATTTAATCAATGTAGATAAGGTATTAGGCCAACATAAAACAAGGAAGCTTTTTTTTTTTTTTTTTTTTCTTTGAGCCTGGTGGCAGACATGTCACCGCCCCGTTATAAAGGGGACGCTCATAGCATCCATCCATCCGGCATTGATCTGCCGCGCGTGGTAGGGCAGTTGCAAATTCGTGGAAGCGTTTGCCGTCAAATACACTTCTTCAGGTATTTGCATTCTCCGTGTTCTCGCTAACAAATGGTAGCAGTGATTAGTCATTGTAAAAAGACAGGGCGTGCAAACACGGACACAAGAAAGAGATCAGGACACCACAAACGCCGACTAACAACTCAATGAATACTTACCAACTGAATACAATACAATACAATGAATACTTACCAACTAGCTCAGCTCTCTGTTATTCTCAGTGATTAGTATTGTCAATAGGTACATGATGAGCATTGTCAATTTGCCCATGGCTGGCAATGTTTTGACTGAGGGTGTCTGTCAAGCGACGCGTGTGTTCGTGACGTTCCTACATTTCTCGATTCCTCCATAGTCGCTTTCGGGCTTAAACCGAACACTGTGACTGATTCTCGATGACTGACAGGTTAACATATTTTGCGCTAGAGGTTGCGGAGTAGCCGTGCTCTGGCTGCACGTAACGCTCATTTTCGGACTAATAATTGTCACTTTATTCTATAGTGCGTCACGAAGCTGCAAATAGAAGTTCGCGTGCAAATAAACAAGCCTGTATAGGGAACCCAAGCTCAAGTTTGCGGCGCGGCGACAGCGCCGCGCCAGCCGCGCTGCGGCTCTGTCGGAAAGCTCTGAACCTTAGCGCGGCCGACTCAGCCCCTTTCACTGTAGCGGTAGCGCACGTGCGCACGCGTTCTTCTCTCGGTGCGGTTAACTGGGGGACCGTCAGCTGGGTACGTTGAACCGAGAGGTTTGCTGTGCGAAGCTGCGCATTTCCGCGATGGCAGAAGTAGAGCTGTGCACGGGCCGTATTTCCGAGCCCGAGCCCGGCCCGGGCCCGCTGTCTTTGTCGAAGGCCCGCCCGAGCCCGACGGCAAAGGGCTGCGAGCCCGCCCGGCCCGGCCCGACGTACGAAAACGCAATCCCGGGCCCGGCCCGGCCCGGCTTTTTGAAGGTTCGCTGCGAAAACGAAACATCGTTTTCGGTAATTCGGCATTTTATTGAGCATATCAAATATGATCAAACGACACACGACGAACAGTCTCTAATAGAGATCGTTCGCGGCACTTTTGCTATACAAGTACACGGCCTCATGCCATCAAGAATGGAGTTCGCTCGCCAAAGCCGTCACGTGTATGGGATATGCCCATGCAAGCGTCAGCTTGCACGAATGCGATCTACGTAGGGTCGCTCGTCGCTGCCGCGTGCATTTTTACTCATATGGGATTTGTCGCGCGGCGCCATGCTAGCTCAGTTGGTGTTACTTCTCTATTTTTCGGAGTGCAACAGAGGCAGTCCTTTACCTGCTCCCCTTTTGTTTAAAGTAGCGAATGGAAAGGAAAAGTGGTAAAGGACGGTCGCGGAAAAGGCGCTGTATGCGTGCTGCAAAACAATTCCGGCTCGTTCTCTATATTTCGGGCTTGAGTCGGGCTTTGCGCCGGGCCCGAGCCCGGCCCGATAAAACTCCAAGAAGCCTGAGCCCGGCCCGGGCCCGAGGTGAAAATACGTCGGCCCGCCCGAGCCCGGCCCGCGGGCCGGGACGGGCTCGGGCTTCCGGGCTACCCGGAGCCCGTGCACTCCTCTAGGCAGAAGCGACCCCGCGGAAGCGCAAGCGTGGTCCAAAGTATTGCGGTTTAGTGGCCAGCCACAACAGTGCAGACAACACCAAGGCACACGATTCACGTGTTAAACTGTATCGGTTCCCGGGCGTGTCGCACGAGAAATAAAGGCGGCAAGCGTGGATAGCTGACAGCGCTGTCTCGCCTTCTATTTTGGCTGTCGGAGTTCATCGCTTTCGTTCGTTCTGACTACCTGAATCGGTAAGTAACGCGGCGCATGCACGCAGCGACTACAGTAATGATTACTCGCTGTCTTCTCGCATTGTTGAAGTCCAGTTACGGTTGTAGGTGAAGCAACTTTGTGTTTTGATTCCCTGTGCTCGTGAGACCTACCCGTCGTTGTTGAACGTTCACATTTGCGTTATACCGTTAGCGTTGCGCGGTTGGTTGATTTCAACTGAACTCGGCACATTGTCAGAAGTTCGGCGCCTGCATTTCACGCGTCGGGAAGGCTGCTTTATCACGCCGGAACGGACGTCTGTGCATTTTAAGCAAGCTTTGACATCGTTCTGCAGGTTTGCTTTGTTTTTGTCACTTTATTAGGGTGATATATATTTAAGCCGCTAAATATAACCCAAGCAACCACAGATATCCCTCAGGAATCCAGTATATATCCGTTTCGGATTTAATGGATATCCAGTGGAGATCCGTAAATCTCCGCTGGAGCTCAATCGGAGGTCTGACAGACGTTGAAAAAAACATTTTTGCAGATTCACAGGATATCCAGAACGAGATCCCGTCGTGGACATATTATGGACCTTATACGTATGTTGTGCCTGAATGTACAGTGCTCACAGATTGAAACAACAAGCACAAAGCAACACTCAAATAAGGAAGAGACACGTACACAGGAAGGGCGTCTACGTGTCTGCTCCTTACTCGAGCATTCCTTTACATTTGTTCAGATGCCCAAGTTAAGTTATCACCAACTAGCCCAAGTGTCTGCGTCAGAATAACGACTGGTATGCACAATTGCTCGAGTTAAGTGCGTTTGTTGCTACAAATGCAGCTGCCAAAAGTAATATTGCCTCTGACATGAGGGTTAAAGTTGAATTTACACCAATACGACACGAACTGAAGATGCTAGAAATGAAATTGCATTCATAACTTAGCTTTAAATTGCACAGTTTCAACCTGTGAGCGCTGAACAATGCCTAAGTGTGATGGAAAACATAAGGGTGCGAGCCCAGAGCGACTCACCAAGGAATGCAATTGATACCCAAGTGCACTCAGGCAAGTAAACTATATATATATATATATATATATATATATATATATATATATATATATATATATATATATATATATATATATATATATATATATATATATATATATATATTTAAAGATAAATAAAATACAATACAACACAATGCAAATACAATACAAAACAATGCACAGGCATTGCGTGTAAGCGCAAGGCAGTGATATTTTCATTGGTCTTCAGTAATGTTGTGCAGGGTTTTTAAACGAAGTAGAAGGCCAGCAGAAGATGCATATACTAGTTCTTATTTCAGTGATTTGGGCTGCCATATGTGCAGTTACACAACTAAACTGTTTACTGGCAATTAGGTCATATTGCTAAATGCATATTGCCAGCCCCTCGAACCATGCGTGTGTGCGCCGGACGAAGAGAAGGAAGATCTCTCTCCGCTCGGGCTCTTTCCCTTCGTTTGCCCGACTTCACACCAATATTCCAGGCAGAATTAATCACAATTATTCTTGCTTTGCGGAAACTCCCAGCACATATCCCTTCAGCAGGTGTATTAACGGATTCCTTGTCTGTGTGTACAGCATTAACAGTGCCACAGCTGTCGAGCTGCCTAACAGAACTTTACTCATATATGCCCAAACACGTACGGCACGTCCGGTTGGTTTGGGTACCAGGCCACACAGTACTGATATTAAATGAAGCGGCGGACACTCTGGCGGCAGCATCCCTTAAAGGACCGGTCATAAATGTTCTGAGGCCGTCTTCTAATAACACGATCGCACGATTCCGAAAGTTCTGTCCTAAACAATACATATTTTCAGCACCTTAGGTTTTCGTGGAATAGCACATGGTGTAGTACAAGGCAATTGGAAGTAACGTTAACTAGACTGCGATGCAGAATACCGTCACTAAATTTTTATTTGCACAGGCTTGGTTTCGTTCCTTCCCCTAACTGTAATCATTGTAATCAAGCAGAAACAATAGAGCACTACTTCACAGAATGTCGAAGATACCAAAGCATAAGGCAAAGATTTCTAAAACCTCCTTTTCAAAAACTTGGCCTTGAGCTTTCCACATCGGCATTACTCTCCCTGGGGGCGTCGGCACTAGGGCAATGGAACAGGGGCATATATGATGCCATATTCATTTGTATTAAAGAAACAAAGAGACTGTCGTGTTAATATTATAAGTAGAAATATATCATTTCATTCCCTTACTTTAATTTCTGTAATTGCTTATTTATTTAATTCTATTATTTAACAATCGTTTAACATTTCATTAAAAAAAGGAAAAAAATCAAAATTGCCCAAACACGTTTTTCTTTACTATAAATTATCTTTTTCGCATATTCCTTTTATTTTATTTTTTCACAAAGTCTACTGCCGCACGCTTCGTGGCCGATCCCCCGTAGTGGGTTGAGCTATTCCCCTAAAGTACCAACCACTGGCAAGCGCCGGCACGCGTTCCACGCGCCTACGCGTCAAATGCGTCGCGGCGCGCCCCGTGGAGGAAAAGGGCGCGCAACCACTGGCAAGCGTCGACCGCGCCGACCGCGCCGACGCTCGCTTTCGGCAGAGGCACAGTGTTGCCTGATCTTTTTGTTTAAAACTGTCCATGTACAGCCTAGAACGGTGCGTTATCAATCGAAGCGAATTAGACTGTCGTTAAAATATTGATTGTGCTTCACCAACCACTGTTTTGACTATTTAAGAAGTAATTAACATCGCAATGACCAAAGTAACAACGACGGTATGCACAAGTAATCGACATCGGCGCGTGCGCTGCTAAGTTCACGTCTGCATCACGGGACACAGCCAACGATGTTTGCGAGATCGCGAACGCTTGTGCGATCGCCTTCTTGACGCCTGTTCACGGCCATGCTATTAGTGCCCAACACGAATATAATCATGCTGTTCATGAAAATGGTTCTGCTCCAAGAAGCGGACGGGAGCGGCGTCGCCCGCACCGTCGGTGGGCTTGACGTCGTTTCTTGGCACGTACTTTAGTTACGAAAAAAATAAGGAAATAGACGTTTGCTGCAAAGTCCAAACGAGGTGCCCTAAAAATTCGCCGCATAACGACTAATACTTTTCACATTAACAAAAAGACGGCTTTCCCGCGTACCAGGGGCGTAGCCAGAAATTTTTTTCGGGGGGGGGGGGGGGGGTTCAACCATACATTATGTATGTTCGTGCGTGCGTTTGTATGTGTGCGTGTATATATGCGGAAGCAAAATTCAAAAATTTCGGGGGGGGGTTCAACCCCCCAACCCCCCCCCCCCCTTGGCTACGCCCCTGCCGCGTACCACGGTTGTCACCGTGACTAATATTCTAGCTGCCTAATATGAGTTACAGTTTATTTACGTGGGCCAACATTGAGAAGTTCGAATCCTGGAGCAAGCATACATACTAACTCAAATTTTTTTCAGTAGCATGGAAACAAGAAACCAACATTACTGGAAACTCACAGTTACTTATGTCCCGTCTAGCAACAAAATGCAGGTAAACTGTAGCACTGCAAGTATGGCCTGACTTTCTTGTTTTCTAATAAATGAATATGCACTGTTCACCACGAAATACGCATCGAGTTCATAATTAAACAGTCTATTTATTTATTTATTTTCAAATATTGCAGCCCAATGCAGGGCTACTGCAGGAGTGGTGTACATGAATACAAAAGGAAAGAATGTATACAGTAATATCGCAATAACTGCTTCAACAAAAGCAGATATCGCCACCTGTTGAGTGCAACTGGGTAAAAAATGAGAGAAATAGAACACTAATATCATACAAGTGCCTCCAAAAATCAGATACATTCATTTCACAAACGGAACCAGGTACATCATTCCAGTGTTCGTAAATATCAGAAAAAACTGTATTTGAACATGTTAGTGTGCACAAAAAAATGAGTTATGTCAAGATTGTGATTGCAGCTGTGCACTGTGTAGAAGGCTTTTGGACGTTGTCTGTAGTCTAAATATCGCAACAAACCACACCTGACATTTCATGATGCGACAGATATCGGCCATAAGATTGGAACCGAGCACTGGTTTTTGCACGTTGTGTGTAGTCGAAATATCCTCTAGCGCAACAAACCACACCTGGTACTTCATGATGTGACAGATATCGGTCATAAGATTGGAACCAAGCTCTGTGTAGAAGGCCTTTGGACGTCGTCAGTAGTCAAAATACCCTCTAACATAATAAATCGTGCCTGAAACTTCATGATGTGACAGATATCGGTCATAAGATTGGAACCAAGCACTGTGTAGAAGGCCTTTGGACGTCGTCAGTAGTCAAAATACCCTCTAATATAATAAATCATGCCTGAAACTTCACGATGCGACAGATATCGGCCATAAGATTGGAACCGAGCACTGGTTTTTGCACGTTGTGTGTAGTCGAAATATCCTCTAGCGCAACAAACCACACCTGGTACTTCATGATGTGACAGATATCGGTCATAAGATTGGAACCAAGCACTGTGTAGAATGCGTTTGGACGTCATCAGTAGTCAAAATACCCTCTAATATAATAAATCGTGCCTCAAACTTCATGATGCGACAGATATCGGTCATAAGATTGGAACCAAGCACTGTGTAGAAGGCATTTGCACGTCCTCAGTAGTCAAAATACCCTCTAACATAATAAATCGTGCCTGAAACTTCATGATGCGACAGATATCGGTCATAAGATTGGAACCAAGCACTGTGTAGAAGGCCTTTGGACGTCGTCAGTAGTCAAAATACCCTCTAATATAATAAATCGTGCCTGAAACTTCATGATGCGACAGATATCAGTCATAAGATTGGAACCAAGCACTGCGTAGAAGGCCTTTGCACGTCGTCAGTAGTCAAAATACCCTCTAACGTAATAAATCGTGCCTGAAACTTCATGATACAACAGATACCGCTCATAGGATTGCACCAGAGCACTGTATAAAAGTCTTTGGCAAGTTGTCTAACATAGTTAAACTGAATGAATGTCTTCATATTTCAATTATGCTTAAGTGCATGCATAGTCTAAGTCAGTGCATATACAAAGAACTGAACAGAAATGAAATAGTCCTTGCAATACATCCAAGGATTTGGCATTTGAAACCATCAAATAATTATTTCAGCTGGATTCAGTCTGGAGGAAGAGATAAATATGTGCACAGTTTAGAATGGTCTCACAGGTGTCTGAGGTTCAAGTGAGGCACCGTTTGAATTCCTTCTAAACAAAGAGCAGCACAGTAATATTGCACTTTCATTCCTTCTGCACATACGTGTGATGTCATGCTCTTCTCTTCTTACTACCGTGTCATTGTGCACCTCAGATTTCAATGGAGGTGCTTGTCACTTACAAGCTTTTTAGCAAATTAGCTGTAAACAAAACATATGTTATATTTAAGTAAACTGTAAAACGATGGAGAAGCGCCACTGTTCACATTCTCCCGTCTATGAGTATCAGAAAAGACTAGGGAGAATGTGTGTCAGAATAGACAACCTGCAAAACAAGGCATGTGCAACTGGGCATGTGCTAAGGTGTAGTTGCACGGCAGAGAAGCAGACCAAGAGTCAAGAAGTGAAATAGCAGGCAACACAAGCAGCACTTAATCATGCAACTTTCTTTTTCGATCACCACACTCGCGCACGTTCGAGCTTCTATTTTATACATGAATGGAAATGAGACCGCTGACAGCTGAATGTGTCGGCGTCGCTGGTACCCGGCACGAAAACACGTCACACTGCTACCAACAAGCGCACGCTTGTTGTTAGCTTGGCAACACACGCAAACGATTTGCGCCGAAGTCAACCAATGTTTCAGCGTCGTAAAATCCGAAAATCCTCCTCATGTACGTTGTCACATCACCGAAATGCGTTTGCAAGTGCGATGTTCGCTTTCGGCAATGATGAGGCGAATGGCGATGTTGAAAACAAACACACTGCGGTCAATTTCCTTCAACCAAACTTCCTCACATGAGCTGGTTCACACGAAGTCGACGGTAGAGGCCTACGCTGAATGCAGACGACACCGCTCTGAATTGACTTCGCGGTAGGCGAGGGCTCACGCTGAGGACTTCAAACCTCCGAAGCATGTTTACACCCGTTCCGAGCGCAGATACACACAGATCAGAGCACAGAAGCAGCGACATGCCGCAGTAGTAGGTACGATGTTTTCACTGGGTCGACGATCGCACACAAAACCGGGGCAAGGGCAGCCGGGAAGCATTCGCTGGATTTGTCGGCGTCGCTCGAACTCGGCACGAAACCGCGTCCCACTGGTAGCACTCGCGGTCGTTCGCCGTGTCGTCGCTATGCGTCGACGTACTGGATGACGACGCGGTCACTCAGGAGCGTTTGCGACCGTAGTTTCCGTGGTGGTGGTGGTGGTGGTGGTAAACATTTTATTCAAGAAATTCACAAGAGAACTGCTGTGTGCCTGAGTGGCAGTCCCTAGTCCGGGACGCCATTGGAGATGGCCGCTGCCCGGGCGCGTGCCACCAAGGAGCGTTGCGCATCCAAGGTGGAGCAGCCGAGCAGGTACTCCTCCCAAGCCTCTCTAGTTGGGATGGGGAAGGGGGATGAGAAAGAAAGTGGAGTTGCAGGACACGAAGCCACAACGTGAAAGGTGTCGGCGAGGACCTGACAAGTCGGGCACGTGCCAGAGATTTCCGGGATGAAGTGCCGGGCGACCGCCGGACTAAGGAAAGTATTAGTCTGAAGGCCGGCGTAGTATTCGTTCGTCTGCTTTCGCCAGACCGCGAGCAGGGCCAGGGTAAAGTCGACGCGAAGTGCGATAATAATCCAGAATGTCACGGTAGCGTGTGAGTCTCGAGTTTCCAGGATCCGACTCAGGACATGGAAGGGCAGCGGCCCGGAAGAGAGAAGCGCGGGCAGCGGCATTCGCCGCCTCGTTGCCGGGAAGTCCTGTGTGGCCTGGAGTCCAGACTATTCTTACGGAGTGAGGGCTAAAGCGCCAGGAGGCGGCTTGAAGGAGACGAGCAGCCAATGGGGTGATGGAACCCTGGATATATCGGGAACAGGCTGAGCGCGAGTCTGTCAAGATAGTGTGAGTGGCGGGGTGGGAGGCGGCCAAAGCGATGGCAACCTCCTCTGCATGAGTTGCACTATCGGCTCTAAATGAGAGGAGGCCGTCGACGTGGTGACCTTCTGTGATCACAGCGGCCGTGTAGTGACCCGAGGGGGAAGGGCCCGAAATGTCTACATAAAATACGCCGGGGCGATCGGAGTGACGCGCCTCAAGGGCAGCAGTGCGCGCGTGCCTTCGACCGGAGTGTTGTTCGGGGTCCATGTTGCGGGGGAGTGGCTCCACCCATAACTTCTGGCGCCACATTTCCGGTACTGGGGATGGAGGTACCGGGTCGGAGATTGTGTTGAGGCCAAGTCTGTGTAGCAGGCGGCGCCCGCAAGGCGTCTGCGAAAGACGATTAAGTTGGTTGACGCGGTGGGCTTCCCGCAGCTCCGCGAAGGAGTTGTGCACCCCCAAGGCCGCAAAGCGGCTATTGGAAGTGGCAATGGGAAGGTCCAGCGCGCGCTTATACACGGAGCGGAGAAGAGTATCTAGTTGGTGTTCGTGGTGACGACGCAGGCGAAGGTAGGGTGGGGCATAGAGGACCCGACTTGTCACAAACGCTTGGGCCAACCGGAGGGACTGGCTCCCTCGGAGGCCGCCACGCTTGGTAGAGACCCGCCGGATCATACGACTCACTTGTTCGCTGGTGCGTCGGAGAGAGGATATGGTGCCCTGAGGGTCCAGTGAGGACGAGAGGTACAGCCCGAGAATCCGAAGGTCTTGGACTACTGGAACAGGTCCGGAAGGGAGGAATATCTGGGGTGATGGTAGGCGGGAAACCGAGAGAAGAGCCGATTTTGTTGGGGAACACTCCAGGCCGCAAGAGGCGGCGTAAGTGTCCACCAGAAGGGCAGCCTGTTGTAGGCGTTCCTCGATTTGAGCCGGAGAGCCGATGTTGGTCCAAATTGTTATATCATCGGCATAGAGCGCATGGTGTACCCCCTCGACCTCGTGCAAAAGAGAAGGGAGGTTCATCATGGCCAAGTTAAACAGGAGGGGTGACAAGACCGCTCCTTGAGGCGTACCCCGTGTGCCTAGTGGGAACGGGCCGTGTTCAGCAGTGTCGATGCGGAGGAAGACCACACGATCGGAAAGAAAGGCGCGAATGTATTCGAAGGTCTTCTGTCCGCAATCTGTAGTGGAAAGATTGGCAAGAATGCTACTATGTTTGACATTGTCGAACGCGCCTCGAAGATCGAGAGCTAGTACGGCTTTGTCATTGTGGCACATGGTAGTCGGCTCTATGATATCGTGGTGGAGCTGGAGCAGGACGTCCTGTGCCGACAGATGCGGGCGAAAGCCAAACATCGTGTCGGCAAAGGTCCCCCTAGCCTCCAGGTAAGCGGAAAGGCGTTCGCGGACCATAGTTTCCATGAGTTTGCCGGCGCAAGAGGTGAGAGAAATGGGTCTCAGGGACTCAATGCTAACTGGCTTGCCCGATTTGGGGATGAATGTGACCAGCGAAGTGATCCATTCTGATGGAAGCGGCGAGCCATCCCATATGGAGTTGATGAGGTGGAGCAGTGATAAGAGGGCCTGGTCGGGGAGATTCGCCAGGAGCGATACTGTGATGCCATCCCGGCCAGGAGCCGTGCTTGCCCTGCACTCGGAGGTGCCTTCGAAGCGGCGGCCATTAGGCATAGCGCTCAGAGGTATCGCGGCCTCTGATTGGTTGGCACCGCCGGCACATGCCGGCCTCTGAATGGTTGGCGCGCCGTACGCGTGGTGACGTAGCCGAAAATATCAAAGTCGTCTTGACCCCGCGCGCCTCGAGGCGTATGGACGCGTACAGCCCTCCGCGACCGACGCCGAGAGGCGCATTTGACGCCTAGGCGCGTGCATACGCGTGCATACGCGTGCCAGTGGTTGGGGCTTTAAGGAACCAACCAACCAATCTGAGCTGAACCAGTCAGCGCTGCAACCGCTACTGTAAATATATCGTGTAAATAGTCTACGAACTAGTCTACCGAGTCGTCATTCACGTAACAGTATAATAGAACAATCAAGCGAACAAGTCAATATTATATTTCGATTAGTAAAGGGTATACATGAAAATATTTTATTGTACGAGGTACCTCAATGATGTTTTTGGGTTCTAAACCTAGTAGTGGATTCTCGATTATGCGTCCCCCGGATTTGCGGCGACCCGCATTTCACGACGAATCGGTTTGGTCCCGGCAAAATCCCCATAGAAATAACGTATTAAAACCCTTCGTTATACGACGCAATTTTACACCGACCCCGCATCTTACGACGACTTTCTGATTCCGTCCGAGAAAAAAATCACCTTCTTTACTCGTATCTGAACGTTGACCAAGTATTTGCGAGTGCACAATAAGAACTCTCGTTCCCCTACGCTGACAATACAAAAGTAGAGAGTGAGACAGTAAGTTTATTCTCCTGGCAGTTCATGCGCTTCCGCAATCCAGTTTTCCTGGCTTTTAAGATAGCTTCTGGATACGCCTCGGTTGCGTGCGTATCCATGGTCGTTACCTAGAGAAGCTCTCTCCACACTGAGTAGCTTCAGCTGACCGGTCATTGAGATCCAGATATTTTCACGTTTTCGGTCCGTGGAAACTTTTCCTGGTCGACATACAGCTGGTCTCCTGCCCTTGTTTGCGGCACTCGCAGTCACAGGTCTTGAGCACGCAAAAGGACGCGACGCAGTTATTTTCACCGTCCAAAATAACTTTCGCTTGACATGAACGTTCATATAACAGCGGGACATCACTAGTTGCACTTCACAGGGGCACAAATACGATGCACACAGCTCAGTCGAGCACGAAAGCATTCTACTAGGGACCGTAATTCTATGGTCCCTTGAATACTGGCTAGTCTACCGTCCGCATGGCGCACCGTATGAGGAGGGGTTGACGCTTTCTAAATGACCCCGCAGGGGGCGCTGCGCGCTTTCGGAATGTCACCCGCTCATTGCTCTCGCCTGCTTGTTCGTTGTGTTGTGTTGTGGTGCTGCGGATTGTCCGTTGTGTCACTACGACCACAACTGCAACGGCGTGTTTGCTGGACTACGTGGACCTCAGTCTGGGGCCGGGAACGAATGACAATCAAACTGCAGCAGAATTTTTAGTGATAGTTCACTGGCATTTTATAACATTGCAAAACCACATAAATCAAGCAGGAAATTGTGCCCCAGAAGTTATCACTGCTCTGGCTTTCTCTTCCTGAGGTACAAACGGAAAGCAAGATTGCTGTACTGGATAATTTGATTGATGGAGGAATGTTTGGTGATGCTGAAAATGCACTGCAAGGTTGCGCTTTGCACAATATCAGTTCGTCGGACCACGCGTCTTCTGTGACGGCAAAAATGAAATGCTTATTTATGATGTGGCAGGGTACACAGTAAGAAAGATCACGAGGAAGACTTCCTGTAATGAGTGTACATATTGCTGCTCTCTGGGGAAAAGCGCGGTGCTGTGGATCATGCTTCTGAATCCACATCAAATTTCCACAATGGAGGTTTGATGTACCCTTCGGGCCCTCTTAAGGATATTATAACCGTCCTTGAGAACAGCTTCACGACATTTTTCAGCGTAAATAAGCTACACGAGCAAAGAAGATGACTCTTAAGGGCTCGTTTATTTTTGTGAAACACACTATTTAATGAGAACTAACACACAATAATGCCATGGAATGTATACGGGATGATATTTGTAGTAATTAGGATATAAATGTGAAGAAAGTAAAGTGGACGAAAAGATAACTTGCCGCCAGCAGGGACTTTACTTTCTTCACATTTTTATCCTAATTACTACAAATAACATCCCGTATACTTTCCCCGGCATTATTGTCTGTTAGTTCTCATTAAATAGTGTGCTACACGAGCAAAGTATTCTCGACTTTGCCGATTTCATTACGTGGGTACAGCTGCCTGCACTAACATGCACAGAGCATGCACAGCAAATTACTTGCCAAATAGTGAAGTTTTAATTCTTCTACGGCTGCGCTTTTTTGTGAAGGGCCATTAACAATGAGAGAACAGCAAAAAAAAAGGAGCCGCTGAAGCATTTGAAAATGAGATGTAAATAATTTTCCTACCTGTGCAACTCTTCATATTTATTTGCTTTCATAACCACTTTCGTTTCCCTGTCTTAGTTTCTTTCTTTTTTTTTTGATGCTCATACCAATAAAATTTTTGCAAAAAAAGTAAACTGGTTCTTTCAATGTCAGTTGGTGCCGTTCCACCTGAGAAACAACCTACACACATTGCTACCACGCATTCCTTTGATATATGTGCCTCGGCAAAGCAAGCCTTTGCGCGCGAAAGCACGTGAGAACTTGTTAATCGAACCGGTTAGTATTTGCCATGGGCGCAATTACGCTGCAACAAAAAAAAATATTGCAAGAAATGGTCAAGCTGAACTATGCTGAACGTGCGCCGGCGCTTCGGCGACACGCAGCTGGTCGGCGGAGTGCCGCACCCCAGCATGAGGACTGCTCGGAGCGCCACCACCCGCATCATTCGGTAAGCGTGCTCGCTCTCCTCGGCGGACGGCAGACTAGCCAATATTCTAGGGACCCTAGTAATTCTACGCAAACTCGTGCTCTGCCGCCATTATGTGATGGCGATGACACTGTGTCTGACTCCCCTGAGGGAAGGCTGTTGCCAACGCGGTTTCGGTTTCGTTTTCACGCACAGGCAACTTTCGAACTCGATTTATAGGGAGAAAGATGCGCACTGGATTCAATTTTTTGAAGTTGAGGATGACGATTCGCTCATACCTCTTTCAATTAAGTAATGCTGCCGTTCGCTGCCATTTTCAAAATAATTTAATCTACCTTCCTTGGAAAAGCATAGGGGACGTCGTGTCGTGGGCTTATTCAGGTGGTCTGTTTCCCTTTTCTGGCCAAGGCTGATTGCCACTGCCTATATTCTTAGTTTTTCGATTATACGACGCCCGGATTATACGACGGTTTTGCGTGGACCCCTCAAAGTCGTATAAACGGGGTTCCACTTAAAGAATTTTCTGCTTATGACCTGTGACGATGCGCATTGCCATGTGTAAAAAAGCTGCTGTTTCAGCTTATGTAGTGAATACACGTTCATTTGTGGTCATACATGAATATCCTTTGAAGATCCACAATCGATTATAACTTGTCTGTACGTCACAACTCCAAAAATGGATATCCACTATCGTATCTCTACACTCTAAGAAAAGATCGAGTAAAAAGGGCGTCTTTTTGTCCGACAACGATAATCGTCATTTATTTTGCCTTCCTTTCCTTGCACTATCGCCGCGCTCCCGGCACTTTCTGGTCACGAACGACATGCGCGCTATCAGCGTGACATAGCATTCTTGGTAGGAAAGTGGCCAGCGCCGAGTTTTCAAGAAAGGAAACGCAAGCAAGCCAGATGACGATTATTGTTGTGGGACAAAAAGACGCCCTTTTTACTCGATCTTTTCTTGGAGTGTAATGTACATCCAGGGCATGGAGGAAGGAAAACTCAGGAGAGGCCCTATCGTATCCCAATGCATTGCGAAAAGTGTGGCGGAAGTGACGTCAGATTTATGGGGCAAACAAACCGGTATGGGGCAAACAAAACAGCAGACGCCCCGCGTCGTGCTTTCCGCGGTGGTTCGCTTCTGCTCGGATTTGTAGTCCCGGCGTAAACTTAGCGCGTATTGTGCGGTTTGCACGTAGTAAAACGTTGCAAGCAGACGTTTACCAGACTGTTCGTGCGTGGCAGGCCCGAGCACTGCGTGCTGAGATTCTTCGTGGAGCGTTTTTGTGCAACAGTACAGAAAGTACCGGCACGTGCCGTAATCAAAAACATTCAGCCCCTGCATCATCGTATTCGAACTTACCTAGCAGTGACTTACGCGTTCTACAGGGCGTTAGATCTCTCTTTTCCTTTCTCGTAGCCCGATTTCCCGATCTATTGCCCGATTAGCGGTTGCGGCGCAACTCCAACCTATAGTTGACGTAACTCCACGTCGAAAAGATAATAATAATAATAATAATAATATCTGGGGTTTTACGTCCCAAAACCAAGATATGATTATGAGAGACGCCGTAGTGGAGGGCTCCGGAAATTTCGACCATCTGGTGTTCTTTAACGTGCACCTAAATCTAAGTACACGGGCCTCTACCATTTCGCCTCCATCGAAATGCGACCGCCGCGGCCGGGATCGAACCCGCGACCTTCGGGTCAGCAGCCGAGCACCGTAACCGCTATACCACCGCGGCGGACTCCACGTCGAAAAGAGGACACCGCTGTATTGTATAGGCGATCGTGCACGTAAAGTTCGTAATTCCAGTGCGCACACAACACAAGCACGCAGCGATCGAGCGCACACCGAACAATACATACATCACGTAGTCCGATAATAACAACAAAAGTTTATTGTCCTTTCGTTGAACGACACAGCCTCTAAAACGTACGATGCCTTCAGCGCATGTTATGTACGGCGCGTCAGACGCCAAAAACAAAAGTTCACATGAGTTCTGAGTTGACAGAATGAGTAACAAGCAACAGAGCGCACATCCGAGAGCTTCGCACGCAAATACCATACCTTAGTGATCAGCAATGAAGCGAACGTATACGTACACATGAAAAGTGACACCTGGTACTGTCCGCAGTGCACGCGATTTGCACCGGGTATACGCAACAGCTGGGCATTGCGTAGCTTTCCTAAAGAACACACACCAAGAGCAGCATGCGTGAATCGACTACACCGCTTGCACGGCGAAAAACAAAAAACAAACAAAAAGGCTGCAAAGTTTCACGATGCGCGCATGCGCTTGCAAACGTCGCGACGGAAGTCGCGAAATGTTTCGCTGCGCCTTCGCTAGGAGGCGATGCGGGTGTTTGCGATGTGGAGGCTTCACGAATGTGACGTCAGGGCCTCTCCTTAGTATTCCTTCCTCAATGTCCCACACTGGCACTGGATGTTGGGCTCTTGCATGGATACTGAGCGGATATCCGTGGTTGCTTGGGTAACTGGCACTTAATACATGCTTTGCAATTGCAACCTCGAAGTAACCACCTTTGTGCGATTTTCTAGCCGCGTTCATGCAACAGGTTTTCTACGCCTGTCAAGCTGATATCATAAAAAGAGACTGCAAGCATGACGCGAGAGCCGAAAAAACGAGGCGAGCAGTTCATCTTGCTTCACAGTGATTAAAGCTCAGCTACAGGCAGCACAGAACATGGGGCCGATGTCGGCGATAGACTGGCAGTCCCTGGCCCAAGAACGGCCGATGATTGACAATGTGCCGCCAATATTGGCTGTGCCAGTCTAATGGAGCGCCGATGTTGGACCAGCATTGACAACGTGCCGCCAATAATGGCTGTGACAGTCTAATAGAACGGTGACGTTGGGCCAACATTCAGAACGTGCCGCCGATATCGGCTGTGCCAGTCTAATAGAACGACATATTGGGCCGAGTTATACAAGCACCAGCCAATATATGGGCTGAGCCATGCAATTAAGCCGGAATTATTGGCCCGTCGTTCGAACGATATTGCCGATGTCGGCTAAACAGTCAACTTCGTCGGCATAACATCGGTCCGTTATGAGCCAATTTCTGCGCCTTCTGCTGTTTGGTGCTCTTCGGTGGTCCCACTTCACACGCCGATTTTTGAAGTCCGAGAGAGTAATGTGCCGAACACAACATAAACATATTTTGGTCATTAAATCATCCCAGACAACACACTACATCCCAGGGACTTCCCAAAAAAGTCCAAACGTCCCACATCCCAACAAGGTGGTTTTTAGGATGTCCTTTAGACATGTGCATAGGGATCATTCCTAAAACGTCCCTTAGGATCTGATTGGGACTTCAAGTTAGCGGCGAAATAAGCTACCGTGTTGAAAATTGGCGATCCTAAACAATCGGAAACAGCAACTCCGCCGGAGTGCATATGGTTAGCGCGCGTGCACAATTGCATATCTACATGCACATGAAAAACAATATATCCGCGTTTTTTGTTAGTGTTCGTTTCTGTTTTTTTTTTTCTAAATGTCGCGCCGTTATGAGGACGAGGGATCGATTGCTGACTGCATGAGCAAGTGTCGCACTTGGTAGAGGCGGTACTACAGCCACTGTACTTTAAATACAGTAATTTAAAGCAACTTCTTCAGGGATATTGTGGTGGTGATGAGTGGAGTTTTGATGATGGTGCCACCTATGAATTTTTTCAGGATCTATAAATAAAGGCAAGCCTATATGTGAATGCTCTTGTTTAACATCAGCATAAGGCTTTCAGTTTACGGGACCAACGAATATTGCATACCTGCCAAGTCTCCCGGATTACCCGGGAGACTTCCGGATTTCGAACGTTTCTCCCGGTTGTACGGGTCATAGAAAAATCTCCCGGAAATCCAGTTTTGCTCCGCGCGTCCAGTGCTTTGTCTGGCCACATGAGCAAAGTTGTCTGGCCACGTAGTAGAAAGGATTCTTCTTTTTTTTTAACGATGGTAGAAAGGTTCAACTCAGTTTCATTGCGCATGAAGTAGTTGTGCACTTTGCGCCGCAGTGCTGCCAACGCAAACGTGTCATAGTGCTGCAGCCGCGTCCTGCCGGTGATGCGCTTCTCAGTTTGGCCCGAGGAATTCAATTTCTTGCGCTTTGGGGAGGCAAGTGGGGCCCGCAGAGCTTCAGCCTTGATACGCTTAACTGTTCGCTCGCTCACTCTTGCCCGACGAAATAACTGGTAAGCAAGCGACGACAGGCCTCGCACGCGGAGCGATGTTATCGCATGCGCCCTTCGCGTGACGGGGACGGCCGGGTCGTTTCGTCCTGCTTCAACCGCGTTCGTCTCTAGCACTAGCGCGCTTTTACTCGCACATGAAACAGACTATGCGTAAGCGATGTTATCGCTTTGGACTCTGTACAAATCAGCGGCGACCGCAAAATCCCGCTGACAGTGTCCATATAATTGCTATCGCAGTACCCCCCCCCCCCCCCCCGCTGAGTACATCTCCCGGATTCCGTTTCTCCAAACTTGGAAGGTATGATATTGACAAATAAGTTATAGTTCAAGAAATAGCATTGTAGTTCAGCTGCCCTTGTGTTAGCTTAGCATTAGGGGTGTGCGAATATTCGAAATTTCGAATATTTTTCGAATAGTGTTTGCTACTCGATTCGATTCGCACTGGAATTTTACTATTCGAT
Source organism: Rhipicephalus sanguineus (assembly GCF_013339695.2). Lineage (NCBI taxonomy): Eukaryota > Metazoa > Arthropoda > Arachnida > Ixodida > Ixodidae > Rhipicephalus > Rhipicephalus sanguineus. The sequence goes on from NC_051179.1 coordinate 193,596,227, forward strand.
CTTTCCAAAACATACAGTCAACGTCCGATTGAAAGTGACCCCTTCAGATTTTCAATATGCTTCACCTGATTACACTCTCGTATTGCGGCAAAGTTGTCTTTCAAGCTCCGTTACGGTCGAATTTTGCCAAGACACAGACGACGTCCGATTGAAAGTGGTCCCTAGGTTTTCAGTATGCTTCACCTCATCACGCCCCAGTATTGCGGCAAAGCTGCCTTTCAAGCTCCGTTACGGTCGAACTTTGCCAAGACACAGTCGACGTCCGATTGAAAGTGGTCCCTATATTTTCAATATGCTTCACCTCATCACCCCCCGGTATTGCGGCAAAGCTGCCTTTCAAGCTCCGCTACGGTCGCAAATGTATTAACTCAAAGAACGCTGGTTCCAACATGGAGATGGAAGATGTGGCAGACGTGGGGGCTCAAGTGATGCTGTTTTAGTCCTGAAATTTGGGCAGGAAGTCCGAAAAATCGCAAGCCGAAGCTTTTTAGCATCCAAAATTTCAGATGTTCTTATATATCGACGTCTATGAGGCAGATTTGGAACTCCGGACTTGAAGGGAGCAACCCTTGTCCGCCACATCAGTTGGGCTTCCACAGAAGTTGAGAGGGGAGAGGCTGAGGAAATGGCGTCTCTGCCTATCACGTGTAGAGTGTTGTCGGCAACACTTTGCTTGCACCAAATCATGTACATAAATAGAATTCGGCCTCTACATTGCCTCATTCTTGATAAGACAACTATGAAACACCACCCCGCCAGCGCTTCATCAACCTAGCGAAAAGAAACCCTTTCATGTTGCTATCTCATAAGAATATGCTCAGGAATCAACTTTTTTTTCTGCAATTTTGCTTCGAAGTATTCGAAAAATATTCTAAAAATATTCGAGAAATATTCGAAAAATATTCGATTCGATTCGCACCCACACTTCAATATTCGAATTCGCTTCGCACCCAATATTTTGCTATTCGCACAGCTCTACTTAGCATTCTTTCCCTGAACATTGAACATTGTTCATTTGCAAAAAAAAAGTTATTAGTTATTATATGAAAAAAAAGCTGTTAGTATAAATGTTTTCAAGCTTTTGTCATCCTCTGGTTCAATGCCTAGTTCAACAGTATGCATTGCGCAGTGGAAGGTGAAACACAGGAGATTGGTGGGCACAACCACTCCTTTATTAGCATCACAGTTGGTGTAAGACCATAATGAACAACACCTTGTGTGCCTTTTGCTTACAGAGTTTTTTGCTTCCAAAAGTCAACAAAATGCAGTCGAGATTCCCACAGCACAAAGCATCACAACCAGGGGAAAAAAGAGATTCCTCCCTGTATAAGAACAAATTGCTAAAGTAAGATCATCTCTTGAGCAAAATGCTGGCAACACGAGTGCCCGCCATGGGCCAGCTTTCTGCATCCTGCTAGTGGCTTCAGGTCATCTCCTAAACAGGAGATGTGGCTTCAGTCATTCACACAGAAAGCACGGACAGAGGAAAACGTGCATCAGCTACAGCGTGCTTGCCTCTGGTATTTGCACTAAAAGCAGCTAGATGTCAACAGAGCCACATTCAGTGCCACATTGTTGCATAGCATGTCTTCACTCAGGGAAAGACAAGCAAGGCTAGTGACATTCCACTGCCTTTTTATGGTGTCCTCAGCCAACCACCTTTCATGGTTACTTCCTAGTGCTGGATGCAAAACACTGTGAAGCAATGCTGCTCCAGCCAGCACTGGCCTCCGTGATTTCCGTATCAGGCACTACTTTGGTTTACTGGCAACAGATACAAATGTTGTTTACGCAATTGGCTCTCTCTAGATTTCTGGCTCACGGCTCCAGACTGTCCAGAAGTGCTCCGATTCAGGCCATGCACAATGCATGGGCAAGTGTGAAATCGGGGCTGTATGCATATGTTTCAGAAAGCAAACACAATTGTGCATAAAAGAGTACAGACACAGCAACAAGCATAAGAGAAAAACTGTGAGCAAGAGCAGTTCATCTGCACAACAAGCAAGTAATGACCAGCCATGGCAGCTTCCCAATGAATGCTAAGAGGCAAACAGACTCAAGGCTGCACCAGAGTGATGTCATTAAGCCAACAAAGTTGGTGGCTGCTGTGACTGGCAGACCTAGAATTATCATAAATGCTACCCATGTCGTCCTAAGGGCATTTTTGACACAGCACCTTTATGTTGAAGGGATATTTAAGGTGACAGCGACAGCAGCTGCAAATCTTTTTGCCTTATCAGTATGTGAAAACAACCATCATTCTGGACATACGCTACAAAGAAACCAGCACAGTGATCTTGTCTCAGTTTCCATTGTTCCAACAATAAAACATCACCACAATAGACAAATGTGTATCAGTTATAAAAAAAGTGAGCAGCAGGTGGAGTCATAAACAAAGCACCGCTCGCCAGACGGATCATCGTATAGTTACTACTTTTTCTGAAGCCAGAAAATACACCTTCACGTGAGTTCATAACTCAGCGGCTACAACCAAACCATGAGCCAGTATGTCCAACACTGGGAACAGTCTTATTTTTAAATCACCGGAGCAGCTATGTGTAGCACACATGGCTTGTAAGCTGCATTTACATTCCGTATCACAGTTAACAACTGCAGATTATGTCCACCAACCCCGTGCCATGCGTCAGTGTATGCATATACATCTTCCTCTAGCCACCATCGCACATTAGAGCAGTGGTGGCATGGCTAAGTTGGACATTCTTTCCACATATCTGATCCTCGAGAATGCTGTGTCAAGTTGACTGTCATCACACCAGAGGAAAGAATCTTTGATAGATGCAGCCAGCACAGGTCAGACGGGCTTGTAGTGGCCGTGAGGTGTGTACCAGATCTGTCCCGAGAGCAGGCGTCGTGTGATCTCGTGCCTCAGTAGACCCAGCTCCTTGGAGAGCTTCTGCAGCAGGCTGTTGTTCTCGATGGCACGCCGTGACAGGTATGGCATGACCTCATCGATGGGGCCATATGGGACATACTTGTACACCGAGTACCCAGCCTGGCCTGCAAGTGGAAGCATCACACATTTAGCCCACTTCTCACCCAGGCATCTTGAAGCTGCTAATCTGGACTGCACACGGGGTGGCACTGGAGCCAACATCTTCAAGGCTGCCTACCTTAGTGCGTGCCCTCTCCTCCAAACCAAACGAATTGGCTGAGTCAAAAGGATTTGCAACAAAAGCGTAGAAGGGGGGTTAGGTTTCTCACTCAATTATGGTTGTCAAAAGTGAGTTCCAGCTAGAACGGTTTCGTTCTCACTGGTTTTTGTTGTGTATCCACCGTACCGGATGAGCCCCCTTTGAAACGTTTATGCCTACTGGCTAGAGTGTTGTGAATGAGGTATGACTCTATGTTTTCTGTCTCTCAGGGGCTGGAAGTCTGAATAAAGTATGTAAAGCTTGAGATCATTGAACTTGTGACCTGCTACATTAAATGTTGCGCCACTGCTTTCGGTAATTTCATTGCTGTGTCTTTGCGATATCTGTTTAATCTAATACTAACAGGCTGTCCTGCTTTGCCAATGTACTGTTTGTGACAATATGAACATTCAATCATCACGCGTGCAGGTAAAACCCGATTTTATACGATGAACATAATCACTTCCGGTGCTTTTAAATATAGCTATAGTTGTAGACAAAACTACAGCTACACTATATCCTGGTTAGCTCACTTTGCAGGGCAACTGTCCCAGACAGAAATGTGTTGGTCCTGGGTTCGGTCCCCAAACCAGGAGAAATTTTTCATCAACTAAGAGGCTTTCTTTCTGAGAAATCCATTAGATTTTTCTTGCATGCTGCAAATGGGTGGATGCCAATTTTCCCTTTCATTGCTAAGATTTTTATTTATGTTTATGTAGCATAAAAGTAAAACTTCTTTTGGGCCTAGTTGGTTCATAATCCTAGAAGTACATTTACAGCGCAAACGTAAAGATGCACCACAAAGAAAGAAACGACACACACAAGCGCTGACTATCAACTGACTTTATTACGGCGATTGTCCTCCAAGGCAGCCTTACCACACATACGCCACGCAATCAACATAAAAAACAAAACTGAAACAAGGTGGAAACAATGAATCAGTGTATTACATACGCGATGAAATGAAATCAAACTCACATGAGGGCAGAGACAGAGACGTGTCACTTATGCAAAGATGAGCCCTTTTTCTGATATGATAGGCTTCTAAAGCCTATCATATTGAAGCCTATCTCATATTAAGCCTATTGAAGGGACGTCGATCCTTGGCAGGAGCCACAATGAGCATGCGTGGCTGGCCTTAGAAGCCTATCATATCAGAAAAAGGGCTCATCTTTGCATAAGCGACACGTCTCTGTCTCTGCACTCATCTGAGTTTGATTTCATTTCATCGCATATGTAATACACTGATTCATTGTTTCCACCTTGTTTCAGTTTTGTTTTTTATGTTGATTGCGTAGCGCATGTGCGGTAAGGCTGCCTTGGAGGTATATATGCATTGACAATCACCGTAATAAAGTCAGTTGATAGTCAGCGCTTGTGTGTGTCGTTTCTTTCTTTGTGGTGCGTCTTTACGTTCGCGCTGTAAATGTACTTCTAGCATAAAAGTGCCCTGTGATGACATCACTCGCTAGTGTGCATTTATCCCTGTGGAAGCTGGATTGTCCACCGTATCCAGAATCTGTCCTGCTAGTCAAAGAAATAATATACAATTTAAAAAAAAAAGAGAAAGTACAATGGTGGAACAAAGACAAGGAAGTACACTGTGCCCTAGGAAGTGAGTGACTAAACCAAATTCACAGTGAAGGTGTCAAAAGGTTTCTTTACTTCTAACATGCCAGATATCTCTTGCATACCTGGATCTTGTTAAAAATGTTTCGGGTTACTACCAAGGAAGTTAAGCTTCTGACCATACAATGTTGCAAAGAGGGTTCCCAAAAATAAGCGTCCATGCAAGTGCATCCAAGGTTTGCTTATGATTGCAGTGCCAGGAGGAGCAAGACAGCAACTGGATATATACTATAATGCGAGAAAGGCCCATGAAGCCCTGGCTCCCTGTTACTTTTGATGACCACCAATAAAAGCATGTGTGGCAGCATGAAACAAGGTGGGAGGGCTAGAAGAAAGGACAAGGGTGAGCGCAAATGCACCCCACTGCTTGCAACATGTAGCGAAGGTTGTAAGTCAGAAGATGGTAAGCCCATGCTGGAATTCTCAAGGTACACCAATTCACTTTGTGATAGGTCAAATGGACCTGCTTACGCACTTTCACACGCTGGTTGCTCCAACAGTTATGTGATCACCTATGCATCTAAATATAATAGTTGGGCGCTTCAACAAACGAGTGCATCGACATGCACTAGAACGTAGGGCTAAAAAACGTTCTTTGTTTGGAACATTATTTCCATGCTCTCATAGATGATCACTTGAGCACCTTCTTGTCTGGAGCATGTACAGCTCAAGGAAATTCTGTACTCTGCACTTATTCTACATACTACTTGTGATGGGACGTGGCAGTGAAATGTACTTTTGTTACTTATGGGAATAAATTGATAAAATTTGGCACACAGATGTTTCTAATGCTGATATCATAATTGAAATCCATATTGTGTTGCAGTTTCTGAGTTACAACACTTGATGGACTTTCAGTGTAATACCAAAATTAATTGATTAATTAGACATTAATTCAACAATATTTTTGCATGAGCATATTCAAAAGGGCCCGTTCTGTGCCATAAAGCTATTGGTTTATTTTTTATATAGAAATACACTAAATTTTTTTTAATGCGAAGCATTTCTTAGCGAACCCTTGGCACTTTGAGCGTTTCTATCTACGTATCTATCTATCTATCTATCTGTCTAGCCGCCTACGTCTGGGTGCTCTCATGATCGCCTCCTTAACTTGGTATAGACCAAAATTCGCATGGGAGGGTACGAGCATTTGAAGAACATGAGTGACGGGTCACAACAAGAATAACATGAAAATCATGTCGCGTACGTCGTCAAACCCTTTCCTCCGGAAATGTGTGGCTCATACCCGTTTACCCCAGGTTATTGACAGTTTATATCTACCCAGTAACGGCGAGTACAGACATTGGTAATTTAAATGCGAGAGCATTTAGAAAAACCGACATCGACAGCGTTGAGCCGAAGAATGGAAAGGATAAAAATAAGGATCTCAGCAGGAATCGAACTCAAGCAGTCTGCGTGGCAATCAGGTATTCTACCACAGAGCCACGCCAGGTCTATCAGCTGGTTTGGAAAAACAGCCTATGCAGGCGTAATGGCGTTACAATGTCGATTTTCGCTGTGGTGCTGGCTATCTAATTTTGCAAGAGAGCAATAAACACTACATATGTACTCCTACGATACAGGCGTCATATCAGATTAACGTCGGTGGTTCCAGTGTTGGTTCCGCTTTTATAGCAGTCTAATAGACATTGCAATTGTATTCCTATGATTCAGAAAGCTATATTGAAGCATTGCTCGATCCCGGAGGAATACATTAACGAAATTTACATATGATATTCACATAGTCGCACCATGACGTGCACTTAGTTTCGATAAATATTGACGCATGTACTCTAACGTGAGGACTGACGTTACGTTGCACCGTCAGTTACCCTTTAAACGCCAGTGTTGTCGGCGTGCTTGGCGAACCCACGATGTGCATACAGCTACTACACTTACAAAAACACGTCGATGCACCTAGTAACGCTTGGCTCAAAGCCATAAAATACGGCATAGAAGTACTGGCTGACTGCTTCGCATCCAACCGATTCCTACAATGCATGGGATCTGCCGAACTTTTTTCAAATGTCCTGCAGATATTGTCTTACCAACAACTTTTACAAAAGACCAATTATAAAAATCTGCACGATGGGGAGACAAATAAACACAGCTTCCAGAATCTAAGCGCAAAAAACGAAATAGTTATCTCTTGATTTGAGATGAAATGGCACACAGACAGCAACCACATAAAAAAATGAAAGCCCAGAAAATGGAGCTCAACATTACGAAAGACAGGGCCCAGATGAAGCTAGTTTTATTTTTCATTGGAGAAATGCAGCACTGTGGCTACCTTAATCTCTTTAAGACGATGGCAAGATGGCGGCACTGTGCTAATGGAAAGCTGCAAGATTTGCGCCCTGTGAAGCCCAATTGTCTCATTAGTTTTGATGACAGTAAAGCGCTTTTTTCTCAACTTCTACTGCATATTTTGTTCTAACATGTCACCACAACATGAAGGATGGTCTGAGGATTGCATGAAAAAAAAAAAAAAAACTTGAACAACAGAACATTTTGACCCAATTTTACTGTTCCCATTGCCCCCTTAATGTGACACAGGGCATTTTGTTTCCCAATATGGATGCATCCACTTGATAGTGAGGGAAGCTTGTGAGGAGCAAGAATAGCACCTACCCACTCACAAATTTTCTTGAGCTGGTGAGAAACTTTATGTGCATGATGGCAAAGATGGATGGTGTTGCAGAATTAAAACTGAACTGACTGAGCAGGGCAGCAATGGTTAGTGTTAGTATGTCCAGCATACATGGCCAGTGGAAAGAAACAAGCCTAAAACAGAAGGAATTCTCTTTCAGCGTTTCATGCATTCTGACCAGAGGTGAAAGATATTTTTCAAAAATGCCCACCAGTTACAATTAGGTGGAATTAAACCTACAGTGCAATACAGTCGTCCATGAAAGCCCCCCCCCCTCCCCCTTCCTTAACCTAGTGTACGACATTTCACCACTAGGAAAGACAACACACACACATGAAAGACACAAACATGACAACATGGGTGGCACTTCCAGCTGATTTAAATCTGTTGGAAGTGCCACCCATGTTGTCGTGTTCGTGTCTTTCTTGTGCGCATTGTCTTTAGTAGCGGCAAAATATTACACAGTGTGCAATACCAACTAGGCCAAGAAGTAGTTCTCCTCAAGTATATTACCATAACCTATATTCCATCTCACCACTACCGTTTAGCACTGCCAAGGCTACGGGGTGTATGCAAGCGCAGCAAAACATAGTTCCAGATATAAATAATTACCTTACAACTGGCAGGGTTGAAACATTTGCGCCTGTTTGGCACGCGTTACATCACATCGTTGCGTGATATGTTTATTCTCCTTCAAATTCATGTCATGCACCTTTAATTGCTGCATCGGTAACCGCCTGTAACTGTGGTTACAAATCAACATGGCAGAGCCCATGCAGACTCGACTGCCTGCTTCAATCCGAACTTAAGCTTGCTATTCGCCCACTGCGATGGCAGCAACAAATGAATGGTGAAATGAGCCATTCCTCTGAGCCACCTCACGCGAGCACGAAGCAGCAGGTGCATTTTGTCGCTATTTGCAAAATCAAATGTCTGTTTAGCCACGCCTGCTAAGTATAACGCGCCAAGAATTTGATAATGGTTCTTGGAATTAGTGCAATATAGTCATGAATACATTGCTGCCGAAGCATTAGCACAGTAATCTAAAGCAAATACAAGTGTCAGTTTGTAACTGACGGGTCACACAGTGCACGATGACGACTTCATAAATTCAAAGCGGAGGGCACCAGCTGTGATGGGTACAGCCATTTTTCTTTTCAGTGATGCTGTCAGTTCGCTTTACTCGCCCTACACGTGTGAGCAGACACCAGGCAGACGCCAAGCAGATGATGCAATGCAGATGAATACATGTGGAGGGGCTAATCGCCCTTCCTATTGGCTAAGGGGCCCTGCAGCCTTCACAGTACTGAAGGGAAATTCTGAGATGGACTATAGGTTCCTGTTAACCATTACTGCAACCTCTATTTCCTTTTGTTGGAAACGGGCTGCTCCTCAACAAAGGTGCAGCGAGACCCGATACGCACACTTTTGTTCTGGGGATAAATTTCAACACAGACTTACATTAACGTGATGAAAAACTGCACTAGACCCAAGAAATCGTTTGCATGCTGAAGTTTCTAATGCTTTTACTGATACAGTCCAGTTGCATTCTTTTGCAGTCATCCCACACTGCACTGCATCACTTAGTTTTGCTTACCAAAGTGGGCTCTGGTGCTTCATTGGATGCAGGCACGGTGAAATTTTCTCCTAAATATGCTGTTTTGGAGCAGTATGGTGCCGACCACCGTGTCTCGTTCACTACAGAATTGATCTTCGAAGCATGTAGAGACACGCAGACAGTGAAGATGCCACAAAGGTCAAAGAACTTACCCAGAGGGAAGCTGACCTGGTCACACATTCCCAACAGCTGGCCAAAGCAGACAACTCTATCGTCAGGCCGGATGCCTAGCTCCTGCATCCTGCAAAGCACACCATCCACACACATACAGTATACATTTTAACAAGCTTGATAACCACCCAACAACCCAACCTCCTGAGCTTACTAACAATACATAACAAAGTAAGTTCAAACCATTTATTGCCATCTTTCTTTCTTTGGTCAATACTGCAAACCTGATACAGGTCCAAGCAGGGTGAGGGAATATATGCTTTTACATCTTATATGCATATATGATGCAAATAATGGTGCCTTTGGGTGTTGGTCATATACAGTTGGTTAGAAAAGATGTCAGGTTGAGCAATGCATTGACGGTTTGCTTTACTTGTAGGTCCTACATAAATTTTTATCTGTAGTAATTTCTAGGGTTTTACGATCTAAAGCTATGATAAGATTGGACTTGGATTAAATTTGACTACCTGAGGGGGGTGAGGGAATGATAAGGGTAAGGACCTTCCCCTCCCCCCGGCCCCCTCAAAATCAGTGGCTGGATCTGCCACTGATCATGACAGAGGGCACGGCAGATAGCCTGTAGACAACATGTCTAAGCCAGCATTAGTGTCTATGCAGGTGTTGTTGTGGATTATAGGAGTGCAGACTATGAGTGGCACAAACTGGCTACCTTTTCAATGAGGACACTGTGGACAACATGTGCATGGATCAGCTATCATAGTCGGTGACGTCATCTGTGTCTGGAGTAGAAAAGGAGCAGTGCAGCCAGGGGTCCTCCAAAGGAGCGACACGTGGCCTGCGGACAACATGTCCAAGCCGGCATTACCGTCTATGCACGTTCATTGCCTCTCTAATAGTGTATGTTATTGAAGTGACAACAGATGTTTGCTTGTCTTGCCGTGCCCTCATAGCTGTATTGCTTGCATTGTTGATAGCTGGTCGGTTGTGCTGATACTTTTAATGTCGGGCGATGTTGAAAAGAACCCAGAGAGCCAAGATGTTGGAGGAAATCTTACAAAATCAGGAAACATCTGAATCTAAAGTAGGTGCTACGAGGAAGGAAATATCCGATTGAAGCACAAGAACTCACGAAGTGACTGGCTATCTTAAACTTATCAAGGAAATGGGTAAGTGTATTAGTAGTCTCGAAACTATAGTTCTGACACAAGAACAGAAATTATTTGACTACGAAAACAGGAGCAGATGCAATAACCTTCTCGTTTTTGGACTACCTGAAGCTTCTGTGAATCCGAGTCAGACCTGATGGAAGCTGCTGTTGGTAAACTGTTTGAAGAAAAACTGGGCATTAAAGTCAAATCAGTAGACTGAATTCACTGGCTGGGCAAGCAAAGCCAAATAACTCAAGACCAATCATTATGAATTTTTTTAATCACCGGGAAAAGGAAAGTGTCTTCAAAAACTGTGGAAAGCTGAAGGGGACTTACATTAGTATCAGCAACAATTACACAAAGGAAACTGTCGAAGTTAGAACGAAGTTGTGGGAAAGTTGGGAAAGAGCAGATGGTGCACAAGTGAAGCTGATTCATGATAAACAAAAGTCAACGGTGATCTCCATGAATGGTATTGAAAACAGAACATTCGTTGTCAATGCAAGCATCGACAAGATGGAAAAGAACGTCACAACGGTTCAGAAGCTTCTGCTCATCACAGGTTGAGTGCGTCTGAAGCGTGTCACATGGCCCAGCACGATCATTACTCAAGTTTCTTTCGCTGAATGCTTGAAGCACTCTAAACAAGGCAACAAATCTAGAATTCTTACTGATTATGTACAGCCCCCTTGTTGTTGTCATAATGGATACATGGCTGAATGACGCTATAATGGATAACTGCACAGTGCCACAGGGATACAGGATTTTTTAATGGGACAGGGACACTCGAGGCGGTGGCATTGCGGTGATAACTGAACAGTGAAAACACATTGGTGACAATAGAAGTAGATTGCCATTTAGCAGAAACAGTGTGGTGCAAAGCGAATTACGCTGACATTACATATCTTACTAGAGCTGTCTGGCACTTCACCTGAGTTTTGAGAAGACGTAAACATGTTTTTCTGTGATCATGTAAACAGAAGTGCAACAGCCAAAGTAGGATTCGGAGGAATTTTTGGAGCAGCAAAATGTTGCTTTTGGCATGACCAGGATTTGGGGTCATGTGCACGTAGCACCATCCCTCGTCGGTGACAGCGGTGGCCAGCCGTAACTGAATGGAAATGGGCGAAAAAAAAAAACATAACTGACGAAAAATCATGTTACCAAAAAGGACTCCCAGTTCTATATAGCAGAGGCTTATTTGAACATTCTAATAAAATTACAGTGTCGCACTACAAACCACGTGACTTCCTCGAGTGCTTAATATATTATAATGGGGCCCCATGTGTTTCTAATGGGTGCTGTTCAATTGTCCTGGGAAGCTTTGTAGTGTGATACTGCAATTTTACCAAAATGTTCCACTGCTGCATACAACCAGGAGTCCTTTTTGGTAACTAGCTTTTTTTGTCAGATATTATTTTTTTGTTCGCCCATTCAGTAATGGTAGTGATGCGATGAGAGATGGCACCCCGTACAGATGTCCCCAAATCCTGGGAATGAGCATGAAAATTCAAATTTGGAGCAGTTTACGGAGAAAAAGCTCCTTTTAGCATGAAATCCCAAATTTGGGGCAGTGTTACATAGAAGGCTCACTTAGAAAAGAGAACAAAAATACGTACAAACCATTCAACAAGAGCCAACTCGTGCACAGTGCTATTTCAATAAAAGCAGTATGTTGAACCACCCCTAAGTGCAAATAATGACCAAGTCAACATTAGCATTTGCAGCGCCTGTCGGCACTGCAAATGCTAATGTAGACCTGCCAACCTGGCAACATCGAAATTCGGGAGATTTGGAAAGCAGGAGGGAGTGCAGGTGGCGAAAAAAGAAAACTGGCCAACATTTTCATTTATAGGCCTGCAACGCTCAAGTTTGCACAGCGCTGTCTGCCGCCCCAGCGGAGAGAGGGGAAAGCTCCGGTAGCTCGGACGGGTCGCTCTTGCTTGGTTTTCCCATTGCGCGCGCGGAGAACGTGCTCCCCGGGGCATTTATCTCGCATTTTTCACGCTATGGGTGCCATTCCTTCGTCGTACTCGAAAGCAGGTATGCAGTCCTGCTGCGTTGTGAACTGTCACAAAAGTTTAAAAATGACGAAGAGCCGAAAACTTCCTGTCATGTTCTACCGTTTCCAATGCAAGCAGTGCGAGGAGCAGAGGCGTCAATAGTGGATTATGGCAGTTCGCCGCGATGCTTTCGTGGTCTTGTCACCTTGAAGCAATTTTTGTCGTACACAGTATTACAAACTATTAATGGGTAGAAATGCGATGATCGTGCTTATTTGAAAGGGAAGTGCGTTTGTGAACCGAAGCTACAACAAATAGCCGTTGCATGTTTCGAGATTGTGCGCTGGCTTTCCGAGTCAACCATTTGTAATGTGACAGCAGCGGAGAATGTGGGCTTATTACACCACAGTTTAAATAACGTACCGTGAGTACTAAGTGTTTAATTCAGCTGATTGCGGTACATTTCCCGTCGCAGCTCCCTGTAAACAGAATTAAGCTGCATGTTTGCATTGAGCGTTTATATTGGCCTTGCATGCGACACGCTGTGATTGCTTAGCAGGCTGAAGTGTTGCGCTGCTAAGATCATGGTCATGAGTTCGATTCACACATACGGCAGCTGCATTTCGATGAGAACGAAATGCAGTAACACCGGCGTACTTAGATTTACGTACACGTTAAAGAACCCCAGGTGGCCGAAATTAATCCGAATTAATCCACCACGGCGTGCCTCGTAATAATGTTATGCGTTCGGCACGTAATATAAAGCCTTGCATGCGCGTTGTTACGTTTGGCCTTAAAATTCATCGAGGCAAACGCCATTGAGCGTGCAGCTATCTACCAGAATGCTGTCTCCCCCCCCCCCCCCCCCCGTATCGGCGCTTAGACGGAGGCAGGAACGCCGATTCTTCCTGGAGGAGCTTTTGCCGGGTGAGCGGACATGTCGCCGTGGAGGGATTTCCCCGAAAAAGGGTGGTGGAATTCGGAGACCCCTTTTTGGCTTGTTGTTCTCTGCGTGAGATAGCACCGCAGGAGAGCTTCTCACCCAGCCACTTCTGCCTTCTACCCTACCGCAGCAGGGAAAATTAACCTGTGCAGGAGGGAGCGGTCTGCGTGTTTTCCGGAATTCGACACACCCACTTTATCGTGCGTTTTGGTCAGTGTGGGACTCCGCCGTTGAAGATGCTCCCATCAACCCAGGTGGGGCCTTCACCCGAGGCAGCCATCATTCAACGCTTCTTCCGAGTATTACCGGCAGTGGAAGCGGAGGTCATCGGCCCTCCACCCCCAACTCCCCTTTGGACTGAACTCCTCGCCGACCCTCTCACCTACGAGTCTTCGGGGCGTGGCGAGTGTATTGTGTGACTCTTTGCCTCCTTTCGGGAGGCCGGATGCCAGGACGGCAGGTCACCGGATTGGCGGGAGACGCTGACACCGGTTTGCCTGTGCTTCTGTAGTGACAGTCTCGGGGCTATAAAAGCCGAAGACTTTTGACGTTATTTCTTTCTTTTCACTCCAATGCTCTAATCATGTAAACAAATCTACGTTCCTTCTTGAAAGTACGCGCCTCCTCACTGGGAATCATCGGCTATGGGGACGGACGGCGGGAGCCAGCTACCGTAACGGGACCCGCCGAACCCCACTCCTTACAGCGTGAGCCGCGGGCAATATACAGTTCCCGCTTTGGAAACGAGCTGAAAAAAGAACCAAGGTGGCAATTAAATTTTTGATGGCTTCGCGAATTCAGATGCCCTTATAATCGGGCACAAATCTCGGCATAATCATAAACATGTGCGATCCCAGTGGGTGTTGTATAGTATTAGGGGCGTAGCCAGAAATTTTTTCGAGGGGGGGGGGGGTCCAACCATACTTTATGTATGTTCGTGCGTGCGTTTGTATGTGTGCGTGTCCATATACGCAAGCAAAATTAAAAACTTTCGGGGGGAGTTTGAACCCCCCCCCCCCACTTGGCTACGCCCCTGTATAGTATGATGCTGACCAAGCCAGCTGTCGAAACAACCAAAGCGACATTTGAATAAGCGAACACGGTGCGTGATCAGGCGTCGATATTATTCAAAATGAAACACGCCTCTGCAAGAAACATGCATGGTCGAAGTGAGCATGAAATATTTATTTTTTTTTTGCGCGTATCATTATGCTGTCAAAAGGAGCTCTAAAAAATCCAAGGTGACATCAAACTTGCGATCCGACGTTATCATTCGATGCAAACCTCGGCAAAAGTGAAACTCCCACGAAACTGAACACTGCGCATTGCGATGCAGCCAGTGATTCAACAGGGCAGATGTAAATTTATGCTCTTCACACTGACCTCATAATAATTTTAAAGCCGCACGACAAACTTGGAATCCAAGCAATCGAAAAGTTATCAGTAGAAAACGCACACGAAAGCGTGCGGGATGTTTGCTGACAGCTCCGAGTAGACACGACTGCCGCAACGAATGTGCGTTTTACCAGTAACATAATTACAGAACTCGCGCAGTCACCTCCCTATTCATGTCAAAGAAATGTGCCCGTTCAGCAACAGCACGCACGTAGCGCTCGCACAAACAGCATCGTCCTTGACGATCTGCTCGGTCCCGGAAAGGTGGTCGATCAACCGTCCTCCTCTGGTGAGATTCCCACCGTGAAAACGTTTTTTCCACCTCTGGGATCTTTCTAAACCTTCAGAGCAAGCGACACGTGAAGCTGCACGTGCACGGCAAGCAGAAAACAGTGCGTGCAGGGTGCGTGAACGTGCTGAGACAGCGCTGTCAAAAGGCAGGTGCGGGGAGACGAGCGACCGGTTTTTGCAAGAAAGGCGGCGAAACGCGTGCGTCGCAGCGCCCCCTGGCCGAGCTTGGGAGGCCTATTGCTTCTCAGGGCCGCAGAAATGTCATACACAGCTCTGAATGATTGCGAGTAGTTTTTTTTTACACTTCAGCAATTATACTTGTAGTTGCACAGCGTATGCATGCATGAAAAATTAAAAAAACAAAATGTACTCAGCTAGTACTGATCGCGCCTAAATTTTAGTAGCTTTTCAGCAAAGCAATGGTGCAACATGGCGAAAGTGGCTTAGAAAGCGTGCTGCACGTGATAGAACAAGGCCAGGTAATTTTAGAACAGCTATCCTTTTTCCTTTTCTTTCGTGGTGGGGTTAGGGTTAGGGTTACGGGCTGCAGTTCTGGATTGGATTAGATGACAATGCCCAGACTGCAGGTGGCCAACATGGCCTTCATTTCTTGCTAAAATTAGCACAACTGAGAACATAATGATGCCGCAGTCATGGCGCAATTTCAACAAATTTCACGGTTTTGGCTCGGCTTGGCACAAAAATAAAGAATCGAATCGAATTGGCACAGCTGTTCCACCCCTGTGTAAATGAAAACACGACTAATGGCTGGTGACATCAATTTACCGCATATTAACTTGGAAAGCTTTACGACTGGTCATGTAGAAACCCGCAGTGCTGATATGCTATTAGAGCTAATGCTTTCTCATAACCTCACACAAATTGTGAAAGATTGTACAAAGATTGTTAGACTTGGTTTTCATATCAAGTAAACTGACTGATTATGCAGTATCAGTTGATGATCAGACCACAGAATGGTTGCGGTCGAAGTGTTTCGCAATACAAGCATCATGTATATATGCGCATGTTAGAGACTGCTCATGAAGTCTAGGGTTTGACGAAAACATGTCTTCATGAGCAGTCTGGCTATTTAGACTTGGTGAATTTCAGATTGTATCAAAGCTTGAGTCGGTTTTAAGAAAATTATTTGGTACTGTTTAGATAACTACTCGCGTAAAAAAGCAAATATTAGAGAAACCCATGAATAAGCAGAAAAATTATTCAGATCAAGTGTAAAATAAAAAGATGGAGCAAAAATAGTAAGGCCATGGTGGAAATATCATGTGCTAAGAAAACCTGAAAGCAGAGATTGTGCAATGTAAGAAAAATTTTTTTAAAAACACCCTTACTAACTTTCTGTGAAGCTTACCACGTAAGTTCTGGCTATTTTTTGAAGAAGAGAATGAGGGAACTGAGCAGATTGTGGATCGAACAGAAGTAACTACGGAGAAGTCAGATATCGCTGAAAGACTCAACTGATTTTTCCAGTCAATGTTCGGTAAGGATCAAGATGACAACAGAATATGATTCGGCTTCTAAACTGGCTTTTCAGGCAGAGTGTATCAATATTGTGACTATATTATTTGAAAACCATCAAATGTGTGTATTAACCAAGAGGGCATAATGATCAGCTGCTCCCCTTGAACGTGAGAAGGTCATGTCAACCTGACGGTATACTGAATGAATTTTTGTGACGATTTGTGGAATTGTTATTGTATTCCTTTGTTATTATTCTAGAGAAATCTTGAAAACACCATTTGTTACCTCAAGGCATGTGCAAATGTCATTTTTTTCAGTTCAAAGGAAGTGGAAGCAACTTTGAATAGTAGCAAGATTTGACGTTCGGCAGAATGCAAGTGATAACCTATAAAATAAGTGAAGTTTTAAAATTTACTATACTTAGCACATATAAGCCGGTATAAAAGCTTTTAAAGTGGGGCTTCACGGCAGTGCGGATTTTCCCTGGAAACGTGTATTCACAGTAGAGCGCCCCTCCACTGCAGTGAAAACACCTTTACAGGGGGGTTACATGCAGATTGATGTACACCTATTCGCTCATTTCGAATACTTCGAAATTTCCAATAATGTAAATCGAATACTGTAATATTCGTTTGAATAACCTTAGTGCTCGAATATTCGCACAAGCCTAGGCTTATTATGCATGGATTCAGCATGAATTATGCAGCATGGATTCCGCAGTGGCCTTTCAACTGTAACACGATTGATCGAAACCATTCACGACTTCTGTGTCACTACAGATGCTTGAGTGCAAATCAATGTTATATGCAGGCATTTGATAAGATTTCACAATGTAAACTGCTTTTCAAACTTTGCAATGTTGGTATTGGTGAGGATGTTCTCACTTGGATACGAGCGTATCTGAACGATCGTCGACAAGCAGTCAAGAGTGGTGGATGTTTTGTCAGGAAATCATGAGGCCTCAAGCATCCACATTTGGGCCACTACCTTTTCTTTTGTACATTAATGATACCTTGGCAGTGAAAATTTATGGATGATTGCCTAATTTATTGTCCGGCATCATCCAGGAAAGATCAACTAAAGATCAGCAAATGTCTCCAAGTGCACGGTATCAAAAATGGCATATGGAAATTCTTTTTAAAAAATCCACTTACATACACATAAAAAAAAAGGAGTGCTTTTGTTCACATATAACATTGCTGATAACGTACTGGTCAAAGTACGTAGTTTCAAATACTTGGGCATAACCATAACAGATAGATTCGACCGGCATCCCCATGTTGAAAATATTTATCAATCAACATGTTGGAAGTTGTGCTTCCTGCGGAGTAAACAGTGACAAACAAACAACGAAAGATGCCAAGCTGCTTTTATCCGTCTGAGTTTAGAATATGTTAGCACGGTATGCAGTCCTCATCAAAAGGTCCTAAACAATAAACTAGAACGAATAGAGAGAATGTTGGTTTGCTTTATCTGCTCCAAATATCAGGAAGGTGATTCGGTAACTCAAACGTTGAAACCATGCAACTGGAATCACTGAAATTAAGAAGGCCGAAGCAGCGATTGAAACTGCTTTTGCAGATACCACATGCAGAGGTGAAAATAAATAAGGATGATTACCTTCATAAAAGAGTACGTTCATACATCCAGTACTAGCTCGAACAGATGTATTTCGCTTTTTCGTCTTTCTCAACGCTACAAAAATAGTGGAATGGGCACAAAATGATGTGGTACAAAAGAAACTTTGACGGATTTTGAGGTTGCACTAGATACACATTTTGATCAAACTGTTTAGTTTATTAGTTATTTCTTGTATGACACTGCGTTTTCACTTCAAATGTTGTATGGGTTCCACAAGTTATGCAACAGATGCTATGAGCTGCAAATGTACGTAGCTGTGTTTCTACACTCAAACCTCACTATACCAAGTCACATCCGACATGAAAATAAGTTCGTTATATCCAAAAATTCGTTATAATCGTATATTTTTAACACTGTATCCATGACAAGACAATCCTTAATTTACTTCATTATAACCGATAATTCGTTATATCTGTGTTCGTTATATCGAGATTTGTGTGTATAAGTGTTCTATGATAAATCTTATTTTTAGATCATTCTAAAAAGACAGGGCGTGCAAACACGGACACAAGAAAGAAGTCAGGACACCACAAACGAAATGTTATCTCACAAGTAGTCTTCACATATGTTATTGTGTAATTTAATCACTGATACCCTCCCTGTAACGACCCTCAAGAGAGGGTCATTACAGGGAGGACAGTATGACAAAATAAATAAAATCAGATAAATGAAGTTAAAGGCAATCTTTGGTTGTTTCAGTTGCCGCCTGCACAAACAGAATGGAAACATTCATGCGAGAAAGGCAGGACACGGTGTACCACCTATTCCACCTGCACTCCAATGGATGGCAGAGCCCCCTGCACATGCATTAATGTCCCGGACATGGCCTTGCACGGGAACGATGTGGCAGAATAACCAGAACATTCAAGGTACTGAAGAGGTGGCTGGCTTAGGCTTGGCTTGGAATTCTAGTGAGCATGGTCGTGGAGGAAATGTGGAATTTCCAATGCCACAGATGGAATGAAAGATGAGATGTTGTGGTCCAACAGAGCTGTCTGAGAGTGACAGCGTATGAATAAACATGTTTTTTCTCTCGAAATGTTTTCCCTGTTTTTCTTCATTCGTGGGCATTGCATGTGCATTAGAACTGGGGGGGGGGGGGCACCTGGTACCTCAGATGAACTTAACGATGAACTGCCCTGTCTACGGAAGCAGGGGAAGCATCGGCCGCTGAACACGAGTGATGTTCCAGCTCCACTGCCGTTGTCAAGATGGCTGTCAAAATGACCAGCCTTCTGCAGCCGTTCTTAAGGCAATTGACACGAGCTTAGAAATCAGTACAGCAGTTATACAGTAATACCTCGTTAACTCAAACTCACATATCTCGAAAAATTGGCTAAGTTGACATTTTCTGCGGCACCGAACCATTTTCCCTATGTGCCATGTATTTATTGCCCTTTATCTAGAAGTATCTCTGGACCAAATTTCGGATATTTCAAAATCTTGACCAAGAGTGCAACAAAAACTTTGCCACCGGAGTGTTTCACAAACTTTGCGCAAGGCTGTCGTGCCTGTGACAAAGTGGATGAATGTGAAGTCGAAACCTAGTGGCAAAACAACTTTGTCAGGCAACCCTGTCGCAGGTCATGTGACAACATACTCTTAAATAATGGTGACAAGCTAATAAAGCAATAATAATGGAACAAGCTCACGTTTTTCTTCCATGGAAGAGGCAGAAGCAGCACCTGATTGTGTGTGCCACCGATGTGTGATATACAATCCCTTTAGAGAGAAACTGATTTCACTGGCCAAGCAAGAGCCTAAAAGCAGTAAGCTAGCTATAGCGAACCTTAAGATATGCCTACAAGAGAAGATTATGACCCAAAAGAAAGGGACCAAATGGAAACCCTGCTTTGTGATAAGAGAGTGAAATGCCAGCTGACAAGTGGCTCTTGTGGAGCAATCCATCCAGTATGATGGATTGCTCCACAACAGTATGATGGGGAATGGCAATGGGTGATGAGAAAAGCTCTCCAAGCACAGAACCTGTGTAGAAAAATGAGATGGAAAACACTGGTGTTGGGCATGAAAGAAATAAAATTCATACCAAACAAGATCTGGAAAATGGGCCAACCCCCCCAAACCACCTCGCTGGCCCACGAGGTGGCCAAGGGCACAAAATGAGCATACTGACAGGGTTTTGCAGCGCGCGAACATAAGAAAAAAAAAGGACATATAGTAGACAGAAAGAGCGCTGACTTCCAACTGACTTTATTTTGCAAAGTGGCAGAATATATGAGAGGAAAAGGAAGATAAAAAGCAAACATACAGCCTAATCAAAGTCACTGTAATCGAAACACGTGGAACGGATCCACCATTGCCCCTGGCAGTATGATTACCAATCAACTAGCCCAGGCCTCAACACTTATAAGCACAAAGTGAGGGAGTGCATCAAAACTGTTGGCCTGGAAAGGTGTGTGGCAATTGCTCAGACGAAATTGGCGATGTCGGCGTGCTGTGCAGGCAAACAGGAGATTGAAAAGGACCATTATGCAGGAACAACAGCGCTAAAAACAGACACGACACAGGCACTGTTGTTCCTGCATAACGAATTGCCACCAACTAGGCCAAGTTTCTCTGAGTGAAAGGGAGCACTTCTACGACAACTCCAAGGGAAGCAATCTATGCTGCGAGGCCTGCAGCGGTGTGCTTAGAAGTCGCTCCCTACAGGCCAAGCACACACTCAGCATGTCACCCTTGCAACGCTGCGGAAGAAACCATGCAGCATGGTGTTCTCGAGTGTACTCGCCTTCAGCCCAGGGCTGCGATGCAGAACTTAAAATTGGCAGCTACACTGGGCTTTCGGAGGCACCGTGCACCCCCTGACTGAAAGGCGGTTGGAACAACTAAACTACAACTCGAGCACTGGTGGCGCACTATAACTCAATTAAGTCGCCTCGAAAAAGAAACCAGATCAACAACCATCGAAGGTGCAATTTCAGGATTAGGGTTTGTACAGGTTTCAAAGCAGAAAATTAAATGATATTCAAGGAATTTCAAGGGCCTGTCATACATTTTTCAAGGACTAAAAAATGGCATCCAAATGAGGATATTTTTTTTATTTAGCAATGTTTCAAATTGTGACTAAGTTTATCGCACTTATACGCGTACAATTGAAACTCAATTTAACGAAGTCATCACGATGCTCAAATTGCTTTGTTAAAATGGGAAGTTTGTAAAATCAAGAAAGGGGTTTTTCAGTCCTTTGAAACCTAAGACTGTAACATAGAGACACTCAAAATCTGTTGTTGTTGTTATTATGGTTTAATGGCGCAAAGGCTACAATGGCCATAGAGCGCCAAGACAATGTGTTATGTAAATGCATCGATGTGATCAATGACTGTGGGAAAGTGTAACATGGCTGTAAAGGGCCTAAAATGCAGTGCATTAAATATGCGTAAAATATATATACACGTAATAAAATTATGACAATGACATGGAATATGTGCAATGAATGTCAGATAATGGTATGTTGGTATCGCGGGCAGTGATGATACTGTGCATAATAGATAAAATGTTGCATATAGCACAGATAGCACAACAGTAGCTGAAGGACTACAAACATATCTGGCGGCTTATACCAAGTGCCCTACCGTGGTAGGGTCTGACAAGCCACCGATATCACCAAGAATAAAGGCTAGCCTTGCCCTCAGAGTTGAGGGCTGGGCTGCTACCTGGGTCGCCAGAATATACGCTGCAGAAAATGGACGTCGCTTAAAAAGTGTAAAAGTTTGTTAAAGGGAACCATGGGGCTGTCTGATAAGAACAGTGATGGATGAAGCGGGATATGTCTTTTAAAGATCTCCGGAAAGTGGCGTTTCCGCTCCATCTCCATTTGAGTACATTCGATAAGGACGTGTAAAACGGACAGGTTCTTCCCACATCTTTCGCATTTTGGTGCGTTTGAGCCGTTTAAGAGATGGGAATGTGTGCTATAGGTATGTCCTATACGGAGTCGGCATAGTACAACTTCTTTGTATCTATCACGACCGGGGAAAACTATGTTTTTAATACGAGGTTGCACTGTATGGAGCTTGTTGTTTATTTCGAGGTCCCATTGTTTCTGCCACCTCTCACGTAGATTGCGGTGGACAAGCGCTTTGAGATCTTTGTATGGCACAGTGTCCACGTCAACATGGCTTTTTTGCGCGGCTACTGCTGCGCAGGCATCCGCTCTCTCGTTCCCATCTATACCGACATGGCTAGGTACCCAACATACTGTAATCTCTGGGGTGCTCGGATATGCCATAATTAATTGCCTTTCTAAATCACCGAGGACTGGATTTTTGTTTGGTTTGCCAGTGTCCAATGCACGAACAACGCTCAATGAATCAGTAAATACGACTGATTCCTAGGGGTGTGCGAATATCAAATTTTTCGAATACGAATCGAATACGAATATCCACCTTCGAATATCGAATCGAATATCGAATATCAAAGGAAAATGCCTCCACAGTAACAATATTTTATTTAACATGTAGCTATCTGAAAAAAAAAACATTAACAGCCTGACCGGCAACATAACATACTCTGCTATCTCCAGAACAATATATCCAGGCTAGCACAATGCACATCACAACGCAAGCAAATATCACGGCACAATGAAAGTAATGACTAGATGTTATCATGAAGAAATATGAGTTGATCCACATGATCAGGCACCAGGCGCTCCCTTCTAACAGAGACACCCCCCCCCCCCTGCCACTGAAAAGGCACGCTCGCTTGGAACAGAAGTGGCTGGTATAGGGAAGTACACGGGGCAAAGCTTTGCCAGACTGGGGTATCTGAAGGTGCCTACAGTCCGCCACCGGTCACATGGGTCACTGTCTTTCTTCAGAAGTGGTCCCGCATAGTGAACGAGTGGTAGTGCGGCACGTTACGGCCGCATAATATTGAAAATACACGGTTGCATGATCGCCAACAGCGCTGCACGTCGGAGGTGCACCAGCAATAAATCATACGTATTGGGGTGCTCGTCGCAGGCAGATATCGTGCCTCCGTGTACTTACGATGTGTATCGCTCCTCTCGGCAACGTTTTTAGCTATTCGAACGCAGCAGAAATGTGGAGGACGAGTTATTTGATGCATGATAATCGAATCGCATATTCGAATTTTTTGAATATTCGAAGTTATCGAATATTCGAAACTTTTCGAATACACGATCTTCGAATCGAATACGAATATTTCGAATGTAATATTCGACGAATATTCGAAACATTCGAATATTCGCACACCCCTACTGATTCCTTAATGTTATTATTAGTGATGTATTTTATGGCGGTTAATATGGCATATGCTTCTGCGGTAAAAATACTAGTGTGCGTGTTCAGTCTTTGTGAAGAGGTGAATTCAGGCCCGATGGCAGCGGCAGATACAGATTGTCTAGTCTTTGACGCATCTGTGTAAAATTGCTGACAGCCACGATATTTGTACTGGAGTGATAGGAAATGCTGTTGTATAGCTGCACGAGGATGGCGCTGTTTATCTATGTGGCAAAAAGACATGTCACATTTTATGTGGGTTTTTTGCCACGGTGGGAGCCACTCTATGGAAGGTGCTTGAGTGACTTGTTGTAGCGGTATTTCGGCTTGAGCAGCTGTCGCGGTACAGGTAAGACTGAATGGCTTTGAAAGAGACGGTCGCTTTTCAAAAAACCTTAGAGCAGAAGTGTCCGCCACGAGTTTTGCACAGGGATGTGTCGGAATGGAAGAGAGCTTAAGGGTGTACATGAGGCTGCAGTATTCACGCTTGAGTTGCATGGGCCACTCGTTTGCCTCAACGTACAGACTACTTACGGGACTTGTGCGGAACGCACCGGTAGCAAGACGAATGCCTAAGTGGTACACCGGATCCAGCATCTTAAGTGCCGTTTTTGAGGCTGATTGGTACACTACGCAGCCATAGTTTAGTCGGCTTTTAACAAGACTGTTAAACAGCGATAACAGACATTTAGTGTCAGTTCCCCATGATGGGTGCGACAGCATTTTGAGCAAGTTCATCGTTTTCAGGCATTTCAACTTCAGTGCCTTGATGTGAGGAATGAAAGACATACGAACATCAAAAATTAGCCCTAGAAACTTATGTTCGTTCTTAACACATATGGGTGAGCCATTGATTTTGATACAAGGGGCCGGCTGAACAGATCTGGATTTATTAAACAAGACACAAACAGTTTTGTCAACATTAACTGCGAAACCATTCTCATTTGCCCATTTCGAGACATGGTTCACGCCCAGCTGAATTTGCCGTTCGCAAATGGACAAGTTACACGACCGAAAGCTTACTTGGATATCATCTACGTAAACAGAGTAGGATATCGTCGGTGGGAGAGCAGTTCGTAGAGAGTTCATCTTTACTATAAAAAGGGTGCAGCTGAGAACTCCCCCCTGCGGGACTCCGTTTTCTTGTATGTATGTTTTGGAGAGTGCTGTACCGACCCGTACTCGAAATTTCCTGTCAGTCAGGTAGCTGTGTATGACGTTGTATAGGTTGCCACATATGCCGTAGCTATCCAAGTCCCTTAGTATTCCATAGCGCCAGGCTGTATCGTATGCCTTTTCAAGGTCAAAGAAAACAGAGAGGCAATACTGTTTGTGCACAAATGCTTCCCTAATATACGATTCTAGCAGTACTAAGTTATCTGTCGTACACCTGCTAACGCGAAAGCCGGCTTGGTGCGGATCTAGGATTCCATTAAATTCCAGAAAATACATTAGACGGCGGTTTATGATTTTTTCGAACAACTTGCATAAACAGCTAGTTAGGGCAATAGGCCTGTAATTTCTTACATCCGATGCATCCTTGCCTTGCTTCAGGATGGGGATTATTATGGCCTCCTTCCATGAATACGGCATGTGCCCTGTGGACAAGATTTTGTTATATAGGCCAAGTAAGCATTCCAGTGTTTCTCTGGGTAATCGCCTGATCATCTCGTATGTGATTTGATCTGCCCCCGGTGCTGAGTTTCCAGAGCTCTTAAGTGCAACATTAAGCTCGTGCATAGTAATGGGGTTGTTGTACCCTCCCTCAGTGGGTTTCTGTGGGCGGAAATGGCAAGACTCCACCGTTGTCTTATGGCTCAGAAATGCCCTTGAGTAGTGCTCCGAGCTCGATATGTGCTGGAAGTGCTCTCCTAGCCGGTCAGCCTGACTTTCAAGTGTGGTTCCAAGACTGCTTACTAATGGAAGGGGACTAGCGGGTTGCGCCTTGAGTATCCTAGCCCTGTGATAGACTTTTCTCGAGTCTGCGTAGGAATTAATTGAGGAGAGGTATTTCATCCAACTCTCCCTCTTTGCTATACGTCGGATGCGCCTTCCATTTGCTTTACAATGCTTGAATTCTATTAAGTTTTCAGCTGTAGGATAGCGAGACAGCATGCCCCATGCTTTGTTCTGATCCTTTTTTGCCTTTTCGCATTCCTCATTCCACCATGGCTTAGCATTGGCCCTTCTGCCAGGTCCTTTGGGAATCGATTCATTTGCGGCAGATATGATGTATTTTGTTATGAACGCTGCCATACCCTCAACATCAAGGTGTTCTATAGTGCTATATACCAGCGATGACAGCGCATAGAATAGTTCCCAGTTCGCTTTAGACAGCTTCCATCGTTTAGGAAATGTAGGGCCCTCCTGCTTACCAGTAGCTTGCAAGGCCACCGGGAAGTGATCACTATTATAGGGGTTGTTGATCACCTTCCACTCTAGATACGGCATGAGCGAAGGAGAGGAGATCGAGAGGTCGATTGATGAGTATGTCTTATGTGCCGCGCTATAAAATGTAGGTTGTCCCTTGTTAAGCAAACATGCACCCGACGATAGCAAGTACTGTTCTATTATGCGCCCCCTCGCGTCACAGCGCGGATCGCCCCAAAGCTGATTATGAGCATTTAGATCTCCAACCAATATAAAAGGTTCTGGCAGTTGGTCTAGTAGGTCTTCGAGCTCTGTTTTTGAGAGTCTATAGTCAGGTGAGATGTATATAGAACATATAGTTATTAAGGAGTTAAGCAGTATGGCTCGAATAGCGACCGCCTCAAGAGGAGTATTGAGCGCCAAATGTTGGCTGGCTATCGAGCTTTCTGCTAATATAGCAACTCCACCGGCGGCGGAAAGACCGCTATCGCGATCCTTTCGGTATATAACGTATTGTTTTAAAAAATTATTGTTCGTCGATTTTAAATGGGTTTCCTGGACGCAAAAGACCTTGGGTTTATATTCGGACAGCAATTCCTTAATGTCGTCAAGGTTGCGTAAGAGTCCGCGAGCATTCCAATGGAGTACCTGAACTGCCATTATGCTATCATAGAGTAATGCTTCTGCATCGCAGAAGACCCGACCCAAGGTCAAGTAATCGTTTCCGTGTTCTGCTCACCTCTTGAGCTTGCCTCTCGGCAAGCGCTCAAGAGAGTTCTGGCGGCCTTTCGGCGGTAGTGCCGAAGGGCCTTGTGTTGTATCCATTGTCTCGTCAGAGACGCTGGATGAACGCGCGCTGCGCGTCTGGGCATTAGGTTTAGGCCTCTCCTCGGAAGGGGAGGTCTTTTGGACCGTTGAGCCACTGGCCTGCTGGTCCTTCTTAGGTGGCGGGGTGGAACT
Organism: Rhipicephalus sanguineus; assembly: GCF_013339695.2. NCBI lineage: Eukaryota > Metazoa > Arthropoda > Arachnida > Ixodida > Ixodidae > Rhipicephalus > Rhipicephalus sanguineus. The sequence continues at coordinate 193,622,899 of NC_051179.1, forward strand.
AGCCACACTCGCCGTGGGGGCAGGTGGCCTCATCGTCGCCCCAATGTCTGGGGTCCGGACGGCCACCGGAAGCTGCTGCCGCACTGCCCCCTTGAGTGCAGCATCAGCGTAAGTCCTGTGACTTACGATTGAAAAACGTCTCCGTGCTTCTTTGAAAGAAATGTTTTCCCTGACTTTGAGTGATATGATGTCTTTCTCGCGTTTCCATGCAGGGCAGGCCCGGGAGTAGGAAGGGTGCCCTCCATCACAGTTGATACAGTGGGGTGTGTTGCTGCATTCATCTGCAGGGTGATCATGAGAGCTGCATTTAGCACACGTGAGCCGCCCACGGCAGCTTTGAGATCCGTGGCCATACCTCTGGCACTTAAAGCAGCGCCGGGGATTGGGTATGTAAGGTCTGACATGCATTCGGATGTAGCCTGTTTCTATGTGCTCTGGTAATGTACTGCTGCCAAATGTCAGGATCAAGTGCTTGGTGGGTATTTCTTTATCGTCACGTCGGATTTTGATTCTTTGGACATTGATTACATTGTGGTCACTCCAGCCCTCGAGCAGTTCAGTTTCACTGAGTTCAATCAGGTCATCGTCGGACACTACGCCGCGGACAGTGTTCATGGATTTGTGCTTTGTGATTGTCACAAGAACGTCGCCGAATGTCTGAATGGTATTCAGTTTGTCATGCTGGGTTTTACTACACACTTCAAGAAGCAGGTCTCCGCTTGCCATTTTTGTTACTTTGAAACCAGGTCCAAGCTTATCTGTGAGGGATCTTGACACCAGAAAGGGTGAGAGATTTCTGGCTGTTCTTTCTGGCTGCTGACAATGCACGACATGAAATCGGGGAAAGGCATCATTTATTTGAGGTGGGAGCTTCAAGGTTACTTCGGTGCGCACTCTTTTGTGAGCGCGATCATGTAAAGAGGGAAAAGAGTTTGCCATCAAATAGTCTTCCTATTCGGCAGCGGTGCTAGCCGCCCACCAGCGAGCCCAACAAGGGGACGTTGCAGGTTTCAAAGACCTGCAGACGTCAGCTATACACTGCAGCTATAACCCAATATATATGCCCAAGACTGGACATAGTACACAAGGTTAACCCTTGCCGCCTAGAAAAACGGAAGTGAATTGAAAAGAGGAGAAGACAGGAAAGATTTAAAGTGAGAGAGAAAGACGAAGCTGAGAGGAGAGAGAGACAGGAAAAGGCGACTGCCGATTTCCCCTGGGTGGGTCAGCCCAGGGGTGCCGTCTACGTGAAGCCGGGGCCAAAGGGGTGTGTTGCCTCTGCCGGGGGGCCTAAAAGGTCCAATCACCCGGCGTCGGCTCAACCCCCAGGATCCCCTTTTCCCCGGGCACGGCAAAGCCACGCACGGCTAGGCGTGGGAGGGGGTCGAAACCCCCCCGTTAGCTCGGGTCCGTGGTGTCGCTACACACCAAACGCCTGCTTCCACAGACGCCCCTGCGGGGGACACTCAAAATCTACCACGGCATTGTTTTTGCCGCTAACCCATGCGTGCTCGTGTGAAAAGTCCGTTCAGGGTAACGAATATCAGGCCTCACATATGCGGTCCGGGTGATGTAGGCCAGGAGAACAAACGCAGTGATTATGCAAGCAGGGTGAGCAACAAAGTTGCAAGGAGATGATCAGTGTAGCATAAATCATGAAATAACGAAAGCACACAGCAGTGGTCCACCGCCACCCATAGTACCGTCTGGTACGTAACAGTGTTTTGTCCACAGTTCCATGCATGTGGGTGGCATCTGGCCTTGTCAAAATAAAACCAGGCTCGTGACCATGGGTGACAGATGTTTTAGCGCAATAGCATTAGTATCCGCGCTTCAAGAAAAAGGGCATATGTGTAAAAAATAGAAAAAAATTAGCACTTCTTCTTACTAATTTATTTAAAAAGAACTTCATTAAATTGGTTTTGGTTCCAAGTTAGTTTCGTCAGTTCAGGTTGACAACAACGTTGACTTCATGACTACCTGCCGCGCAATGCAAATTTCTTCCTTAGATTGGCAACTATGTACAATTGGGTTTTGTTAGATAGAGTTTTTTAACTGTATTATTATACTGTAGAAAACTCTAGCTTTGATGCCATCTAAAGTAGTTCCCAGCACACAACAAATGTTCAGTACAGGTGCTGAGACATTTCTAGTATTAGCAAAGCTTGACATCGTTACAGTGTACTAATTACATGTACCACTCGCTTGACAGAGAAAAAAGCAGCATAAATGCTGGAGAAAGTCATAAGGAGATAAGTAGAGAGAGAGCGAGACAAGATGCACTGACGGGTGAAATGAACGATATGAAAAAGGCATGAAAAAACAGAATGCATGCTAACTTGCACGGTTTCTGAAATGGAAAGCTTGCCGCATTGACGCTAGCCTACATCAGAAAGCAGGTTGCGCTGTGGACTTTAGACTGCACTGGTCTTGAAATTCAAGGGATTTCAAGGATAGAAGACAATTCCAGGACCTTCCATGGTCTTGAAAATGTACTTTTGAAATTCGAGGGTTTTCAAGGCATTCAAGGATCTGTAGAACACTGCAGGATGAAATTGAGTATCGTCCAATAATTCGGATTTACTCTTTTGACGGTGAGCAGGATGTGCTGAATAGATTTTGGCAGAGCCTCTCAAGCAAGTGTAAGCAAGTTCGAAGCTCAAAGTTTTCAGATATCTGAGCAGCACTCATAGGGTGGCTGTGTAATGTGAAAGGAGCCATCCTTCCAGTCATCAAAACACTGATAGATAAAGCCGATGCTCTGGACTGCAAATGGGCTACACTGGTTTCACCTGCAACAGTGGCTGCCTTGGACATTTTATGAACCGAAACGACGCGGTGTCAAAGCCTGCACATGGTGAAAGCTATGTACTACTCGGGAGGTGCAGACATAGGCTAAAACAAAAAACATGCTTCGCTCGCTGCAAAATAACTGCAGTGCTAGGGACAATTGGCACCAGCGATGTGTGAAGCAACTCCAGGATGCCCTCCCAGGGTTGCTTTTCACTAAATAAAATTATAGTGCCAGAAAACGCAGCTGGTTGATAACTTTAATTTTCCTTTATATCCCTTATGAGGACCACTTCAGAAGCTCCTGTTAATTAGCTGGTGAGTAACAGTAAAGACTTTAGATTGAACTTGACGGCTGTTTACGCTGCCAGGAACTAAACGAAAGGACACTTGACACACACAGGTTGTGTCAATTGTCCTTTCGTCAAGTTCCTGGCAGCCAGAAGTGTCCGGAAGTCGTAGCTCCCATAGGAGCTTTACTTACAGATTGAACATGACTTTTCATTCCTGCAACCTTGCTTCTCTTAAAAATCCACTTGTCTCGAAAATTTTTCACTTCGAGTCAGCGATGTATTACTGTAATTTAAGAGGAAGAAAATGTTCTACCTTGTCATTCTGTTACTGACCATCTGTCACTCCCTCACCACGATCTTGGATTGCTGTTCCCTTTCCTCAGCTAAACCTTCTCTGCAGTGGTGATAGCAATAAGGTTGTTGTTCACCACCAGCAAGCATGCCCTCAATGCAGCAGCTCACTTGCAATAAAGAAACACATTAAAAGCACTGTTTTCATTGGGAATCGAACCTGCACACTCTACGTGTCAGCAAGCTATTTTGCTCAAAGCCCTAAAAGCACCGATGGGCAGAAGTGGAATCCCGGCATTTCATAGCTACTGAGATAGTGAGAGAGGAGCACCAGTGAACTAGTTATGGCATCTCTCCAGTAATGAAAGAAAGTAGTGGTGCACATGGCCTCTCAGATTCTGAGCTGCTCATGCCAATGTCCCCACTTCGCAAAGTCAGAGTGAAATGAAGCTAAGGCAAGAGATGTCATCTTGTCATGCTTATGCATCACATTTCACCAATTAAGGGTGCAACCACAAATTCTCTGCTTATGACGAGTTCTGTGTGTAGTGATGCTGTACCATACTCTCAACGTGTGCTCTTTGGTATGCATGTACTGATGGCACTTACAGTATAAGCACAGCACTGCCTTCAAACATTGTTTACACCAGGCCTGTTGCAGCAGTACCTCCACCAGTGCTGTCGAAACAAAAGGCATTTTGACTACACCACTATAAATATAAACAACCCACAACATCCTAAATTTGTAAACACTTCCTTGTAATAATTACATTCCATAATAAGGAAATGCTATGCCAAGACAGTGACAGCCACTCCAAATTTGTTATACCTAATCTTTTTTTATTATTTTGGTGATAAATCCTGGGAAAGCAGTTTAATCATACCAAAGTGTTCCTTCATTCGTAGCAAGGGTCTCGTTCTGGCAGACTTGATGCCTTCAGGTAGTATGCGAGAGATTATTTGTCAGCTGCCGGCTGGTAAAAATATCAAGTGCTACGTGATGCCAACAGGCAGAAAAGAGTGTTCCACACTTGCCGCCATGGCTGCAATCGGCACTGACTAACACTCCTAGGTTTAACTGCACATATATACCCCATAAAGTGGACGGGAAGATGACCGCCGCCGTAGCTCAGTGGTAGAGCACCGGACGCATTATTCGAAGGTCGCAGGTTCGGTCCCTGCTGGCGGCAAGTTATCTTTTCATCCACTTTACTTTCTTCACATTTATATCCTAATTGCTACAAATAACACCCCCTATACTTTCCTTGGCATTATTGTGTGTTAATTCTCATTAATAAAGTGTTTCTGAAATTTTACAAAAGGTGGTACAGGAGTTCCCGTCAATCGTCCCCAGGATACCGGCTCACGCACAGGAGGCGCGCTTTCCCGCACGTTGGGGGCGGGGCCCTGCGTCACTCTATGGGACCGGAGAGCAAAAAGATAATAACTCCTCTCCCTTTCCGATTTTCTCATTGCTTTCCCGGTTACAAGTAGTAAGTGTATGAACCTTTCTTTTGCCGGAGTTACAGTACCGTGGTTGTAATAGTGCGAGTTCCACGGCTTATTAAAATATAATACACAGCGCCTATGGGCGCTCTCTGAAAAATCGACCGTTTTACCGCATTTGAATCGCTACCGTGGAGACGTGCTTGGAGATATCTAATTGCTTTCTGGGATTTAGATACTGGCATGTCTTTAGGTCATGATGGTATAGAGGATGTTTTATTCGCATGGTAAAAAAAAGTTCCCCGGCCGGTTTTGTTCAGGGTGCGACAGCCGTCAAGCTCTCGTAACTCCATCTCGCGTTGAGATGGTGTACTCTACGGTGCCACGTAAAAATTGAATTAGGGTACGCGTGTTAAGAGAGGATTCCTGTGGAAGGTACTTTTATGGCCCCGCGAAACAATATTTAGGGTTCGTTAAGGTAAAGATCGGTAGTATGGCGCATCAATAGGGTATTGTTAATAAAGGACGAAATGCACGTTTCCGAACATTCACTGTCTGTATCACAAAGACCCCTGAATTTACAGCACGTTCTCGAGCTTTACAGGTTAAATGGTAGTTATAGTTAACTACTAATTAGTTAGTTAGTGCTAATTAACTAATGCATCCCAGGTTAGGCTTTGAAATTGCGATTAATATTCACCGACCGCGATACCACGGACGGTGGTATCAACTCGCCGTCCGCGCCGCTTAAATCCGGCGTACCTCAGGGATCAGTCCTGGGGCCTCTTTTCTTTTCGGTTTATATCAATAATATCACCCGTGATATACCAGTAAATCTATGGCTTTTCGCAGATGACTGCGTGCTTTAAAGTAGTTAACGCTCCAGCAACCGGGTTTTTTTATATAACTCTTTATCTATGATTCAAGCTTGGTGCGCAAAATGGTAAATGACCATTATCCCGAGAAAAACTATGGCGATGACCATAACCCGCAAAAAAGATCAATTAAAATTTCAATACAACCTAAGCAATCAACCCTTGTCCTTTGTCTCGCAGTATACGTACCTTGGCCTTGTCACAACATCTGATTTAGGATGGAACGAACATGTGTCTTATACTGGGAAAAAGGCTTTGACAAAACTAGGCTACCTCAGACGGGCACTCGCTAAGGCATCCGGCGAAACTAAATTACTCGCATATGAAACGTACGTAATACCAATACTAGAATATTCATCGGCTGTCTGGGATCCGCACACGCAAGCTAACATAGATAAACTTGAATCAGTACAGCGAAAAGCTGTGAGATTCATATTCAATGCCTCAACGTTATTTATTTATTTATTTATTTATTTGTTTGTTTATTTATTTAATTATTTATTTTAGGGAAAAACTGCCAGTATGAGTGCCAGACTTTGGGTAAGGGTGGGCGGTGCAGTGAACGTAACAGTGTAACAGCGTAACGCGATGATTCACAACGCAAAAAAAGAAAAGAAAAAGAAGCAACACGAAATACGGTCCACAATCCCAAGAATAGCCATAATACACAAAACAAAACAAAAACTATAAAAAAACAGTGCACACTAGGTTATGTTGTTTGCGTAAAAAGTAAAAAGAAGTGGCACCCAAAACCAACCGTAGTGAAAATAAAGTCGGCAATAATACAAAACTGCAGAAGAAAACAAAAATCCGTAAAACAGGGGGTGGGTGCTCGAGCCAACGTTTCGACAAGTGGACTTGTCTTCTTCTAAATCAGTTCCAGCCTTGAAGAAGACAAGTCCACTTGTCGAAACGTTGGCTCGAGCACCCACCCCCTGTTTTACGGATTTTTTCATCGCAGCTTCCATCTACCACTTCCTGCCGTTTTTTGGAAAACTGCAGAAGCCATTCATGGAACCTCAAACAATCAGTCTGATTAAGGTGAGTAAATAAATAAATGAATCCACTTCGGCTTTTTTATTACGCAACTCTTGAAACAAACGATAGAAATTAAAAAACATTAAGGGAAGTAAGTTAAAAGAGATAGAGATGTAACGCTGAAAGGCGGGGAGGTTAAATTTTTTAGGAACAAATAACCCTATTTGCACTGTGTTATGCCTACGGCAGCCGGAATAACAGGCATACGTAACAGGGAACGGAGTTTATTACTTTTAAGAAAGGCATTTGGCGCGCAGCGCGGTCCAAATGGTCCAAGCGCTGGCTTTCGAGTCCGTTGTGGGCCATAAACGGGGAGAGGAGCACAAAGGACAGGCAATCAGTACGCGGGTGTCACCACCCCGGCAGTCAGTCAGTCTCCGGGCGCGCGGTGTCAAGTGTCGTCCGGCAGCACACATAGAAGGTGTGGGGGGGGGGGGGGGCGCATCCCTGCAGCTGGCTGTAAGCGGGAATGCTCGGTCTGCACGCATGTGTCACGCGGGGCTCTGTGTGCTTCGAGTAACTTTTTGTCCCGTCTAGGCACGCTGTGTCTCGCTCAGTACCCCCGTTCACTTCAACGAGCCAAGATCTCCGGCCGATACTTTTTTTTACGATGGCCGCGATCCATTCGGGCTTCTTGTGAAACTGGCGGGCGACAGTGTTTCACCAATGCATATGTCCATGCTTTCTCCCGCTTTTTCGTGCCTTTTAGTTTTCTTTTTTCTCTTTTCTTTTTCTTCTTGCGCCAGCGGGTTAAATATTTGTACCATTGTGAGCATTGTGATATTGCTGTCAGCCATGTGTTGATAAGTGTCCATTTCTGGGTTTTGTTAGCTTGGTATGTTAATCATTTGGCTCTTGCAAGGAGCAAAAACCAAGTTGTCAGTATATCGTGGTTGATAAACCAAAAGAAAAAAAAACGACCATTTCTGTTTGACTACCGATCTGTCATTTGTCAAGTTTAAGCGCATTTATAAGGCAGTTTGGTGCAAAATAAATCCAGTTGTAAGTCAGAGCTCGTGTGTGTTGCGTGTTCTTGTCCATTGTCTCAGTTGCGCTGTGCCTTCCAATTGCTATGAACCAACTCGCCCAGACCCAAGTCTTACTTAAACAGTTTTTTTTCTCTCTTGCGAAGGTAGCGAACCAATACGTGTATCGGCTTGCGCGTTCTTTCTTTTTTATAATTTTTTTCTTCCATTAACCAGGGCTTTAATGACTGTCCTTCCCATACATGCTCCCCATGTGTGAGTTTTGTTTTATGCTCATTTTTAGTGTTCTAAGGGACCTCCTCCTCCTTCTCTATGGGCCGCGCAGATGGGCGAGTTCCCCTTCGCTAAGGGGCGCCGCGAAGAATAAAGCAGGCAGCACCACTTAACTGTGCTATGCTGTTCGAATACAAAAGGAGGCACACGACTTTGAACTCGTCGAAACAGCTCCCGGCCGTGCCGCTGGCACAGCAGGCGAAATGCGACACTTTGCGCCTACGTGCACAGAGGGGCTTCGACGCCTATTTTCTGAGAATGTGTCGAATGTGGGCTTCGGACCGCAGATTTATGAGTCTCCGACTGACATGATGTTTACGCTCGGGCCCTCAATAGCTGACCAGACCCATGCTTCAAGGCGAGAGGGGAGCCTGGTCTGCAGCCGTTGTTCGAAACCACGGTTAGCTCGAGTAGCGAAACGAAGAACAGCCTCCTACGACTTCGCGAAACCATTTGTATGTGTGTTCGTACCTGTGGCCAAAAAGGAGAGTGCGAAAAGCGCGGGAAGGACAGAGACAGCGAGAAGAGCGGGGAAGTCGCCACTCCACCTCATGACCAAACCACTTATCGAAGTGAATCCTGTCTCTTTGGAAACCACCCCACGGATGGGTGGATGGATGGATGCTATGAGCGTCCCCTTTATAACTGGGCGGTGACAAGTGTGCCACCAGGCTCGACAAAAAAAAAATTCCCTTTACTCTTCTTTTTCTTAGTGTTGGCCTAATGTCTCTACTTCAATTAAATCTATCTTACTACAGGAAAAAAAAAACGTAAATTCTCAGCCCGGTTCTCTGCCCTTTACGGCAGAATGTCATTTTTTTTCCAATATTTATTTTTGTCCTTTCTCTCCAATTTTCTGCCACCAATACTCTAACCTTCTCTTACTTATTTCGATCGCGGGTGTGTTCAGCTTTCCACTGTCGTCTCTAAAACCCAAGGCTTCATGTAGGCTCGTGCCCAAACGTACACCTGGGTGGATATCTCCACATTCAATCAGAACATGCTCCGCCTTTTCCTTAACTTCCCCGCAGCATGTGCATTGTTCTTCTTCTTTACTGAACCTCGCTTTATAACTACGCGTTCTAAGGCAACCCGATTACGCTTCAAACAGTAAAGCGCCACGGGCGCTGTGTTCACAGTGCTGCGGGCGGCGGCGGTGCGCGTAAAGGGGAGAGTGCGCGGCGGGGGATTCCGTGCTGACACGGCAGGCATCGGGAAAAGCTGTTCCTCTCGGAGCCCGCCTGCTCGGTAGTGGGAGGAGAAAAGCGAGAACGAGGGGGAGGGTTCAAAGTTATGCGGCACGTGGTGGACGTTTCGGGAACTAGTCTCTCGTGGGCCGGAATCCTGGCCTCGCTAGAATTGCAGCCTTTGGAAACAAGGATCAAACTGAGGACAAAGAAAGTAGAAAATAAAATTCACAAGGGTTGCAACGTGGGTGAGTAATCTGAACAACTTTGTAGCGTGAAATGACACATGAGGTCTGTAATGTCGTTTTGCGCTACATTGCTCAAACAAAATTAAATGAACTTTCAAGAAGCTCACTTGTTGACAGCGAAGCGGATGGTGTCTTCGTTGTGCGAGGCCACCATGATTGCGATGGAGCGCCGCTCTTTGCCCTCCACCACCTGTCGCAGGCACTCGGTGAGGGTGCGGTAGTACATGGCATTGGTGTCCTCGTACGTGGCATTCACGGGGTCCTCGTAGCCGAGGGTGCGTGCCCTCAGCCGCTCCTGCTCCAGGTAGGCACCACGCACCAGCTTGGCACCAAAGAAGAAGCCCTGCCGACGTGCCAGTTCTAGGTCACGCACCACGTGGTCGTACGTGGCACGCAGGTAGCACTGGTACGTGTTGAACACGATGGCCTTCTCCTTGTTGTACTTGCGCATCAGCTCCATGGTGATGCGGCTGATGGCTGGCTGGAAATAACTCTGCTCTGCATCGATCATCACACGCACGTCACGTGCACGGGCCGCCTGTACCGAAATTGCACATAACATCAACCACAGCTGAGTAGTACAGCATAACCCTTCTAACACCGCAGTAGAACAGCGCCGGCGAAAACAACAGACCAGACGAGGAGAAGGACACGTAACATAAGGCGCACTAACAACTGAAAGTTTATTCAGTATCTGCACAGAATAAATACTGCCTTCACATGAATAAACAGAAGAAAGAAGGTTATAAAAGATATGACAGTGACCATGTGGTCACTGTCATATCTTTTGTAAACTTTCAGTTGTTAGTGCGCCTTATGTTACCTGTCCTTCTCCTCGTCTGGTCTGTTGTTTTCGCCGGCGCTGTTCTACTGCGATTATGAACCAACTAGCCCAAAAGTATACCTTGACAAGTTACCTTCTAGCACACTGTCACAGCAGTGCAAAGAAATAATGCAGAATCCGGGAACTGTATAATGTGAACAAGCGGTAAAATCAGGAACAAGCGCTGCTAATCAATCACAGATGCATCTCACACAGCTTTACCTCAGAAGAAGTTATCCATCAGTTCATGGCCTAAGAAGTCTAGCATTTATTTCGTGCCTATCACAGAACCACACCATTCTAGAGCACTTGGATGACCTTGTGGCAGTGCACATAACAAAATTCACTGGATGTCCTCAGCACATCCAGCACAGCGACAGTTCACAACCAAGGGCGTCCGCAGAACTTTTTGCAGGGGGGTGCATACGCAAGGGGGGGGGGGGCATTCAGCATTGGCAGCTTTTCTTTAACTGCCGTCACATGACAGGCAAGATTAGTCAGTAGTTTGTAAGGCGCGAAATTGAATGGCAAACCTGAAGGCCAGGACCTGAGTGTGCTAATCAAGCTGTGTAGCTTATCGCAACTGCATAGAAAAATATTATCCGAAATTCCAAGGGGGGGCAGCTGCCCCCCCTTGCACCCCCCTCCGGATGCCCATGTTCACAACATATCAGGCAGAAATGTTGCAGGAACAATCGGGTTCTAATATATAGGTGTCCGCAGATTCTTTACTGGGACTGGCCACGTTATACATGCTAAAACATATGTGAGGAACCTATAAGTGGCGCTTTACTGTACAGAGAACTAAAATATCTAAACATATGGGAGTCATTAGGGAAAATGTCTTTTTTTCCAAGATATACAGGGTATGTCCAAAAAGTAATGTCAATGAGTCAATTAGAAAAGATTTATTGATCAGATCAGTACAACCCATTAAAAGGATTCAAGACAGGCTCCTCCTCTGCCGATACATCCCTTCTAGTGACATTTCCAAGCAACGAAGGTGTCACAGTAGGTTTCCTCCGGAATGTCCTTTAGAGCCTTGATGCAAGCTTCTTTGACTTTGTCAACTGTGCCGAAATGATGTCCCTTCATGGAAGTTTTCAAGGGCAGAAACAAAAAAGAAGTCTGGGGGAGCCAGGTCAGGAGTGTAAGGCAGCTGGGGAACCCTTGACACCTTTGAATCGACCAGGAAGCAGGTCAGGGCGAAGGCGGTGTGGGCTGGTGCACTGTCATGGTGATGCTTCCAATCTCCCGCGATGTCAGTCCGGATGTTATGAGCCCTTCATTTGAGTCTCTTGAGCATTTCCACATAGAATCTGGCGTTGATAGTTGTGCCAAGTGGTACAAACTTATGGTGGACAAGCCCCCTGATGTCAAAGAACACAATGAGCACGGTCCTAACCTTTGACTTGCTCATTCTGGCCTTGTGGCAAGGGGACGCTGAGGTGTGCCACTTGGCACTTGGCCTTTTTGTTTCGCTGTTGTATTAAAACACCCAAATCTTGTCACCTGCTATGACATTGTCTAAAAAGTGGGGTCACTTTCACACAAGCACAAAAGTTCTAGGCACGTTGAACTCGGCGCAAGTTTTGGTTGTCTGTTAACACTTTAGGCACAATTCTGGCACACACTTCAAATTCTGCAAATTCTTCGTCAAACTCTCGCAACTGCTATGTTTTGGAATGTTTAATGTCTGTGTCATTAAATGGACACTCAAACGGCAATCTGAGTTCAAGAGATTTCTCACACGTGTCACATTTTGATCAGTGATGGTCACTGACGGCCGTCCAGTGCACGCTTAATTGCTGACCTCTTCACGACCCCCTAAAAAGGCCTCGTGCCATTGGTACACACAACGATCCAACAAACAGTTATCATCAAAGGCCGTATTTATCATAGGAAAGGTTTCCGCTATGGACTTGACAAGTTTCACACAAAACTAGATGGCAATCCTTTGTTCCAACGAGTGCTGAATTGTGGCTTGCGCGGAAAATGAAAACAAGTTTCGTGGAAAGGTCTGTCCTTACTCTCCAGATGGTAAGGGATGACAGTGTGACCATGCGTGCGTAAGCTAACTTCCCCCTCCAACAATATCAACCGGTCCCAGCGTGTTGTGAGGAATAGACGCTTTACAATATAGAGTGAAACCTCAGTGATACGATCACAGCTCATACGAATTTCGGGGTGATACGATTTTGCACTGGTCCTGGCCAAGGCCTATTGGCCTGCAATGTAATGGAGTACGGTTGTTGCGAACCGAATTTCACCCAGCAACGTTTGATACGAACGTACGCTACCGCCCAGGTACGAAGAGGTGCTGTCCGCACTGTCGCGGAAGACGCGCCAAGCGTGTGCGAGTGCGGGAATGCAAGCATGGGCATGTGCGCCCTTTGAGGCTTTTATGTGCCTCCATGTGCCTTCGCATTTAGATTACAGAGGACATTAGCGCCATGCATTTTTTTTTTCTAATGCGTCGACGCGGGCTGCTGTCATTGTGCTGTGTTTACACGTGCCTGCCTCGTGCATCAGATATCCTATGAAAGGTGGACGAGGACCGAAAGATGGTGAGGACGGTCTTGGCGAAGGAGTCAGGCCTCACAACGTCAACTTGTGCGACCGTTGAGGTCACACTCGTGCGGGTACGACCGTAAATCTTCAAAAAGCATCTCCAACACCTCCGCGATAACCAAATCATAACACATGACTGTGGTTCTGTAATTTTGTGGCCTTGATCCATTGCGTCAAAACGCTTCTTTCGTTACTTTCATTGCAGTACTCAGGTGTCATGCAAAAAAGCATACTAAAATTTGGAAGGGGCTACTGCTGTCGCGGGTCACAACGCACCTGGTTCATTAATTAAATACACGCATACGGGCCGTGTATTTATGAGTGCTGGCATGATTGCCGACATCTAAAAACTTAACTGAGAATCATTCAGGGTTCTTCCTGATGTTACTGTGGCCCTGAAAAAGAATGAATGAAAATGTACGCCAGCTTTCTTTTGTCACATGCTAATTTTCCATTTTCCATGGTGATACGAATTTCGGGTGATACAAATATTTTGATGCTCCCATGAGATTTGTATCACCGAGGTTTCACTGTAACTACTGGCATTGCTTTTCAGACAAACCCTGTATATTGTAGAAGGAATGTAAAATTCTTGAACGTTGCTGGCTCCAGCGACACCCCTCTTCAAGCTTTCGTCTTGAACTGAACTTCTGCCTTATTTGGATATTGTAGAAGGGGTTTATTCGGGCCATAGAGCAGGAGCAATAAACGTAGCACTAGCAGGTACGGTGCAGCCAGAAAGCAAACACTGCACGAGTCACGTGATTTCGACGGGGCTTTCCAGTGTGCTGACCTTGCTCACAATCAGGCGATCTAAGGAGAGGTCAGTGAATTGTAATATGGCTTGAACCGGTCAATGTGCACAGTCACTAGCCTGCAACGATGGAGACCTTAAGATGACGATACGGGTTCGACCACACATTTAACTGGTGATGTTCATTCAGCCATGCAGTAAGGCCCATGGTACTGTGGCAAGTGTCAGAACTCGCACGCCCAAGTTTCTGACACCTCCGCATCTGCATGTGACATGAACTCTATGCCGCAAACCTTACTTTTGTGTATTTCTTGCACCATGCTTGGTGTATAACTATCTCCCGTGTATGCTTTCCTTCTCTCTTTCCTTTCCCCCTGTCAAGGCCCACGCTTTGCAATCGCCACAGCTCGGCAGACAGAGAATAAACAACTACACCACAAAGATGTCTCATCCTGCAGTCAGTCCATGCGCCTGGAGAAGAGGCCAGGAGCAGCAACAGGTCACGTGAGGGAGTCGATGGCAAAAAGGTGAGGAGGTGGTTTGAGGTCGCACGCTGTGTATAGCGACACTGTTGAGCAGACACTGTCTGAACAGGTTAGTTGTTGGCATTTCTCAGTGTGCAGAGCAACCGCAGACACAGGTGAGCAGTTGGCAGTGTCTGGACGGTGTGGGATAGATAGATAATTTACTGAGGTCCTGAAGGAATCCGCCACCATTTTATAAGGGGAGGATCGTGGGCCACTCCCACGTAGAGAATGGGGAGACCCAGCGTCACTGCCTCATTGTGGGCCTTCTGGACAGCCTTCAGTTGAAGAAGGACCGGGCTCTTGGTGTGAGAGAACCACATAAATGGTGCTAGAGGGCTCATAAAGCAGGAAGAATGGTTACAATCTGGTAGTGGCTTGTGAGGCAGTGTTGTATGCAAATGTGGTGAATGGAAGTACAAGATTCCAGTTGGAGTGATTTCACATAAAATACATTGACAGCACATCACCAAAAGTTCTAATCAGTCGTTCTATTAAGCCATTGTTGTGTGGATGATAGTGGTGTGGTGAATAATTCGGCATTCAGGTAGGAGTGACTGGAATATGTCCGAGAAGAATACATGACCGCTCCGCATCAGTTGCCAGTGCCACAACAAATACAGGCTGTAGTGTCCATTAGTTGCCAGTGCCATAGCCAATACAGGCTGTAGTGTCTATTAGCTGCCAGTGCCATAACGAATACAGGTTGTAGTGTCTATCAGTTGCCAATGCCATAACAAATACAGGTTGTAGTGTCTATCAGTTGCCAATGCCATAACAAAAAAATACACGTTGTAGTGTCCATTTGTTGCCAGTGCCATAACGAATACAGGTTGTAGTGTCTATCAGTCGCTAGTGCCATAATTGATACTGGCTGTAGTGTTCATCAGTTGCCAGTGTCATAATGAATACAGGTTGTAGCGTCGATCAGTTGTCAGTGCCATAACCAATACAGGTTGTAGTGGTACTTGGATGTGGGC
Organism: Rhipicephalus sanguineus; assembly: GCF_013339695.2. Taxonomy (NCBI): domain Eukaryota; kingdom Metazoa; phylum Arthropoda; class Arachnida; order Ixodida; family Ixodidae; genus Rhipicephalus; species Rhipicephalus sanguineus. The sequence continues at coordinate 193,637,978 of NC_051179.1, forward strand.
GCAAAAAGACAAGGACGAAGGGAAGAAGACACACACACTGGCGCTACTGACAACAAAAAACGTTTAATTTCATTCACCCTTCGTCCTTGTCTTTTTGCGCCCACATCCAAGTACCATGACAGACCAACAAGCCCGCATCGCTACCCTCGTCAGGTTGTAGTGTTTATCACTTTCCAGTGCCATAATGGAAACTGGTTGTAGTGTCCATCAGTTGCCTGTGTCATAGCGGATACTGGTTGTAGTGTCCATAAGTTGCCAGTGCCATAACCAATACAGGTTGTAGTGTCTATTAGTTGCCAGTGCCATAATGAATACAGGTTGTAGTGTCCATCAGTTGTCAGTGCCATAACGAATACAGGTTGTAGAGTCTATCAGTTGCCAGTGTTATAAAAAATACAGGTTGTAGTGTCTATCAGTTGCCAGTGCCATAATGGATACTGGTTGCAGTGTCCATCAGTTGCCAGTGCCATAATGAATACAGGCTGTAGTGTCCATCAGTTGCCAGTGCCATAACGAATACATGTCGTAGTGTCCATCAGTTTGCCAGTGCCATAACCAATACAGGTTGTAGTGTCTATTAGTTGCCAGTGCCATAACGAATACAGGTTGTAGTGCCCGGTTGTGAAGTTCCAGATTTCCTGTTGTACCCAGCACCTCCAGCCATTGTAAAGGTGGGTCTACTCTGGTCTAGAGCGACCAACAGCATAAGCAGGTAGGGCACAGCCAGAGAGTGAACTGGATAACAGCCACATGCTCGCCATGGGGCTTTCCAGCTTCTTGCTCACAATATTGCCTTTGCCAGGATCTGTTCCTTTTTAAATGCGAAGCATTTCTTAGCAAACTTCTGCGACTTTGAGCGTATCTATCTGTCTATCTATCTAGCCGCCTACGACTTTGTGCTCTCCTGGCTGTTTCGTTAATAGGATGTACAGGCGCGTGCAAAAGTATACGGACCACGGGATTGCATGGCAGAATGCATCGATGCGCCATCTACCGACGCTGCGCCTGCTGTCGAGAGCACCCCTGAAGCAGTGGTGCGCATGCGCGTCCCTACATATTAGATGGCCTCTCATGTCGCTCTGTCTGACGTGGTTATGGCGCTCGTAGACAAAACGTCAACTGGGTGTTGCTTTCGTTGCTCCATCTAATCTGCGCCGTTGTTTTACGAAGCGGCTGCGGCGGGGCCGGCTCAAGTGCCGTGCGCGTTGCCGTTGAGAGTGGCAGCCGTTCGAGTGTTGCCTCGTCAGCTGGAAACTGCATCATTGGCACGTTCTCACGACCGACCGAGGCAGTGGTGCAGCATTTCTCCGATAACAATGCTGGCGCCAGGCTAGCTTAGGATACCTGTGTTCGCTGTATGGCGCGAGTCCCGTTCACTCTGTTCAGTATGTCATCGAGCCGTACCTCGGCATATCCTCCCCGTAGTCTCAGGTTTCCGAGAAACCGCGACACAGCAACCAAGCAGACTCGCATTTTCACGGTAGCTGCAGACAGCCGGGGGATGGGTCCGCGCCGGCCCGATGCCCCACGATCCTTTCTTCTAGTCTTTAGTTCTTTGTTGTCAGCCCGCACTCGCTGTGCGCCCGCATTCGAAGTGCAAACAGCATCGAAGTACAGCCACTGGGAAAAGGGTGCACGCAGCTTTGCCGTGTTGAATACGATTCAAGCGCGAGCAGTGCGACGAGGCGGTGTATCGGAGTGTGGGTCGAAACCCATCTCAGCTGTCATTCGTTCCAAACGCTCACGCAAGTTTGCGTCCATGGTTGGCAGAGCGATGAAAACACTACGGCAGTTCGAGGTGCACACCCAACATTACGAAACCGACTCGCAGTTTTCAAGCACGCGCGATACACGGTGCCATGGGCTCCGCCGCTCGACGACGACCGTGCGAGCCGACCGGAAGTGGCGCCACAGACCACGTGGTTGTGCCGAGACGCCAGAGAGAAAAAAATGAAGAAAATAAATGCCGCCGGCGCTGACGTCGCCTCCTCGCACCTCCGCCCTCCCTCCCTTCACGCCGCGCGCAGCTTTCCGCGCGCTCGCTGCGTTGAGTTGAGGGAGAAAGCTGCGGAACGTGATCTCTATAATTTGGTAACACCACTTAGACTTGACGGATTTGAAAAATTTTTGCGGCATATGACTCGTGAAGAGTCATACGTCAATAATGAGACTATTCCAATATAACTAAGAAAGGTGTTGCAGGGCCCCTTTAAGCAAATCCTAATTAAGCTTTGCCTGCAGCTTGCCGTTTTCATGTTAGGCCAAGTTGACCTTACATGAGCGCAGTTGAGTCGGGGAAAGTATAGCTGAATCTAACTAAGCATAGTTTATCATGGTTTCACCCGATATAGCCAAGCATATTAACCATAAACAAGGCAAGCCTACTTGTGACCAATTAAGCCAAGTCGAATTCCCCATCAACCCAATGAAGCCAATCTCAGGAGGATTACCCTTGACCAAGCTGAGACTAATTAGGATCATTAAAGCCTAATTAGCATTAAGTATGGCATTAATTAGGCTTATATCAAACCAAGCACGCCCTAGATACTAGAGTTTCACGTGGCCTATTTCCTCAACGTTAATTAAACTAATTAACCTAATTAAGCGGTGTCAAGACATGCCGAGAAGAATCTAATTAGGCATAGTTGAGCATGACACTTCCAAATTAAATCAGAGCGTAATTAGCTTTAATTAAGCAAATCAAATCAATCGTGTTATTTTCAAGCAATCGAAGCTGATTCCCTGTGAGCCCCTTGCAGCCAAGCTCAGGAGCATTACAGCGGACCAAGCTGAAGCTAATAAAACTCAATTAAGCAAATCAAATAACACAATTAATTTGATTTTCTTAATTAAAGCTAATTACGCTCTGATTTATTTGGGAAGTGTCATGCTCAACTATGCCTAATCAGGTTCATCTCTACATGTCTTGACACCGCTTAATTAGGTTAATTAGTTTAATTAACATTGTGTTAATTAGTTTAATTAACGTTGAGGAAATAGGCCACGTGAAACTTGAGTATCTAGGGTGTGCTTGGTTTGATATAAGCCTAATTAGTGCCATAATTAACGCTAATTAGACTAATGATCCTAATTAGTCTCATCTTTGTCAAGGGTAATCCTCCTGAGCTTGGCTTCATTGGGCTCATGGGGAATTCGACTTGGCTTAATTGGTCACAAGTAGGCTTGCCTTGTTTATGCTTAATATGCTTGCCTATATCGGGTGAAACCATGATAAACTATGCTTAATTAGATTTGGCTACACTTTCCTCAACTCAACTGCGCTCATGTAAGGTCAACTTGGCCTAACATGAAAACGGCAAGCTGGGCAAGGCTTAATTAGAATTTGCTTAAATGAACTTACTTATGCTTGACTTTATTACGAGATACCATGCTCAACTAGGTTTAATCAGTTTCGGCTACACTTACTTTCGCTTAACTAGGCACATCTAAGCTTAACACAGCTTAAAGCGACAAAGACGAGCTGGGTTGAGAAACTTAATCATGTATGCTTGGCTTCACTAGGTTCTACGATGCTTAGTTAGGCTGATTGACCGGTGTAAAAAGCGACGTGCGCACGGCGCTTGAGCCGACCCCGCCGCAGGCGCTTCGTAAAACAACGGCGCAGATTAGATGGAGCAACGAAAGCGACAGCCAGATGACGTTTTGTCTATGAGCGCCATAGCCACGTCAGACAGAGCGACTTGAGAGGCCATCTGATATGTAGGGACGCGCATGGGCACCGCTGCTTCAGTGATGCTCTCGACAGCAGGCGCAGCATCGGTAGATGGCGCGTCGATGCATTCTGCCACGCGATCCCGTGGTCCGTATACTTTTGCACGCGCCTGTACACCAAAATTAGTATGGCGTAAAATGACTTTATGACGAACATAAATGACAGGTCAAACATGAATACCACGATACCCATGTCATAAACATGATTTACATGCCACTGTTTTCATGCTCTTGCGGCCGTTTCGTTAGTTTGATATAAACCAAAATTGATATGGCGTGACAAGAGTGTATGACGAACATAACTGATAGGTCCTAACAATCATGACACGCATGTCATGCACAGCATGACTTACGTGCCACGCTCATGGAGCGCTGGCGGCCACTTCGCAAGCTTGATATACACCAAAATTGGTATCGCGTGACGTGATTGTGTGACGAACACAAATAACGGGTGGTAAAATGAAAATCATGCCACGCATGTCATGTACAGCATGATTTACATGCCACGCTAATGGTCCGCTGGCGGCCGTTTCGCTAGCCTGATATACACCAAAATTGGTATCTCGCCACGTGACTGTGTGACGAAGATAGATAACAGGAGTAAATATTGCCACGTGCGTTTCTTATTACCACTTTTGCTGTATTCGGTTTTCGCCCACAAAGGCTGTCAGCAACGCTCAGTGCAAACCGCGCCTCATTGTTCGAGCAGCTTTGCGATTATTGTAGATCATTTTGTTAAGATTGCGCGCAAGACGCGAACACTCGAGCTTATTATAGAGATTGCGCAACAACCAGCGATATCGCTGGAAAGCTCGATAGCGCCTGCATAAAAGCCGACGCGCTTGACCGTTTGTCAGTTGATCGACGGTCGCGCTGTTCGCTGCTATCAGTCTATTGCTGTAGTTGACTTTCAGTTGACCTTCGTCGACGTCACGACCACGTGACATCTGGTGGAGGTGCTGCTTCCTTGATGTTCCGGACACCTACGAAGAGCCGGGAACCAAGCCCACAGCGTGAAGAAGATGTCGGAGACCTCGTGCAACAGCGAGCTAGCCGCAGGCTACAAGGCTTGCAACCCGAATACGGTCTCCTACTGGACAAGCCAAGAGCCACGGCGACGAACACAATGGGCATGATGACAGCCGTAGCGTCCCCTGCAGCTGTCGTGATGCAGCCGCCCAGAGAGCCGCCGACCTTCCATGGATCACCAAGCGAGGACCCCGAAACCTGGCTCGAGACGTTCGAAACGGTCTCAACCTTCAACAACTGGGACTCCGAGGACAAGCTGCGCCACGTCTACTTTTACCTTGAAGGCGCAGCAAGGACCTGGTTCTAGAATCGGGAGTCCACTCTTCGAACCTGGGACGTCTTTCGCACCGCTTTCGTGGAGACGTTCGCAAGCATCGTCCGAAAGGAAAGGGCCGCAGCCTTGCTAGAGACACGGGTATAACTAACGCGTAAAGCGTGGCCATCTTTGCAGAGGAAATGACCCGGCTGTTTCGCCACGCTGACCATGCCATGCCCGAGGACAAGAAGGTCCGCTTCCTCATGCGTGGGGTAAAGCAAGAGCTCTTCGCTGGTCTGATGTGGAACCCACCTTCGACAGTCCAAGAATTCGTCTCAGAAGCGACGACGATTGAGAAGACGCTGGAAATGCGAACCCGCCAGTACAATCGCCGTTCGATTGAAGACAGCCCAGCTGTTCCTGCCCTCGCATCCGACGACCTGCGCGAAACGATCCGAGCGATCGTTCGGGAGGAACTGCGCAAGCTGTTACCCTCACCACAGCCTCATGTGGACTCGACCGCAGAGCTAGTTCGATCAGAAATCCAGCAGTCGCTGGGCAACCTTGAACCGCCACTGCCACAAGCCATGAGCTACGCTGCTGCAGCCCGACGCAACGGCCCCCTCCTCGCCCACGTCAAGACGCCGCGCCGCCGCAGCAGTTCGGCCGCCAGACCCCGCCGTCGCCACCATCACCGACGCCCTACCGCCCTCCTGTCGCGCAGCGCTATGTCCCGCGCTACGCGCCAAGGAAGACCGACGTTTGGCGCGCCCTAGACAACCGCCCGCTCTGCTACCACTGCGGGGAAGCCAGCCAACACGTACCGCCGCTGCCAGTACCGACAGATGGGGCTACGCGGATACGCCGTCAACGCACCGCGCCCGCAGCCAGGCGAGCGGCCCCGCGACATCGACGACTATCTCCCGGAACACAGTGGTAAGAACGACGACCTTCCCGCTCGCCGTCGCCCGGCCGCTACATGTCACCGCACCGCTGGCAGTACACTGGCCTAAACCGGGGTCGGTCGCCCAGCCCGTATCCGGAAAACTAAGGGCAGCAACCGATGGAGGTCCAGTTGCTGTACGACGAACTACCGAAGATCCTCCGCCGCCACCGACGACGCCGCGACGAAACCCCCAGAACACGACGCGAGCTAGACAGCTCCGTGACGACGACATCTCGCGGACCGAAGAAGACCCGACGAAGCAACATGGAAGCAGCGGAACAAACCGACGCAGCCGTGACCCGACACCGCGGCCCAACCGCAACGCAAGACGACGAACTAGCGACCTCGACGTTCTCATCGACGGCCACAACGTCACTGCTCTCGTCGATACTGGAGCCGACAATCGCGTCATCAGTGGGCCCTTCGCCAGGAAGTTGAAGAAAGTTCAGACTGCTTGGGAAGGCCCCGAAATCCGTACCGCTGGATAACGCCGTCTGGAGGCTGCACAGCAAGAGTCACAATCAATAATCGCACGTATCCTGCGAGTTTCGTAATCTTGCAACACTGCTCCAGGGACGTCATACTTGGCATGAACTTCTTAAACTATCACGGCGCCGTCATCGACTTAAGAACCAAGTTGATAACCCTATAGTCGTACAAAACGATACCGCCGGATACGAATCTATGTCAACATGCCCTGAACGTGCTCGAGGATCAAGTTACCATCCCGCCTCGCTCCAGCGTCATAATTCCCGTCAGCACCGAAAAAGCTGAAGACATCGAAGGTGTCATCGAGAGCGATCAGCGTTTGCTGCTAGACCGTGACATTTGCGTCGCAAGGGGCATTGCTCGGTTGCATGAAGGAAAAGGAAGCGTGATGCTAACGAACTTCAGCCAAGAATACAGACACCTGAGCAGAGGCACGACGATTTCAAACATCGAAGAAATCTTGGCCGTCAGCGATGCGTTTGCCTTTTCAGATTCTGACGAAGATACAACGACTACCCCAATACCTGAGCCACCCTTCGACGTCAACCCGTCTTCCCGCTCGCCAACAGCAACAGCTTCGATGCCTTCTGCAGGAATACAAGGAGTTTATCGTCGTCATCGCGGGTCCGACAAACGCCCCTTGCTAAGCACCGCATTATAACAGAAGAAAATGCTCGACCACTCCGTCAGAGTCCCTACCGGGTTTCGACGCGGGAACGGGAGGCCGTTAAGAAACAAGTCGATGAAATGCTACGCGACGACATCATCCAGCCGTCCAACAGCCCGTGGGCGTCACCCGTGGTGTTATTGAAGAAGAAGGATGGGACCCTACGTTTCTGCGTCGATTATCGTCGCCTGAACAAAATCACAAAGAAGGACGTGTACCCTCTCCCACGGATAGACGACGCCCTGGATCGACTCCACAACGCGAAGTACTTTTTGTCGATGGACCTCAAGACCGGCTACTGGCAAATCGAAGTCGACGAGAGAGACCGAGAAGAGACTGCCTTTATACCACCGGACGGCCTGTTCGAGTTTAAGGTCATGCCTTTTGGTCTTTGCTCGGCACCTGCGACTTTCCAACGCGTCATGGATACAGTGCTGGCTGGCTTGAAGTGGCAGACGTGCCTTGTGTACTTGGACCACGTCGTTGTGTTTGCCTCAAACTTCGACGAACATCACCGGCGCCTTGAAGCTGTACTTCAAGCAATCAAGGCCTCCGGACTCACCCTGAAGCCAGAAAAGTGCCGTTTCGCGTACGAGGAGCTCCTGTTCTTGGGCCACGTCATTAGCGAATCTGGAGTTCGCCCCGGCCCGCGGGAAACAGCTGCCATCGCTGCCTTCCCGCCGCCCACAGACAAGAAGGCCGTACGCCGATTTCTCGGCTTGTGCGCCTATTACAGACGCTTCGTCAACGAATTTTCACGGATCGCCGAGCCACTAACTCACCTCACGAAGAGCGACGTCGAGTTCAAGTGGGGAACGGCGCAAGTCGAGGCATTTCAAGAACTGAAACGACGCCTGCAGACGCCTCCGATACATGCGCGTTTCGACGAATACGCCGATACGGAAATCCACACCGATGCAAGCAGAGTAGGACTGGGCGCCGTCCTTGTGCAAAAGACCGACGGACTGGAAAGGGTCATCAGTTATGCTAGCCGGTCCCTATCCAAAACAGAAGGTAACTATTCCACAACGGAATAGGAGTGTCTTGCCATCATCTGGGCTACGTCTAAGTTTCGCCCCTGCCTGCACGGAAGGCCCTTCAAAGTTGTGAGGGACCACCACGCCTTGTGTTGGCTAGCCAACTTGGACCCTCCAGGTCGCCTCGCACGGTGGACCCTAAGACTTCAAGAATTCGACATTACCGTCGTTTACAAGTCGGGAAGAAAACACTCCGACAGCAAGCCGACGCGCGGAACTCAGGGGCCTTGTGCAGGACCGCCGTTGTTCCGAAAGCATTTAGGCGGGAATTGGCGTCATTTTTCTTGAAAAACGACGTCATCGTAAAGAAGAACTTCTCTCCGGCCCGGGCCAACTACCTTATCGTTGTACCTTCGGCACTGCGACCAGAAGTTCTGCAGGCCCTGCACGACGACCCGACGGCTGGCCACCTCGGCTTTCCCCGCACGCTCGCGAGGATACAGGAAAAATACTACTGGCCACGCCTTCCTGCCGACGTCGCCCACTACGTTAAGACTTGCCGAGATTGCCAGCGACGGAAGACACCGCCGGCTAGGCCAGCGGGACTTCTACAGCCAATCGAACCACCTCACCGGCCGTTCCAGCAAATCGGGATGGACCTACTGGGGCCGTTCCCGACGTAGACTTCCGGCAACAAGTGGATCGTCGTAGTGACTACCTCACCCGCATGCCGAGACAAAGGCCTTGCCCAAAGGCAGTGCCGCCGAGGTAGCCAAGTTCTTCGTGGAGAACATCGTCTTGCGTCATGGCGCCCCAGAGGTCCTTATCACAGACCATAGGCGTGCGCAGGGGGGGGGGGCAAGGGGGGCGAGAAGGGGGGGCGCAAAGTCAGCCCTATACATTGTAGGGGGGGCGAGAAGAGGGGCGCAAAGGCAGCCGCATACATTGACATAATAGGGAGGGGGGGCGCTGCGACGAACCTTCGCCCCCCCTGAAGGGGAACCCGGCGCACGCTTATGTCACAGACAGAGGTACCGCCTTTACTGCGGGCCTAACTCAGGCGATCTTGAAGTACAGCGAGACGAGCCACCGCCGCACCACCGCCTACCACCCGCAGACCAATGGCCTCACCAAGCGTCTAAATAAGACGATCGCCGACATGCTCGCCATGTACGTCGACGTTCAGCACAAGCCGTGGGACGCCGTCCTTCCGTACGTGACCTTCGCTTACAACACGGCCGTCCAAGTAACGACGCAGATGACGCCGTACAAGTTGGTCTACGGAAGGAGCCCGGCGACGACGCTCGACGGCATGCTACCCAACGTCACCGACGAAGAAAATCTCGACGCCGCCGCTTATTTACAACGTGCCGAAGAAGCTCGACAGCTCGCCCGCCTGCGCATCAAAACCCTGCAGCACACCGACAACCGTCGCTACAGTCTTCGACGACGCTTCGTGGAGTACCAGCCTGGCGACCGTGTCTGGGTCTGGACGCCAATACGACGACGCGGACTGAGCGAGAAGCTTCTACGACGATACTTTGGACCGTACTACAGGGTACTTCAACATCTCGGAGCACTCGACTACGAGGTTGTTCCCGACGGCATCACGAACTCTCACAGGCGCCGAGTTTGACCCGAGGTCGTGCATGTGGTGCGCCTTGTTACATGTTGCCGGAAGAAGTGGAGCCGAGCGCCGAGCTCAACGAGAACACAACATGAACTGTTTATTAGATGTGAAGCATCTTATCGCGGAGTTCAATCCGGTGGTGGTGTGCGGCGTGACCACCCTTACTGCGCATGCGCACACCCTCTCCACTTCCCCTCTCCCCTCCCGCTCTCCCTACCCCTCCCCTTTCCCATTCATCATCCCCTCCCCCTCTCCACTTCCCCCCTCACCACTCCTCATCTATATGAGTACATAAGCCACTAGATTGAAGCTTAATAGGGCTTACAACGTTGTACTGTTTCCTGCGTGACAGTCTCCTGGTTTTTTTTTATTATTATTATTATTTGTTTGTTCGGCCACCACGTGGCTGAAAGGTACACATGTGCTTTGAAGTGTAGCATACTTGCGGAGTTTTATGATATCATTTGGCTTTAAGTGCATCTAATCGGCCGTGTGAACGTTTTAGCCATGGTCAAAAAGACCGTAAAGTGTTCAGGGTGCGGAATGGGATGGAAAATAGAGGTTTGTACGGATGAGAAGACAGAGGGAGCTGACGCCAAGTGTAAGCAATGCGAGTTAGAGGCGAAAATGGAAATAATGATGGCTGCCCAGAATGAGCTCATGGTAAGAATCGCCGAGCTGGAGAATGCGTTGGCGACAGAGCGGAAGCAAAGGTAGTCATGGTGAACAAGGAAGCAAGAGACAGCGGGAACAGCGGGGCATCGACCCCCACAGTGGTAGACGCGAAGGGGGAAACAGGTTTGGAAAAGACAGGTGCAAGGGTCACAGGACCCAGCTTCCGCGAAGTAGTTTTGGGAAGGGGAGGAGACAAAACAGCAGCAGTGGCACACGCTAGTAACCGAGGCAGTGGCCAGGTGCGGGACAGTCCAGCAGAAAAGTCGGAGCACGTGATAATCGCCGGGGACTCGAATTTAGTTAGATGCGCAGAAGCAGTCAAGGAAAGGGTGAGAGGCGACAAACGAGTTTTAATAGGGAAGTTCCCGGGACATAGGCTGGGATCAGGGATGAGACAAGCTAGCGCAAAACTCGCAACTAAGGCTAATGGACGTAACCTCGTGATAATCGCCGGAGGTCTAAACGACGTCTTGAATGAAGAATCAGCCGAACTAGCGACCACATTGGCGAAAGGGGTCGATGACATGCGCGCCATTTCCCCTCAGGTGCAGATAGTGGTATGCACAATACCGGAGGTACCGGTGCGTGACGGCAACCTGCAAAGAGCGGTTGTCGACGAAAACAAAGGGATATGGCAGGTGAGTCGAGAGAAAGGCATCGAGGTAGTGGAAATAAACAGAGAGGTGCACAGGTGGGGTGGTTTTTGAAGAGACGGAATACATATTGAAAGGGTTTGCAGCGCAAGCACGGTAGTGCTGAAGGAAAGGTTTAAAAGCGAGGAACGGAAAACAGAGGGACGACCTTTCCTTCCTTTAAACCTTTCCTTCCTTCCTCCTTTAAACCTTTCTTTCAGCACTACCGTGTTTGCGCTGCAAACCCTTTCAATATGCATTTTAACCAAATAGCCCAAATAGCCGTTCTTCTTCAAGACGGAATACACTTCGATAGGAGGCTTGGTCATGAGGTGGGTTGGCGACTTGCAGGACGCGCAGTAGCTTTTTTGGGGGCCACGCGGGCCCTTCGGTGCCCAGGGTAGCTTGTAATGAGGAAAACAACCAGGGGGACTCTTTGACAGGCAGTATAGCGAAAAACCAGAGAAAAGGTAAAAGAAGGGAGAAGGCACGTGTTGCAATTAGTTACATTAACATGCAGGGTGGCAGAAAAAAGGCAAAATGGTTAGAGATTGAGGGACAGTTAAACAAGGAACAGATAGGTGTTTACGCGGTTACAGAAACACACCTTAGAGACTTGGAAGAGCCATCACATATTGACAGTTTATTTGGGAAGGATGTAACAGGATCACATCAGCAAGGAGAGGTGGGGGTGTTGTAATGCTAATTCATAGCAAAACAAAATGGGATAGAGTGAAACAAACGTGTTCAGAGCACATATGGGTTTCGGCCACAGTAGGTGGAAAGAAAACGTGGCTAGGTGTAGCTTACTTGTGGACGGGGAATAACTGCAGAGAAAAGAATCTGGAGATACTGAAATGCATAAGCACCAATATTAAAGAATTTGGCCATGATGCCGAAATAATCCTAGGGCACATGAACGCTCACATTCATGACCTTGACGAATATTCAGACACCAATGGCAAGTTATTGCTAGATCTCTGCGAGCAAAATAGTCTTGAGATAGTTAACATGGGGCCTAAGTGTGAGGGGCGGATCACGTGGGAAGTCGGAAACAGACAATCGAGCGTTGATTATTGTCTCATGACAGAAGGAATATATGACAAACTTAGAGAGATGAGAATAGACGAGGAAGGCATTAACAGCTTGGGTAGTGATCATAAACGCATAATATTACAAATGGGATATAAAACTGAAAATAAGAACATAGAAGTTTGCCAGCTTGTATCTAAATGACAAACAACAAATATAGCCGCAATAGTCGAGGAAAAAGTAGACGAACTACCAGGCAAAGACTGGAAGTATAGTGAGCTGCAACATGTAATCACGAAAGAAATGGAAAAAGAAAAGAAAACTATTTGTTGGAAACGAAAGAGAAAGCCAAAAAGTTGGTGGAACGAAGAAATCCGGCAGGCGATCAAGAAGCGACGTGAGGCATCACGGGAGCACAGACAGGCAAAAAAGGAGAAGCGGCCACAGGACGAAGTCAACCAAATATGGGAAATATATTTAGAGCAAAAATCCATTGTGCAGAAATCAGTCGAGGCAAAAATTAAAGGTGAAAGTGAACGCTGGATAACAGACAGAGATTCGCGAAAAGAAGAAGGCCGCGCCTACGATATTTTGGAGCCACCTAAAAGCGCTGGGTAGGAAGTCTGTCACAATGCAAAAACGTTTGGTAGATGAAGGAGGAAATCAATTGGAAGGGTATGAAGCGCTAGGTTACATCCGAAAGATAACAGCGGATTCTTTTAAAAAGGTCGCCCAGGGGATTCCCCCGGTGAGTAAAAGTACGCAAAGGAGTGCAACCGACGAAGATGAAGTACTAGAGAATTTCAATTGGAAGAAGGCCGAAGGAAAAATTCTTAAGCGCACTACTCTGGGCTTAGATGGGGTTCCCGTCAGCCTCATTAACGAACTCGGACATAACACTAAAGAAGCACTGCTGAAAGCCGTAGAAAAGTGCTTACAGGAGAGGGAATACCAGACAGTTGGCGAAAAAGTAGAATGAACTTAATCTATAAAGGCAGGGGCGAAAATTAAACATTCGCTGGTATAGACCGCTAACCATTACATCGGTGCTATAGAGGTTGGCGATGCAGGTAGTAAAATTAAAAATAGAAGCGTGGGTAGAACAAAATGATATTTTGATAGAACTTCAGAATGGATTTCGAATCGACAGGCGGTTAGACGATAATCTGTTTGTTTTTACCCAGTGTATAGAAATATCGAAAATAGAAAACAGGCCCTTATACGGAGCTTATCTAGATATCACCGGGGCGTATGACAACGTTAATCAGGAAATTTTGTGGGATATATTGAAAGAAGTGGGCATAGGTGACGACTGTATACAGCTTTTGAGGGAAATATACCGAGAAAATACAGTTTGTATAGAATGGGAAGGAATAAGTAGCAAGGACAGCGTTGAAATTAGCAAGGGGCTGTGACAGGGATGTCCTTTGTCCCGGCTGTTATTCATGCTGTACATGGTGAGGATGGAAAAAGCGCTAGAAGGTAGCAACATTAGATTTAATTTGTCACACAAACAGGTCGGCACGATGGTTGAGCAGAAGCTTCCAGGTCTATTTTATGCTGATGATATTGTCTTATTTGCGGACAGTCAAGATGATATACAGCGACTGGCAGATATATGCGGAAGGGAATGTGAGGCTCTAGGACTAGGATTTAGTGCAACAAAATGTGGATTGATGGTATTCAATGATCACGAAGACCATGCGGTCTTTATACAGGGCCAAAAAATACCGAGGGTAAGCGAGTACAAGTACCTCGGAGTATGGGTAAATCAGGGGGATAGATATATGGAGGTACAAGAGAAAGCATCGGTAGCAAATGGAAAGAGCAATGCTGCAATTATGAAGCACAGAGCTTTATGAGGATACAATAGGTACGAGGTACTTCGAGGGCTGTGGAAGGGTGTGATGGTCCCGGGGCTTACATTTTGGGAACTCAGTGGTGTGCATGAAGTCAGAGGTACAATCAGGAATGGATGTAAATCAAAGGACGGTGGGTCGCCTCGCGTTGGACGCTGACGGGAAGACGACAAATGAGGCTGGAAAGGGTGATATGGGATGCAATAAGGTGCGTATTTGGGCCGGTTGGTACATGTTCAACGATACGAGAAACAGCGCGACACACGGGACAGTGAAAGAGACGGACCAAGCGCTAACTTACAACCAAGGTTTTATTCCGTACATGGGGGTATATATATAGGGTTGTTCGTTTTCGGGTAAAACCCGATTTTACCCGATTCTTGCACCCCGAACAAGTTTCAGGAGAATCGGGTTAAACCCGATTTCTCCCCGAATAAACCTCCCTGTAGCGATCTGCACAATCGTGAGTTGCTGCTAACTCGTGTTGATGCTCTTCCCCTTCTCTTCTCACCACTACCTGTCTCCTTTGTCACCCCTTTCTCCTCTCTAATCTTTACATCCCCTCTCTCCTCTGCACGCACATGCGTGAGAGCGTACATGCACCCCCCCCCCCCCCCCTAAAAAAATGCTTGCAGAAGAAAGTGGGAAACACGTTTGAGGCCGGCCACGCATTCGAGTACATTGTGAACAAATTTAGGGTGAAAGAAAAGCAAAGAAATCTGCCCCTTTGCCCACTGCAGATTAGTCTCGGGTATGTGCACCTGCTTCCAAGAATTTCACGCGGAAGGGACGGGTGACCAGTCGGTGGGGGAGAGATTGAGCGACGAAGAAGCCAGCCATACCCTCTCCCAGCGTCCAACCCCGCGCGAACGCCCCTCACTCTCTCGCGCGACACGAGACGAGACGCATATCGCCATCCTCACTTAGCATTACCAGGCGCGTCTTGTGAGCGCAAAGCCACCGTCGCGGACATAAGGCGGCACCGGAAACTTCAGCGTGGAGATGGGAAGAAAACGAAAGACACTGGATGACTGGTGTAAAGAACATGAAGATCTCCAGATCGCAACGAAAGACAGTGAAGGCACCCGCACTTTAGTGTGCAAATATTGCAACACCGAGATGGTCACCGATCCAGCGAAGAAGCCCTACGACCGAATTCGTGAGCATCTAATGTCATCTCGTCATAAGAAGTTCAAGACGGCTTCCAAGGAAGCTGAGACTGCGGGAACGTCTCAGCAGACGCTTTTTGATATGTCCTGTAGACAGCGTGCGAAAGAAACTGAAGCGGACGGCGTTATCCATGACTTTGTTCGTGCCCTAGCGTACAGCGGAATAAGCATGCACCAGGCGGACGGACCGCTGGGAGACTTCGCACGCAAATACTGCAAGGCCGCGAAGACCATGCCAACAGGACAAAGACTTCGGCTGAAATACCTGAAAGAAGCTTTTGACAAGGACATGGAGAAAATCCGCTATGATATGCGAGATGTGAAAGTGAGCGTCATCGTCGATGAATCCCCAGACATCACTGGTGTGCCTACCATCAACACTCTCCTGTGCTACTATAGCCAGAAAAACGTGAAGAAGCACGTTGTTCTGGTCGACGTCGACAGGGTAAATGCATCGAACAGTTACACGGTGGCCAGCGCAGTTAGCAAGGCACTCCTGACGGTTGGCAAGACGTGGAAAGACGTTGTGGCAGTAGCCACAGACTCAGCGGAGTACATGCGAAAGATGGTTCGAGAAATCTGTCAGGCTGAAGGGATCCAAATCTTGCATGTGAAAGATATAGCACACCTTATTCATGTGAGTGTTGACCACGCCATTTCTTTACCATGCATGTCTGATGTTCGATCCGTAGTGATCAAGTTTGGAGCGTTATTTAAGCACGCTAACAAGCTTTACCAAAAGTACACTGAAATTTGTTCTTCTAATGGCCTCTTTGGACCTGACATTAAGAAGCCACCTTCTGTTGTCCCGAATCGATGGCAAAGCTTCTACAAGGCACTTGTGGTAGTCGTAGAAATGTGGAGCTCGTTAACAGAACTTGCTGAAAGCTCGCATGATAGCAGCAAAGCGGAAGCTATTCGAGGGATACTTTCTGAAAAAGAAGTTGTTTATGCGAAGGCAATCTTGATGAGAGATGCACTCGGCCCACTTTTGGAAGCCCAGAAAACGCTTGAAAGTGGGAAGCTTTTGATGCCCAGCTTTGATCACCTGGTAAACGTGAAGCTGCAGCAGATTGTCGGGGAGCTTTCGGCGATGATCGGTAAAAGCGATCAGGCCAAAGCTGTTTTGTCTATGTTACCCAAGCGCAGCGCTAATTTAGTAAAAACATGTTCTGAAGAGTTCTGCACGAAACTCGCCACAAAATGGCGCTGCACTCTTGGACGGAACGTCTCAGAAAAAGAGGAAAACCAGCTAACTTTGTGGAAGTTGGGAGCCGTCCTTGATCCGTTTCAGAAGCGTCTGCTGGGGCAGTCATTTGAGGACTACCGACCTCTGTTCATGTCCGTAACCGACAATGTAGATTCCCTTAATGACGAGTTCAACCAGATTTGCTGGAAGCGAGCCCCACAAACCCAGCTGTCGAACTAATCGAGTATTGGCATGACTCTACTTCTCGCTACCCAAGGCTTGCAAAAGCTGCACTGACATTGTTGTGCCTAGCTAATGGTAGCTGTGATGTGGAGAGAACTTTCTCCCAGCTGAGATATGTTCAACGACCGGACAGATCTCGAATGGAGACTGACATGTTGCGCATGCAGATGATAATGTATGTCAACAAGGACGTGTAAAAAATCGATGACCAGATTTTCGAGAATAAAATGTATAATTTCTAAGAGTCAATGTTTACTGATTCATTCATTTTCAAACACCACTGATTAATTTTCAAACAAACACAAAATTTCGGGTAGTATACTGTATTTGCTATAATACTCTGGTGTCTGTCCCAATTACCAGCTTGAAACACCAAATTTAACGTGTTATACTTAAAAAGCCCGTGATACGTTTTGATAAGCTCAGTGTAAGTTCTGATAAGTACAACCGTATATTTAACCCGAAAAAACCCGAAGTAAGGAATGGTTTCACAAAAAAACCGATTTTTCCCCGAATATCAGTTTGAAAAATACCGCCCGATTTTTACCCCCCGAATTTGAAAAAATATAAAACCCGAAAACGAACAACCCTATATATATAGCACACGCAACATGAAAGGAAGGAGAGGAGAACAGTGACGTCACTGTTCTCCTCTCCTTCCTTTCATGTTGCGTGTGCTATATATACCCCCATGTACGGAATAAAACCTTGGTTGTAAGTCAGCGCTTGGTCCGTCTCTTTCCCTGTCCCGTGTGTCGCGCTGTTTCTCGTATCGTTGATATGGGATGGACAGGCTTTGAAGTGAGGGAAGCTCAGAGCAAAACGAGATTCGAAGAGAGGCTGAGGAAAACGAAGAAGAGAAGATGGGCAGAGAAGGTTTTCAGGTATTTGTATAGAAAAAGCGTTGACACGCAGTGGAGAAAAAGAACTAGGAGGCTCACCAGTAAATATACGGCTAGCAGTGCGGGCGATATGGCAACAAGGAGCATTAAGCGGAAGGTCAGAGAGGCGGAGAGGACTTATTGGATGACAGCGATGGAAAAGAAGCCGGCTCTGAATAACTACCGAAAGGAAAAAAACGAAACAAGGAGGGAAAGGTTTTATGATAATTCAAGGGGAAGCGCTTTACTGTTTGAAGCAAGGTCGGGCTGCCTTAGAACGCGTAGTTATAAAGCGAGATTCAGTAACGAAGAACAATGTATATGCTGCGGGGGAGCTAAGGAAACGATGGAACATGTACTGATTGAATGTGGCGATATTCACCCAGGTATACGTGTGGGCACAAGTCTACATGAAGCCTTGGGTTTCAGGGACATTAATGGAAAGCTGAACACGTCCGCGATAGAAATAAGTAAGAGACGGTTAGAGTATTGGTGGCAGAAAAGTAGAGATAAAGTACAAAAATAAATAATGGGGGAAAAATAAGGTCATTCTGCCTTAAAGGCCAACTCCGGCGATTTTTCGAGGTCGATGGATCTCAATGAAATTCGCTGGGTACATTCCTTTGCGCGTTTCTGTCATTTATGCCAAGTTACAGGCTTGAGACATGCGCAGATTGTTTGCAAATGAATTTTAAAGATTGTCTGCAAACGCCGTCCTGGCTTCCCACAATTATTGGCAACATTGCGTCTGTGACGCAGCCGAGGGCACCGCTAACTTCGGCGCTTCGACCGCTACAGCGAGTGTCTGCTGTGCACAAGGCGACAGACAGCGTTGGTTTGGCCGGCGCTTCGCTGGTCGTCCCTAGAGCACTGCACGGGCCGCAATTTCCGGCCCGGGCCCGGCCCGGGCCCGGAACTTGTTCAAATTTACCCGCCCGAACCCGGCCCGGTGACTCAAAGTGAGACCCGGGCCCGGCCCGAGCCCGAGAAAAAATTTCGCCTACCCGGCCCGGCCCGGCCCGACCACAGATCAGGCCCGACTGAGGCCCGACCCAGTAATCTAGGTGGTGTTGCCCGAACATGGAATCGACAGCAAGGTGTTTTAGGTGGCAAATATCTACGCTTTGTTGGCGCATGTTTCGCTAACAATTATACTTTAACATACGGTAATTTCTTGTAAAAAGGGGCTCACGGTGCAAACAGTTGAGCGGACATACTGGATTCAATGAATGTTTGTTCGGCAATGGTATACTTTACCCATTTGTTCTGCAAATACACTGGGGATCATAAAGGGCGTTTTGTAGCAGACATTGTAGCAAAGAAAGTGATTTGCAGCACGAGTTCAGTTTCGATAGGGAGCGCAATAACAACAAAGAATGGATTGATGGATGGATAAACTTTATTATGGTCCATCGCAACGCGCTCTAGCACGTTGCGGGCCGCTCCGACATCGGAACAGAAAGACCAAGTCTCTCTGCTGCGTCGCGGGCCCGTTGGACTGCTCATATAGCTGTTCTTCTTGCGCGGAGCTGGTAACAGCCTCCCATTTGGAAGGCGTGATGACTTCGCCGCCGCGTAACACAGAGCACCACCAGAGCATTTGTTCTAGATTGGCTTGGCAGAGTTGCACTCTATAGCCTATTGAAATTTATAGCATGCTCTAGCCACAAAGCCAATCGTGCACCCTTTTCGATATGTAGCACCTTGCCACAGCAAGAGAAACAGAGGAAAAAAAAACCAAATTTGTGACCGTTGTTGTAAATACACTTATCTAGGTAAAGGTATGAACCGCGTGCCCCACGTGCATGAGTATAAGCAGCCGAAAGGAAGAAAAAAAAGTATTTGTCATAGCATTATTTTCATATTACCACACCATTGCTAGTATATACAGTCTAAGTTTCTTATGGCATAGTTTATAGTTTATCTCTTCACATGTTATTGTGCGAAAAGTCAAAGTATCAAGAGATTCCTGCTTTAAGCACGCCATGCGCTGTTGCATCACATATCCTGCAGCGCTAAAGCTTCTTGCACTGCTCGCACTGGCCGCACTGGCACACCACATCTGCCTTGGTCGGCAGTCGCTGTTCTTTACTTCCACCACTGGAGAAAATCTAGGATGTCTTTGTGGACCTCTTCAGAATGACCATAGCTGTCCAGCTCATCCCTTCACTTCTCTCGTTCTCGAACGTCGTGCCACTCTTCAATGTCATCTATAAAACTCCTCTTTGAGGGCTTCTCCTTGCAGTTTTCAGCAGTGTATGTTATGCACGGTTTGCACCGTGCTCGTTTTTTCTATATTTTAATGGTTTATGCCTTCCCAGCGATGTTGTACCGGTAGAAGGTGGTTATTGGACTACGCGGTTACGAGTGGCAAGAGGTGGACGAAGCGATTTCGATATATTTTCGCGGTTCGCTCGAGTTTGGTAATAAAGGCGCGACTAAGCTTCTCGAAGCTTACTCATTGGATGCATATGGTTCGAGGTAAGGGGACATCACCCGGCACCGAATCTGTCATTGTCCTTTTTCAAGCCAGATATTTCGTTAAGCGAATATACTTGACCCCACGCCTTGTTTAATGGACATATTCCTGCACATTCCAACGCTGTTGCGGCAGCATCATGTAGCTTAGGGCCTCAAACACGCGGCTCGCGGACCTCTCGCTCGCGGCACTCCGCCCGCACATGACTGTCTTCATCCCATTTTTTTTTTCTTTTTAAGTATGTTCTTGAGATACACAGGCATGACAGATCGAAAGCATATTTTTAGTGAGGCACCCCCTGCGGTCACAGTGTGTAGATACATCACCGTGAAACAAAAGCTATATTTCAGAATCGGCGTCGAGATATTAGTCACTATGGGTGATACGAAATGACTGGTTCCCCAGACGTGAAAGAGAGACGTCCGTTTAATGGCAATACTAAAGGCGAACTGCTGCGCCGTCCACGTGCACGTGCACTCGATGCCCCTCGGTTTCCTCTTCTTCGATAGAGCCTGGCGCGCTCCAATTAAGTTGCTCCGTTCCGCACTATTTTGCAACAATGAGTATCGATATGTTGTTGGAATCCTGCCTCCAAATCCCCTTCAGAAATGATCCCGTATATGAGATATGGAAAAGGTCTGCTATGAAATGACGGTAGTTTTAAAACCTGCTCCCCCCTCCCACGCTCCTACCTTCGTCATTGCCCTACTTGCGGGAGTAAATTTTCGTGAATGCGGCCCGTTAGCTGAGGTGAGTTTGAGACCCCTGATATGGCGCAACAAGACGAAAGCTCAGACGTTAACAATGTGGGCACACAAAGCAGGCTGTGCATGTCCATCTCGCGCCTCATGACCACTAGGAGCCGCCACACAGTCACGGAAAAACAATGTGCCTTTATAGGGATTCTATGTATCAAAACTCCGTGCAGTCTTATCGTTTTAGAGGGGGGCTCTACATTCAACAATGTTTCCCCGCTTTGGAGCTCTGACTTTATTATATTACATTTATTACTGTGATTACAGAGTAACAGTTAGGATATAAAAGAGTAACGAAAGCAAATAAAGCACGGAATAGCGAGATGTTACATATAAGTGCCTGGTCTATTTACTTTTAGCTCGCCCGTTTCATATAAATCAAGTAGCTCCTATGCAAGAAGAAAAAGCAGTTCAGTACTTATCCCTCATAAAACTTCTCCAAATATCTTACCCCACATAAAAAAAAGCGTTTTTTCGAGATAAAATGTGGGACATGTATGTATGCGCAGCGTATGCGGAACAAGGCATATTAAAGAGAACGACTTTTCTATTATCAGTAAATTACTCTTTTACCATTCCAAAAGCACCACGCTCGCCGCGACAAGGCTCTCGCTAAGAGAGAAAACTCGCAGGAAAATGCAGGTAACGACGCCAACTTGAAATTCACGCAGCAAACGCACTGACGTCATACATTCTGACGGAATCTACTGGGCCCTAGGTAGTTAATAATGGGTAAAAATGAAATACATTGACCTCTGAGGGGGTCATAGACTTAACATACCAAGTTTCTGGAAATTTCGTTGAGCCAATGTCCCCAAAATACGACGAATACAGTTTGAAATCCGTGACGTTACGGGCGGAGATTTCAGCGCGAAATTTCAAAATAGATTTGACCTTGATTTTCTCCTTTAATAATAAACTTGTTGATGGTGGAATTAATGACATTCGGGTTCTCAGAGTACACTTTATTGGTCTCAACCGATTCAGTGTTTCGCGTTAATGACCCTTTAAGAACGAAGCAAAGTCCAAGCCCGGCCCGACCCGAGCCCGCCACCTCAAACCCGGGCCCGACCCTAAGCCCGGAGCTTCAGCCCGGGCCCGCCGCGAAAACTACTTTACCCGGCCCGGCCCGGCCCACGGGCAGGGCCGGGCCCGGGTTTTCGGGTAGGCCCGAGCCCGTGCAGTGCTCTAGTCGTCCCGGCTGTCACAGTTTTCATACTCCGCGCCGGCGTGACCGGCATGCCTTGCACGACTTCCGGTTCGTTCGTAACAACGTCTACGTCATACGTAGACAGTACACTCGGTTGGGTTTCGGTTTCGGTGTTGCGCTTTTTTGCTTATTTAAAATTATTCTCCAATTTACCGAGTATTTCTGCTATGGGGCCCGTAACAGGAGCGTCTCCGGAACATAAAAGCACCATTACTTTCACATGGCCAAAAAATCACCGGAGTTGGCCTTTAAGAAGCAGAGAGATAGACCGTGAATTTATATTTTTTTGGTATATTAACATACATTTAATCAATGTAGATAAGGTATTAGGCCAACATGAAACAAGGAAGTTTTTTTTCTTTGAGCCTGGTGGCAGACATGTCACCACCCCGTTATAAAGGGGACGCTCATAGCATCCATCCATCCATCCGTACAATATGGCGGTTGGGTGAAGGTACGCTAGATGGCGTTGGCGGTGTGGAAAAAATCCATTGTACAGAAATAGGTCGAGGCAAAAATTAAAGGCGAAAGTGAACGCTGGGTGACAGAGATTCACGAAAAAAAGGAGGCCGCACCTAGGATATTTTGGAGCCACATAAAGGCGCTAGGTAGGAAGTCTGTCACAACGCAGCAACATATTCTCGATGAAGGAGGAAATCAATTGGAAGGGTACGAAGCGCTAGGTTACATTCGAAAGGTAACAGCCGATTCGTTTAAAAAGAGCGTCCAGGGGATTTCCCCGGTGAGTAAAATTGTGGCGGAGAGAGCAACCGAGGAAGAGCTAGTGCTGGAGAATTTCAATTGGAAAAAGGCTGAAGGAAAAATTCCAAAGCGCACTGCCGCGGGTTTAGATGGTATTCCCGTTAGCCTCATTAACGAACTAGGAAATAGCACTAAAGAAGCACTGCTGAAAGCTGTAGAAAAATGCTTAAAGGACAGGCAAATACCGGATAGTTGGCGAAAAGGTAGAATGAACTTAATCTATAAAGGCAAGGGAGAAAAGGAGAACATTCGCTCGTATAGACCACTAACCATTATATCGGTACTATACAGGTTGGCGATGCAAGCAGTAAAAATGAAAATAGAAAAGTGGGCAGAACACAACGATATTTTGGGACAACTCCAGAATGGATTTCGAGTCGACAGGCGGTTAGACGATAACCTGTTTGTTCTGACTCAGTGTATAGAAATATCTAAAATAGAAAATAGGCCCTTCCACATGGTTTTTCTAGACATCACTGGGGCGTACGACAACGTTAATCAGGAAATTTTGTGGGATATATTGAAAGGAATGGGCATAGGCGACGACTGTATACAGCTTTTGAGGGAGATATACCGAGAAAATACAGTTTGCATAGAGTGGGAAGGAATGAGTAGCAAAGAGAACGTTGAGATTAGCAAGGGGCTGAGACAGGGATGTCCTTTGTCCCCGCTGTTATTCATGCTGTACATGGTGAATATGGAAAAAGCGCTAGATGGTAGCAACTTTGGTTTTAATCTGTCACACAAACAGGGCGGCGTGATGATTGAGCAGAAGCTTCCAGGATTATTTTATGCTGGCGATATTGTCTTATCTGCTGACAGTCGAGAGGATATACAGCAGCTGGCGGATATATGCGGAAGGGAAGGGGAAGCTCTAGGACTAGGATTTAGTGTAACAAAATGTGGATTGATGGTATTCAATGACCCTTGTGATCAGGCGGTGTCAATACAGGGCCAAGAAATACCGAGGGTGAGCGAATACAAGTACCTCGGAGTATGGATAAATGAGGGTGACAGGTACATGGAGGTACAGGAAAAAGCCTCAGCAGCAAAAGGAAGGAGGAATGCTGCAATAATGAAGCACAGAACATTGTGGGGATACAAAAGGTACGAGGTGCTTCGAGGTCTGTGGAAAGGTGTAATGGTTCCGGGGCTTACTTTTGGGAACTCAGTGGTGTGCATGAGGGCAGAGGTGCAATCGGGAATGGATATAAATCAAAGGACTGTGGGACGCCTCGCGTTGGGTGCTCACGGGAAGACGACAAATGAGGCTGTAAAGGGCGATATGGGATGGGCAGGTTTTGAGGCGAGGGAGGCTCAGAGCAAAATAAGTTTCGAAGAAAGGCTAAGGAATATGAAGGAGCGCCGATGGGCAGAGAAGGTGTTCCGTTACTTGTATAGGAAGAGCGTGCACACAGTGGAGAAAAAGAACAAGGAGGCTCACTAGTAAATATACGGCTGGTAGTGTAAGCAGTATGTCAACAAAGAGCGTTAAGCGAAAAGTCAGAGAGGCGGAAAGGATTTACTGGATGGCAGCTATGGAGAAAAAACCGGCTTTGAGTAACTACCGAAAGGGCAAAA
The DNA here is from genome assembly GCF_013339695.2 of Rhipicephalus sanguineus. Lineage (NCBI taxonomy): Eukaryota > Metazoa > Arthropoda > Arachnida > Ixodida > Ixodidae > Rhipicephalus > Rhipicephalus sanguineus. The sequence goes on from NC_051179.1 coordinate 193,662,171, forward strand.
ATGAAATAAGGAGGGAGGCATTTTACAATTCAATGGGAAGCGCTTTACTGTTTGAAGCGAGATCGGGTTGCCTTAGAACGGGTAGTTATAAAGCGAGATTCAGTAAAGAAGAACAATGCACGTGCTGCGGGGAAGATAAGGAAACGGCGGAGCATGTTCTGATTGAATGTGGCGACATCCACCCAGGTGTACGTTTGGGCACGAGCCTACATGACGCCTTGCGTTTTAGAGAGAATTGAAAGCTGAACACACCCGCGATTGAAATAAGATACGGCTAGAGTATTGGTGGTAGAAAACTAGAGAGAAAGGACAAAAACAAATATTGGGAAAAAATAGTTTTAATTGAAGTAAAGACACTAGGCCAACGCTAAAAAAAAAAAAAAGAGTAAAGGTTTTTTTTTCGAGCCTGGTGGCACACTTGTCACCGCCCCGTTATAGAGGGGACGCTCATAGCATCCATCCATCCATCCTCTCCGATTGGCTGCTGCGCGGGGATATCTCATTCCCCGGATCGTCGCCGTACGAGTGCGCTTGCCGGATCGTGCTGCTTAAGGCGCGTTTACACTAGAGCGACACGACACCGACGCAGACACGAGGCAGACGCAGACGGTCGTCCGACGAGTCGCCCGCCGACGATGTCGCCGGACCGTCTGGTCACACTAGGCCGACAACGACGCCGACGCCTCCAAAGACAGCATGTCGTAGTAGTGTAACATGATGGCAGACCAAAAACACCAGCAGAACGTATCGGCCGACGTGTCGTCGGGAGGTCTTCGGGAGATCGGTGGCCGAGCGAAAATTTTCCCATGTCCTTGCTTCGAACGTCGAAGGGGTAGATCTTGGGGGAGATCCCCCTCGACATACTCGGGCATTTGACAATGGGCATCTCGCGCACCCCTCCGACGTCTTTTCTTTGCTTCCCTTTGTCTGTCCGCACCCCCGTCCCCGACGCCGGAAGGGGTGGCGGGGGCCGCACCGCTACCCCGAGAGGGACAATGGTAGAGGAGGGAGGACGGCCGAAATGAGCTGCAGGTGTTCCCCCGTTTTCAACTTTAGCATGCGAGTTTAGTCGGTGTCGCTGTGCGCGCCTTCTGTGTGACGAGAGAATCGGCCGACGAGAGGCTGGGAGCACGATAAGACGTGGAAGGCGTCTTTCATAGACGATCGGCCGATTGTTGGCGTCGTTTCAGTGTAAATAGGACGACGGCACGACAAAAGACACTCCCGGCGACAGTCGGCAGACCGAAATCGGTGTCGTGTCGTTCTAGTGTAAACGCGCCTTTTACCATGGACGACAAAGAGCGCCGACTGCGGAAGGCCGCTGCGGCTCGTGCTCGTCGGCAGGATCCCGAGGTGCGAGCTCGAGAGGCCGCCGCGAAGCGAGCGCGGCGCCAGGCGGATCTCGAGGCGGTGCGCGCCCGCGAAGCCGCCGCCAAGCGCGCGCGGCGTGAGGCGGATCCCGCGACGGTGCGCTCCAAGGAGGCCGCTGCGATTCCAGCGCGCGGTTCCAGCGAGACTTTCTGGCCGTGTCGTTTGGGCACAGTTGCGACCTGTGCGATCGACTGTGGTTCGCAAACAATCTGGTGCCCGTGTCTGGATTCAAGAGCGAGAGTGCTCGTGGGAACGCCATCGCCATTCTGCGGCGCGAGTTTCCCGCCGCCGCCAACACCGAGTACGGTGAGTACAAAGTGTGCTCGAGTTGCAGGGCTTCTCTGGTGGCGGGAAAGGTCCCACCGATGAGCGTGTCGTACGGGTATCGCAAGCCGCGATTGGGCGAAACCACTGAAGATTTCACGGTGTAACCATGATTGCTTCAGGAGCTTCACCCCAAACTCTTCATTATTCACCCCGCGGATATGCTGCGATTTTTTTGTCCTTTGCGTATTTTGGCATTCAGCGTAACTTGAAGTACACGTGATATTTGGGTGAGCTAAAAGTGCTTGTTTTCCAGTTCGAATACAATAGGCAGGTTGTGAGCGTACTGATACTTTCGGAAACTTCATCGGGTGCCTAGCGCTCTAGTAGTGCACAGCGCAAAAGACGCGCTATTATTGGTTTGACTGTGTTTGTCAGCGTTCGGAAGTCTTCCCACGGTTACACAGTATTTTTAACTAAGCTTATCTTGTTTATAAAGTACTCTAACAGGTTTACTTAGGAGAAGGACGTATATTCCACAAATGCAGTCGCACGGCATTTGTGGAATATCAGCAAACAGAGTACCTTTCAACATCTAGGAAATATAGCATGCCCACTAGTGTCTCGCCCATTTTAATGTTTAACTGTTTTTAAAGACGTGCATTTATCCAAAGCCGCCCCCTTTTACTACCCCGCCGCCTCCGTGTGCCGCAGATATAAAGGTATGTTGCAATGTTACCCAATGGAATTTCAAATAAACTTGCGGTATGTATACACCTAGATGCCCTAAAACCAGACTACAACCACAAAAGCTGAGTTAAGTGGTTTTTTGTAGAGATGCAAGAGAATAAAAGAGCACTAATTGAAAAATTGGATTTTATTGCATGAATTCATAACAAACTTTTTCTTTGGAAGGTTTGTTGTGAGCACATATCCTCCCTCATTCGATTGCAGGGTGGCTTCTGTTCCTTCTGCCTCGGCACAATAACAAAGATGTTTGGTGCGGCATATATATATAGGGTTGTTCGTTTTCGGGTTTTATATTTTTTCAAATTCGGGGGGTAAAAATCGGGCGGTATTTTTCAAACTGATATTCGGGGAAAAATCGGTTTTTTTTTGTGAAACCATTCCTTACTTCGGGTTTTTTCGGGTTAAATATACGCTTGTACTTATCAGAACTTACACTGAGCTTATCAAAGCGTATCACGGGCTTTTTAAGTATAACACGTTAAATTTGGTGTTTCAAGCTGGTAATTGGGACAGACACCAGAGTATTATAGCAAATACAGTATACTACCCGAAATTTTGTGTTTGTTTGAAAATTAATCAGTGGTGTTTGAAAATGAATCAGTAAACATTGACTCTTAGAAATTATACATTTTATTCTCGAAAATCTGGTCATCGATTTTTTACACGTCCTTGTTGACATACATTATCATCTGCATGCGCAACATGTCAGTCTCCATTCGAGATCTGTCCGGTCGTTGAACATATCTCAGCTGGGAGAAAGTTCTCTCCACATCACAGCTACCATTAGCTAGGCACAACAATGTCAGTGCAGCTTTTGCAAGCCTTGGGTAGCGAGAAGTAGAGTCATGCCAATACTCGATTAGTTCGACAGCTGGGTTTGTGGGGCTCGCTTCCAGCAAATCTGGTTGAACTCGTCATTAAGGGAATCTACATTGTCGGTTACGGACATGAACAGAGGTCGGTAGTCCTCAAATGACTGCCCCAGCAGACGCTTCTGAAACGGATCAAGGACGGCTCCCAACTTCCACAAAGTTAGCTGGTTTTCCTCTTTTTCTGAGACGTTCCGTCCAAGAGTGCAGCGCCATTTTGTGGCGAGTTTCGTGCAGAACTCTTCAGAACATGTTTTTACTAAATTAGCGCTGCGCTTGGGTAACATAGACAAAACAGCTTTGGCCTGATCGCTTTTACCGATCATCGCCGAAAGCTCCCCGACAATCTGCTGCAGCTTCACGTTTACCAGGTGATCAAAGCTGGGCATCAAAAGCTTCCCACTTTCAAGCGTTTTCTGGGCTTCCAAAAGTGGGCCGAGTGCATCTCTCATCAAGATTGCCTTCGCATAAACAACTTCTTTTTCAGAAAGTATCCCTCGAATAGCTTCCGCTTTGCTGCTATCATGCGAGCTTTCAGCAAGTTCTGTTAACGAGCTCCACATTTCTACGACTACCACAAGTGCCTTGTAGAAGCTTTGCCATCGATTCGGGACAACAGAAGGTGGCTTCTTAATGTCAGGTCCAAAGAGGCCATTAGAAGAACAAATTTCAGTGTACTTTTGGTAAAGCTTGTTAGCGTGCTTAAATAACGCTCCAAACTTGATCACTACGGATCGAACATCAGACATGCATGGTAAAGAAATGGCATGGTCAACACTCACATGAATAAGGTGTGCTATATCTTTCACATGCAAGATTTGGATCCCTTCAGCCTGACAGATTTCTCGAACCATCTTTCGCATGTACTCCGCTGAGTCTGTGGCTACTGCCACAACGTCTTTCCACGTCTTGCCAACCGTCAGGAGTGCCTTGCTAACTGCGCTGGCCACCGTGTAACTGTTCGATGCATTTACCCTGTCGACGTCGACCAGAACAACGTGCTTCTTCACGTTTTTCTGGCTATAGTAGCACAGGAGAGTGTTGATGGTAGGCACACCAGTGATGTCTGGGGATTCATCGACGATGACGCTCACTTTCACATCTCGCATATCATAGCGGATTTTCTCCATGTCCTTGTCAAAAGCTTCTTTCAGGTATTTCAGCCGAAGTCTTTGTCCTGTTGGCATGGTCTTCGCGGCCTTGCAGTATTTGCGTGCGAAGTCTCCCAGCGGTCCGTCCGCCTGGTGCATGCTTATTCCGCTGTACGCTAGGGCACGAACAAAGTCATGGATAACGCCGTCCGCTTCAGTTTCTTTCGCACGCTGTCTACAGGACATATCAAAAAGCGTCTGCTGAGACGTTCCCGCAGTCTCAGCTTCCTTGGAAGCCGTCTTGAACTTCTTATGACGAGATGACATTAGATGCTCACGAATTCGGTCGTAGGGCTTCTTCGCTGGATCGGTGACCATCTCGGTGTTGCAATATTTGCACACTAAAGTGCGGGTGCCTTCACTGTCTTTCGTTGCGATCTGGAGATCTTCATGTTCTTTACACCAGTCATCCAGTGTCTTTCGTTTTCTTCCCATCTCCACGCTGAAGTTTCCGGTGCCGCCTTATGTCCGCGACGGTGGCTTTGCGCTCACAAGACGCGCCTGGTAATGCTAAGTGAGGATGGCGATATGCGTCTCGTCTCGTGTCGCGCGAGAGAGTGAGGGGCGTTCGCGCGGGGTTGGACGCTGGGAGAGGGTATGGCTGGCTTCTTCGTCGCTCAATCTCTCCCCCACCGACTGGTCACCCGTCCCTTCCGCGTGAAATTCTTGGAAGCAGGTGCACATACCCGAGACTAATCTGCAGTGGGCAAAGGGGCAGATTTCTTTGCTTTTCTTTCACCCTAAATTTGTTCACAATGTACTCGAAGCGTGGCCGGCCTCAAACGTGTTTCCCACTTTCTTCTGCAAGCATTTTTTTAGGGGGGGGGGGGGTGCATGTACGCTCTCACGCATGTGCGTGCAGAGGAGAGAGGGGATGTAAAGATTAGAGAGGAGAAAGGGGTGACAAAGGAGACAGGTAGTGGTGAGAAGAGAAGGGGAAGAGCATCAACACGAGTTAGCAGCAACTCACGATTGTGCAGATCGCTACAGGGAGGTTTATTCGGGGAGAAATCGGGTTTAACCCGATTCTCCTGAAACTTGTTCGGGGTGCAAGAATCGGGTAAAATCGGGTTTTACCCGAAAACGAACAACCCTATATATATAGACCGTTTTCACGGAGAGGAGGAGCGTAGCCTCGAACCGGTATATTTTCACCGCTTTCTCTCTCTCCACCTCGGCCGACCGCTGCCGCTGGTGTGTGCGGATTCCCGAGTTTTGCACTGCGTGGTGCGTGAGAGGTCAGCGTGTTTCCATTTTTCGACGCGCTGAGCAATTGTGCTGCCGCAAATCGAAATGATGGACGAGGACAGGTTACCCAGCTACCATTGCGCTGTGTTTGGCTGCGGCAACAGCAACGGAAGCCTGAAGGACTGGCAGCCAAGGCATGCGAAGTGCACAATGCTTTTAAATGACTTCGCTTCTCTCAGGTCGCACGCCTTCTCCCGCAAATAGTATATTATATGTGGTGTCTTCACTTATGGCCACATTTTCAAGTCATCAAACCAGCTTGTGATTGTGCTTGGGTGCTGGTACACTTTATCATCTGCACCAAAGAGAACCAATGTCAAGGCTGACGATTAATACACAAAATGTTTGGCCAAGAGTTGTTCTCTCATAACATCAACCTATCTGATTTCTATGCTACAGCACATGATTTACAATGCCTGCGGCTAGAAAATGTTCCATCTTTGTGCGTGCAATTTCGAGGTTATCGTTTTAGCACTTTCCAATCTACATGACAGAAAGGTCTGCATGACGTGTGTGCTTTGGCGAAGGTACGCGTCTCGAACGTTTCGTCGAGAGCATGTTCTTTCCCGACTTGACAATTTTGTGACAACTAAGGTAGCGTTATGACAACCGCACGTTTTTTTTTTTGTTTTTTTTTTTTCGCGCGACAACCTGGGTATCGTGAATAATCGGCCCAGGTTCGTTAAAGCCAGGTCGTTACTTGGACACGTGCGCTTGTCGTAATGCTTCTCAAGTACTCGCCAGAAAACAAACTGACAATAATGTTACCAAAAGCGGGCGCCATTTCGGCGTATCGCTAGTGGCGGCGGCTCGCGCCGAAGCGAACTTACGCCATGTCATGCTTCCAGATGTGCAACAGGCTTATTTTCATTTTGTCATCGTGTTGTTTCTACGCCGAATTTTGAGCTCACCCGTCGTACATCTGTTTCTTATCCTGTGCAACGATCAGAGGCCACAGGCTTTTAACTACGACGGCGACACGAATGAACACAGGCATCGGTGTTTGTGCTCCTGTCGTTTCATGAACATTGTATTGCGACGTGCTAAGCGGAACCAAATGGTCTGTTAGGGATTATAGTTACGTTTAACTTGCATAATCACGGCTTGGAAACCCGAGAGTCATCTTAAACATTAATGCGCGCACCTAGCGCGCAGCCGGACAATGGCCTACGTGTTCGCTCGTCTCCATTTACGTTTCTCCGATTACTTCGAGAGTTGTCCTAAATTTAACGCTCTCTTATAGCACATATTCCAAGAACCACACCGAGGTCAGCTATAACAAAACATACAAAGCAATTGCCAGTTTACACATGCTGCTTAAGAACTGCATTGGCATTCTACTCATCGTCGGCACTACTGCGGGTACGTCGCGTGGGCCACCGCTGCTTGCTGTTTCAGCCATTTTGAAGCTGACAGCTTAGCGATTATTTACCAGCGCCTTTACACTCGCGAAGCGTTGCTCTGTTTTGCCCGTGTACCGCGAAGAACAGCGATACCTTGTGAACCGAGCGTATACGCTGCATACACCGCCGCGGAACCCCACACACCGGAAGGGCGGCGAAACATCGCAGACGCTAGACGGCGCTGCGGCGGTGGCGAGCTTTAAAAATGGCAGCCTCCTTGTGAAATTGGTGTATATATGGCTTCAGTTTTTTTCCCTCCGAGTGTCGTGCAGTATTATTTTATTTATTCGAACTTGTCAAAAGCATCGTGTTCCTCTAGGGGAAACATCACGCGGAATGCTTTAGCGAAGAAGCCTTAATCGATCTCGCGCACAGCAGTGCGGCAAAACACGGCAAGGTGTGGAAAAAAACTAATCCCAAATTGTCACTTCCCTGTGAGCTCTTATAGTGTGAAGCCACCTTGGTGAGAAAAACAGACAGCTGTATTGGGTTCCGCACTATTTAATGTTAGAGATACGGGGTGTGACTCTGTATTGACTACTACGCACAAATCTACGGCATAAAGAATGCCGAAGCATTAATAGCGTTGCTGAGATAGTGCTCATGCATATGCACGAACAAAAGCGCGCCGGCCAGGCGAAAGGATGCTTGAACTTATAAACATTACAAAATCACTTCGCATAGCGGGGTGTTTTCTGTGGGCACAAATTTCTTGCGACTGATTTTGTTGGGCCATACCTTCCCTCAGCATATATTTTTGTCACCGCGAGGAACGAAAAAGAAAAAAGAAAAGCTTTTTTTCCGTCCTCCGCGCGGTGAGGCAACCGAAGGCATAAGAACCTGGCATACTGGCACGTCACGCTACAAACATTCAATTCAAACGCAGAATTCCTGCGTCCACTCAATTCTAGGTACATAAACGCTTCTTGTTTGCAACAACCGACAGTGGCGCGTGAATACTTTCTACTTGCTAAAATCGTCCAACTCCACGCTTGAAAACACAGTGATCCGTACCTCTCGCTGGCACAGCGATGCGCCGCTGGACCCTTTGGGCTGGGCGCGAAGGCGAAAAGGTCACGTGTCGCCAACCGGCCTATCACAGGGCGCGGCGGCTGGATCAAAACCTTTCGCTACTTTTGAAAGATAGAGGGACTTTAACGCAGCGTAGACGCAGCGCCTCCTCTATCGTCTTTACACGGCATTTGCAACGGAGCACGCAGATACGCGGCCAGTTTTGTTTTCCTTTTTTTTGCGCCGCACGCAGTGTTTTATTGTCTTTTTGCGCCGGCGCCGCATCTATGTTGCACGGAGCTTCGATGGCGACATAGAGTTTCCTAAAATTAACTAGAGGGGACTCTGGCGCTGCGATCGTTCAGCTACTAGAGTGCCTCGATGTCGTTCTCGCCCGCCCCTCCGTAGAGAGTGGAGACATCCTTTGTCTGATCTCCTGTCGCCAAAACCAGTTTTCGTAGCACGGTCCGCCATTTTCACGCCGAGCGTGCGTGTCGAGACGTGGCTACAACGTGGCGGTAGTCGGCAGGAATTTGATGCGGGTGTAACAACGGAGTTCTTTGAGCGCTGCTTTCACGCGAAATGCCTGGCTGCTTTGTGCAGTGGCGTAGCCGGGGGGGGGGGGGGCATACCGCGTTCGTGCCTCCCCCCCCCGAAAGGTTTTTCCCATAGGATACAGAGCATGAAATGACACTCGACCCCACTTATTTGCCAAGACCCAATGTGGAATCTAGGAGGTGCCCCTCTGTGGAATATAGGAGTGCCCCCCCTCCCCCCCAAAAAAAATTTGTCTACTCCACTGGCTGTGTGCCACTGTGCTCAAACCACTCGAGCAATGGTTGGCGACTGTTCAACTTTCCGAGGGACCCAAAAACGAGAACTGTCTGGGTGGCTAAGATTAAGTGCGACAATTGACAGCCTACAAACACCTCATCCGTGTCCATTGTGAGTATTACGCAATTCCCTCAAAATATTTTATTCTGCAATATTTTTGTAGCACGAGGGTGATGATTGAAAGGTTTTCCTTTATACATCGCGTTCGAAAGAATGTTTCTTGAGGAGAAACAGCGCGGTAGGAAGTAATTTACAAGTTAACTCTTAGCTGTGAGTGTAAAGCATTCAGAAAACAAATCCCATTGTAAAGTTCTGCGCGTGTCTGTACCAGTTTTAGAAAGAGTGTTTGGAGTCCTAAGTCGTACTCAGCGCACGCAAACTTGCACGTGACGTGGAATACTACCAAAGCTGTTTCTTTTCGCACACCAAGAGACTGTCTTCTCTACGCGCTGTCTTCTCTAGTTATAGTAATGTGTTACCGGTTGGACCGAGAGCGTATTTTCCATGACATCACCTCTGAAGGTTGTGACTGCATACCTAAACAAGGTTCCACGGCTGCAGTTGGCAGGATGCTGTCAGCAACACGAAGAAGCTGTGGAAAAGCTGCTAATTTCGAACTATGCGAGGCTGAGACTGCGCGTGCACCTGCGTCAAGTCGTGGCGAAGGGAGCTAATAGGCACGCAAGCAAGACGTGCAGGAGTGAGCCTGTAGTGAACTTTGAAATCGTGTGTTGGCGTATTAGGCACAACTGAGACATTGTCATTTCTCTTTGTGAAGTATATTCTGTTTGTTTGTTTTCACTTGTCAAGTAGAGCCGCAGAGGGATATTGCTATTTTACGTGTTGAAATTTATTGAATTGTCATTTTGCTAGCCTATTATCTTTTGCCTCATCAGTTCTGCTAAATACGTGTGACAATTAAACGATAATAGATAACAAAAATATGCAATTAGATGAAAATATACCGACAACAATCACGTATTCATTGGTCATTTATTAATTGGTTACCTTTACTGTCGACATTTCGTCAAGTAACTTTATCATCATTGCTGCATAATGACTGTTTTGAGCCAGCACAGCTTCGCCGCGCAAATCTTCCTGAAGAGCGGAAATGCCAAGTAATATGGTGATTCGACCTTCAATTACCCATTGCTCTATACTAAGGCCTGAGCAACCCGCCGAGCAAGATCAACCGGTGTCAAACGACGCCGTTTTCACTTTAAAGTAAATAAACTGTCACACCAACAAGCGGTCGCAGGGCGCTTAAACGTGGTTTCAGGCACCAGCATATCATCGCGTGAAGCGGCGAATTTCATAGTGTTGTTAGACTGTAAACTGTCAAAAATATTATTTAATAAACCATGATAACACATTAATGCATTTCCACAGTATTATAGTCTACGCAAAGCCTCTGTACCGCCTGCAAACAGCCCACACGCGCGCCGTCAATAAATGGCGGGCGCCGTAGCAGACGACGCGGTTGTCTCCACTCCCTACGGTGCGGTGGGCGAGGAGGACATCGAAAAACCTTTCGCTACTTTTGAAAGATAGAGGGACTTTAACTATAGTGTACTAGAATATACTTTAACGCACCGTAGACGCAGCGCCTCCTCTATCGTCTTTACACGGCATTTGCAACGGAGCACGCAGATACGCGGCCAGTTTTTTTTTTCCTTTTTTTGCGCCGCACGCAGCCTTTTATTGTCTTTTTGCGCCGGCGCCGCATCTATGTTGCACGGAGCTTCGATGGCGACATAGAGTTTCCTAAAATTAACTAGAGGGGACTCTGGCGCTGCGATCGTTCAGCTACCATGGGAATGATGGGTAGTACACAAATATGCCTAGTCTTCGTGCTTGCGGCTTCAAACGTACTTGTGGCTTTGTTTATTGCTATGTTTTGGATTTCTTTCGGATAAAAGAATGTATCGTTGTGAACTTCGTGACCAGATTTGAATCGCTGAGCCTAAAGAAGTTAAAGTGGTGAAGTGAAACTGCTGACTTTTGCTGAACTTCGTTTTGCGACAAAGCGGATGCAACCGACGCGGAGCCAAACGGAGCCGAAAGTACGAAGTTTAGACAAATTTGTGTACTACCCATCATTCCCATGCTGGCTGAAGCGTCATGCGTTGCAGCTCCCATAGACACTAGCGCCAGAGTTCCCTCTAGTAAGTATTGTAGGAAACTCTATGGATGGCGACGGCGGGGTTCGAGCCTAAGGAGCTTCGCTCCTAAAAAGAAAGAAAAAAAAAACTCGAGCCTGCCAGGGGCATATTAGTTGTAGCGGGCACGTTAATGTAATTCAGTTGCGATGGAGCGTTAATTTCTACATTCCCTTTGTTCTACCTCGCCGCCTCTGAAAACGCACCGGCAAGCAGCCGCCTGCGATGCCGGGGGACGCTTTCAAGAGTAGTCGACTGCAGCGCCGCCGCCATTTTCTACACAAAATGGGCCGCTCCACGGCAGCCGGTTGCGCCACTCAAAATATTCTAGTACACTCTACTTGAGCTACAGTGTACTAGAAGGGGGTAGTGTGCTCTCAGCCCTATGCTACGCAGGTGGCGCTCTGAAGCCGCTTATGTCGCCGGTACTGGGAGCCGCTAGGGGCGCTGCAGCAGTTTCCGCTTGAAGTTTCTCGCGCTCCTATCCTTCTGCCGCTGCCGCTTTCTTGCTGCACAGGTGCTAAAACGAAGCGGCAAGTCGATCGGTTTTTGGTGCTATTGAGAGGTTCAGTGGTTTTCATCAACAACCACCGCGGTATTCGTTTTCCGCTGACGTGTTTATGCTAAGGTATGCTAAGCAAGTATGCCTACTAGCGGCACAATCACTCTATTGTGCCTGGTTGCCATACTGTTTACAGCCGTGTCAAGGGCGCGCCGAAGGCGTCTCTTTTCAACGTCCCTCAAGGCTAAGCAGCCTGATGAAACGTGTGCAGTGTGGGAATTGCGTTTTGAGCTGCATTAAGTAATCAGGGACTACATTCATATAATTGATGGCAAAGAGATAGCATTCCTCGTGGTAGACCAACGCTGTCGGCAGACGCTGTTCCGACGATCCATCCGAATCACCCCGCGTACCTTAGCAAAAGGACTCCCAAACCCTGGAGCAAAGGAAGCGACAAAGTGACCAAACGACCAGCAGCAACAAAATCGAATAAAGCATATACATTTTGCGCTAGCGAAGAAGCACAAAAAGCAGTCTGCTCAGATGACGTACGGAACTATCTGAACTTTTTTTTTCCACCTCAACACCTTCCTAGTGCTAGACGTAGCATTAATTTTGTTTTCCATTGCTTTCTGGTACTTTATTGCACTTCGACATTATGCGAAGAAACGACTGTGGTGTCGGAAAAAGCATGTATTTCATGCGCGCTCCAAGGTGTACATCAGGTGGAGATTTGTTGAACAACGTTGTTTGAGTTGCCAGGAAGAAGCAGAAAGCCTGCTCGAAAAATTACAGATGCCTTCGCAGCAGATACGTGCTTGTTATGTAAATGTTGTTGTTGAGAAAGAAAAGTTGACATTATGTACTGCCACACTATTTTAGAACAAAAATTTGTAATACTTCTGGAATCTAAACAGTTCGTTCTTAGAGTGTTTTTGCGTTTGCTGGATGTCTTCTGTGTAATCTTTAGGCCAATGCTGTTCATAAAAAATTTAAATTGCAGAAATATTTGAAAATAAAGTCGTTTAGCAATGCGCCGTCACAAGAAAGTTTTGCTCGAATGTATCCATTTTTACTTTAACAGCTGGAATTGCGCTTGTTTGAAATTTCAAGGAAGTAATTTTCCACAAATAAAACGGATGTTGCGGATGCTTTTTATTATCTTTCTGACAATGTGCACTTTCACGTGCATGTGAAGCGTTTTCTTATGCGAAAAGCACACCGTTTCTCGTAACTTGACTGGCGAGTTCCGTCGACTTCGGTCACCGCCAACGCTTGGCAGGCGTCGAGCATGCGTTCAAGGCGCATGCAACGTTGGAAAATGCCTGATAGAGCTATGCATAAACAGGTGCAAACGTCGCGCTAATTTGTTGACAAAACATCACTTAATAGCGGCTCTCGGGGAGGCAGCCGACATCTCTCCAGCCAGAGCTGCAATCATAGCGGCAGCGTATGGATAGGTGCACTTGTTTATAATTACACAGTCCGCTAAAACAACCCGCAACGCCCGCCTAGCGTAGCCGCGAAACTTGTAAAAGAGATGGTTGATCCCTCTGTGATAGGAATCGGTAACGCGAAAGTGAACCGTGTCCTCACAGAAGTAGTTCATTGCTTTAGTGCACTGGTATCTCAGAGCTTGTATATTATCTATTGTTGTTTGGAAGATGTAGCACCGCCTGATGGGGATTCCCTCACGTCGACGCCTAGTGACATATCACCGTATCGACGACTAACGCCCATGATCATGACTTAACCCTTGCGGTAGCTGAAGTTCTTAACATATACGTGGACACCGCATATGGTGAATCCCGCGCACATATGGCATCAACAAGCACATAATAAACACTGATACTCGGTATGCACTCCTCCAAAGCGTCGTGAAACGCGAAGAGAAACGCTAAGCGCGTTGTGTCTTCCATCTAGCCTGGCAGTTAATTATCACAGGGCGAGCGGGGAACGCGGTGCGACAGCCAGGTGGGCGTCGAAGAGCTATTTTAGGGGCGAAGCTCCTTAAGGCGGCACCCGTTCGTCCCTCGTAGTCGTCGTCGTCGTAGTAGTAGTAGTCGTAGTCGTAGTCCGTAACAAGTCTTACGCTTTGACCTCCAAGGTGGTGCCGGTGGGAGATTTTTCCTGTGCGTTGTTGAACAATAAAAAATTCGCAGCGTGCGCGTTAACTAAAAGCCGAATTCTTCTGTCTCTCATTCCCCATTAGCAGCCATTGGCATGTTCCAGTAGGAAACGTTAGTAGAAGTGTAAGTGTTAGCTAAAAGCCGACTTCTTCTGTCTCTCATTCCCATTAGCAGCCATTGTTTACCTCCAAGGTAGTGCCTGGTGAGATTTCTCCTGTGCGTGATTAAACAATAAAAATTTTGTTCAAAACGCCGTTGATTGATGAAATAAACCAACGAAAGACGCCAGATGTTTTGTAAAAGCAAAACAAAAGAACGCCAGATGTTTCTAAAGCAAAGGGGCCCTGCGACACTTTTGCGACTGCCTTATTTAGCACCGCAAATGCGTGTAGTTATGAATGCCGAGACGAACGCAAAAAGAATTATGCAAATTGGTGCACGAAAAGTGAAGTTATTAGTCCTCAAAGTTCAAAACTCAAGCAGACGACGACGAGAAACGTTTTTTTCGGATTTCACTCTCCCGCTGACGTCAAAGACCGGCTCCAATCACCGCGCGCGTCTTATAAAGACATACCGGAAATGTCACCTCATGGTGGCCTTCACACAGTACATTGCTACACCTCTTTTTGACGGCGTTGTTACCATGCTTACGACAAACCACGTCCGTCAGCTAGCAGACGCTCCCATGATTTGTCGTGTAGTGCACAAAATGAGTCTGGAAGACCTAACAGACCTCGAGTGCGAGCTCTTGCGACGCAGTGATTGATTGCATGTCGTGCACGCCATTGCACATTGAAAGTGCGTCGCTGAGCCCCGCGCAACGCGAGGATGGCTCCATGGGCCCAGACGAAACGCTAACGCCCGATGACGCGGAAGGCGTCGGCCGGTAAGCGTTTAGAATTTTTTATTTTTTTTTTTCGTTGACAGCATCGCGCCGAATTGAGCATTGCGTGTTTCGCAGGTGCCGGTGTGGCCGGTGTCGCTCGATGCCGCAAAAGACAAAACGCGGAAGAGTATCGTTTGATTACCATTCCACAACGCACCTAGCGTCGTGTTCGTTGTTTTGAAAATATATCAGTTAGAAACAGGAATCATTTGTTTCTGAGAAAGCATAAAAAGGGGTTTTGCTCCTCTTAGACCTCCGTAGTATATGGCCTAGCTACCACCATATGAATATTGCACGTCACATGACATCACGCCACTTCCTGTAACAGAAATAGCCGATGTGTGTCGCCATAGTGCGAAATCAAGGTAGTTTATCCCGTGAATTAAAATTATAACCGCTTCGATTTCGGCGTTGCCACTTGCGCAACAATATCGGTGCATTCCACAGTGCCAGAATTAAGAACCGATGAAAAAGACATGCTCAAATTGTGTCGCAGGGCCCCTTTAACGAAAGACGCCAGATTTTTCTAAAGCAATGGTTTTCTAAACAATGAAAATTCACAGCGTACATGTAAAATTAAAGTGAGCTGCAAGTCGTCATAACTCATCGAACCTTTAGTATAAACGCGCCCGATCTCACGTCGGTGTTGTACTGGGCAGAATTCACGGAAGATTCACGGTTTACCGATGAACCTCCGCAGCTTCGCCCACTCATCATCATTCACTCCGTGGATATGCTGTGATTTTTTCGATATGAATGGACGCTATGAGCGAGGCTTGGGCTGAAGCAACGCTGAAACCACCACCTCGCGGTGTGTTAAAGGAGCACTGACACAAAATTTCGAATGAATGAATGAAAACAACTTTTATTACAAAATTTCGAAGGCGAGATAATGAGTGAAATAGATGTATGTGGAGCCGTACACAACGTCTACGAAATATCAAGGGCCAATATAGCCTAGAACATATTTAAAATCAATTTTAAAGTGCATGCCGCGCGACTGAGCGAGATGCGCCGACATCAACGCGGCGGATGTGTAAACAAACCTACGTCACGAGTTTCTGTTGGCTGGTGGCTGGTTGTGCCCTTGCGCTTGTGCCGTGCTACCTGCCATTTCTTCCTCCATGCCTGCGGCTTTGCGTGTGCTAGTTGTGTTCTCTTCCGCTGTTCGCTCGTCGTGCCCGTTGGCAGATGTTATGGCCCGCTCACGCTAGCGGCAAGCCTGCCGCAACGGCGCGATGCCGCAGAACGTCGGCCGTCGCCGAACGCGCGAGAGCTGTCCAACTTGCACGGCAAGCTTCGCCGGCGAGGCATTCGCGCCTCCGAAAAACATGGCAGCACTGCCAAAAGCGGTTGTCCACTTCGAATCTATCAAGTGGCCGCCGTGCGCTCTGTAACGTGTAAGTTCCGAACTGATGCTTCCATTTGCTTTAGATTCATGTCCTTAAGCTTCGACAGCAATGTATTCGTCCCGATTCGGCGCCGTTTTTGAGAGCCATAGTCAAATAATCGATGCTGTAAGCTTAGCGAGTCGAGATGGGCGCTTCCGAATGCTCGGAGGACATAGATTACGCGTTTGTTAGTTATTTCTAATCCTCCATAGCTGGCGCCACTTGACCTGGTTCGGCGCCCACCGCACCCACGCTCGCGCGCCGCCTACGTCACAATTTTGCGTGTTCACGTGGTCAGCAGTGTTATCCCGTTCCCCGGAGGATGCTGCATAGCTCGGTGCTCTTTGAAACCGAAACTGCGACTGGGCGCTCTAAACACGTCTCCAAATAAATAACCGTCGCGCACTCGCGCAAACGAGGTTTGCAGCCGTGATAAGCGGATCATAAGCTTTCTATTGCAACAAAAAAACAAGGCGCAAAATTTTTGTGTCAGTGCTCCTTTACACGAAATTACACTTCTATTGGAAACGCGCCGAATGGGACGGTCGCAGCAATGGCGCGTTTTTTAAACACGAAAGTGTTTTATGCCGGGGTCCACCACGGCTCCACTGACGCATTTCCGTCACAGATATGACGTTGTAAAATATAAAGACTAACATATGGCAAAGAAAAAACTATAAGAAAAACTTCCGTCACCGGGAGTCAAACTTACGACCTCTCGATCGCCAGCGCGCAGCGCGAAACGACTCCGCCACAGACGGCATGTTCTCTGCTATGCTAACGGCGAGCTACTTATGTACACCATCTGCCGGTAGCGGTACTCACGAGGTCGGCGGCACAGCGTGTTTTCGTTATCACTAGCGAGATGCCGCGAAGGGCTCGAAGAGCGCGCTGTAAAAGTCGCCCCCACGCGGATTAGCGCGCGCCTCGACAGGGCGTGGTCGGTCGTGCGGGCGCTTATCTCGTGATCTCGGTGATTTGTACGTCTTGCGCTCTGCCTGCAAGTTTCCGTTGAGAGCACGAAGGTCACCTCGCTCACTGCGGCGGCCGCTTTTGCGAAAGGAGCGCGCTGCTCACACAGAAATAAGTTACAACTGTGACAGTTCGCGCTCATGCTGTGTATGTTCGTTCCGCGCGTCCTTTCTGCTTGAGCAGCGCATTGCAAGTTTCGAGCGGCTTGCCGTTCTTCGCGTAACATTACAATTTGATGCTGTAGCATTAATTCTTTCGCGCTTGGGGCGAAAGAATGCACAACAAACGCTCAACTACGTCTGTGAAGACACGTTTCACTTTCGTGTTATACCGATTCCTATGACAGAGGGATCAGCCATGTTTTTTGCCTGGTGGCACACGTCAACACACCGTTATAAAGATGACGCTCATAGCCTCCATCCATACATCCATGCAAGAGTACTGTGAGAGGAAAGTGTGAAAGATAAAAGGCGCGTTCATGAAGCCTCCGTAATGTGTTTGGCGGTAGCTCAGTGGGCTAAACGCCCGCCGGCCATCGTAGCGGACCGAGAGGTCATGGGTTCGACTCCTGTCAACGGAACTTTTTCTTAGTTTTCTTTCTTTGCCATTTGATGGCGTTCACTTTGCTGACGTATTTCCGTGACGTACTTCCGTGACGGAAATACGTCATGAAAATCTTGGTGGACCCTGGCATAAAACACTTTCGTGTTAAAACCGCATGACCTTTCAAGAGGAAATGCTAGTGGCGCCATCACTCGGAGGCAACATGAGGTGCCTCAGGCGGCGCATGTGTCTGAGCCAAGGCTAGGGTGGCTAGAAGGGGAGGTGTGCTGAGCGCGGCGGCCAGCCATAGGAGAGGGTGGTCCTCTTTCGCGTGATCGCCGCTAGGGCACAACATAGCGCTACCATCTGGGGCGCCGTCAGCGTTTCCGCGGAGAGAGGCTAATCCGGCTGTCAACGCCTGGCCGGCGGTTTGTAGTTATTGTGTAATTTGCTGCGAACTGTTGGCGTGTGCTGTTGATTCATGAGTGCTGTGTGCTGGCAAAGATGCCGTCTACCTCAAAGAAAAAAACTCAGCGTTGGTGCTTCGTGCCAGCGTGTGAAAAATGTCCCTTTTCTGGGCACCGACTTCCCAAGAACTGTTCTTGAAGTGGGCACGCGCAGTCTTGGGCAGTAACGCGTTACTGGTAACTAGTTACTTCTTAAGTAACTTATGACTGTAACTAGTTACTTTTAATTTAGAGAAACTTGTAACTGTAACACTTACTTTTTTGCACAGTGTAGCGAGAAAGCAGCAGCGCGCGAAACTGACGAGAGGAAGCAATACCGTGCACTAGCGAAACAATTTTTTAAAACCTCTTTGGGACTGATTGTAAAAGGTTGACTCCGACTTGACACAACCATTATTAACAAAATGACACAGATGTTTCGCCTACTATGCATGTTGCATCCTCAGGTTGTTGCAAGCCGATGCGTTGCGGCAAATTAACCACGATTTCAGGAGTTTTCTTCACCCCCCCCCCCCCCGTGGTCTGGCTTTCGCGTGAACACATGCCCCAAGGTATAATGGGGCTTAAAAACGGTTTGTATGCCCAGCGGATGCAGAGCTCTCCGAACAGGGTTTGATACACCTTGAACATAGCGAATACACACAATGGACGCAGTCTTCACTCGTCACGCACTCCCTGTTCCTCTTCGCATGCATTTCTGGGTATCGTTAATAAGCGTCCTAGGATACTGCTGTCGTCCCAGTGCATCAACCACGTTTTCCAGTTACAGTATTCTAGGGCGTTTTCTGATGCGACAACATAAGGCGTACACAACGATTCCTTAATTGTGTTCGCCCCCTTTTAGGTTTCCTTCGTCTAGAGTTTACTATACGTGCAATTTTGACTACCCGCATGCCTTCGTATGTTTTTAATAAATAAATAAAACATTTGTTTTGTGATCTATTACTTATTTTATACAGCAACGAAAAAGTAATGACGCTACTTTTTCACAGTAACTGTAACAGGTTATAAGAATGGCAGACTGGGCTTGTTGGTTTAACATATTTGAAGTTTTAAGGCGCGAATAAGACACGGACAAAGAATAGGAACACACACACGGAGTATGTAACAGGTTACTTTTGGAAACTCTAGCTGTAACTAATTGTAACAGAGTTACTTTTTTGGCTTAGGTAACTGTAACACTTACTTTTTACTGGTAACGTGCCCATGACTCGCGCCATTCCGAGGGCTGACAAACCACTTCAAGAGAATTCCGCTGTTTGCGCAAAGCATTGGCGCAAACAGCGGAATGAACGACAAAAACTCAGAAAAATGAATGACAAAAAAGTCAAAAGAATAAAGCCTTGCCTGATGTGAGACAAGCCACGGAAACGATCAAGTGAATTCTGTTGCACACAGTAAAGTTTCTTTACCTAGTAACATGTTGCATTTATTTGAAAAGACTACCGAACGTTGTATTGCAATGTATGCCATGGTTTAATTATTTAAAGAAAAGCGCCATATTCATATTTAAAGAAAACCGTGGTTTAATCCTGATTTGGTTGGCGTAAATCAAGTTATCTGCTTTCACACGTAATGAGGCGCACGAATAAAACGATCAGAGCGCATTGGAGCATAATTAAGCCCCGCTCTCCCAGTAGTAGTGCTTCAATACGGCTTTCTAAGAGGCCTGCTTGCTTTCCGTCGGAACAAAACTCGGCTCTGTACCCCGTATTTCAAAACCGCATGATAACAGTAGCGCAACACAAGCTCTGCGCTGACTAAGGAACTGCATTATCACCTAAAGTTTCATATAATTTGGTAACGCATTTCCACTAAAGCGTTCTGGATCCCTGCCGAGAACGGGGAACGGCCACGTTCGCTGACGGCGCCCCTGACGACAGCGCCGCCCTACGGCATTCACGCGAATGGCGGCCAACTTTTGCCGCCCGGTCATCACACCTCCCCTTCTAGCCACCCTACCAAGGCTGGGCAGTATCGCGATAGTATTTCAGATACTTTTGAGTATCTGTATTTCTGTATCGAGATACATTTGAAAAATGTATTTGTACCTCAGTAGTGAAATACATTTACGATGTATCGCCTGTATTGCGATACTATGCAGGACACGGGTATCTCGTTACATTGTTTTTTTTTGTGTCGGAAATGAGTTGAGGCGTGTTTCCAATGGGGGAATGACGTTTTTTTTTTTTGTGCCAAGACAAGCAAAGGCGCGCCGCCGGTCACCGACAGACAGGGCTGCGATGGTTTCCCCTCAAGCACAGAATGGTCCATATGGTAAAGCGCCCGACGCCGCAGACGGCAGAATCGCGGGGACAGTGTTGTCGGCCTCTACCGACGAAAGTCGCTGACACTCAAGGTCAGTGCAGCACGCCTAATTTTTTTCGGGTGGCAAGCCATTACTTCGCGACCCCCCGCGCGGATACCGCCTTGGAACAGGCTTTGCAATGCTTCGCGTGCGTTCAGTTTTCAAAGCGGCGGCACTTCCAAAAGCAGTTCCCGTAGTCGCGGCGGAAGTGACTAGAAGATGGCTATCTTTGACGCGCTTTCAGCCACCTCTCCAATGTCAGGGTGCGTTCCTAATTGATTACATGCGTGAAACGGTCTTTTGTGGTAGCAGGCTCCCCCACCGCTGGAGCCGACTTCGCCTGTTGCGGCTTTCTGAAATGGGTGCTGGTAGCGTCGGTGGTGGTGACAGCTTCATTGAAGCCGACAGGGTCAGACGGCTGAGGATTCCGAAGATGGGGACCGTCTTCGGATTCTGAACAGTCAGAACAACCCAAGTGAGGGCGGAAGTGTTTCGGTATCTAGATGACCCGAGAAGAGATATCGTCACGCTGCAGGGCTATCCGGCTATGAAGGCGGTATTTATTCACTATAACACGAATTTGTGCTCGCCTTCAGCGGTAGACAGACTTTCTTTCGTGAGTCTTGTGCTGAGGCTGAACCGAAGCTGTTGGAAGACAGCCCATTTGAGAAGCCTACACAGCAACCTTCTCAGGAAAGCAGATCTTCAAAATAAATGTGTGCTTTTTCTCAATTCACTGGTGTTCATTAGTGATTCGAGTGATTTGCTTAAAGTGTGCTATTTCTAGCATAGCTTAGTTTGTTCGCCAAGTATGTCGATTTCGGTGTCCAATCCTTGTTACTGTTGCTGTTAAAGAGTTTACTTTTTATTGCAATTGATACTTGTAATTATGTCATTATTACTAATTATGTACTTTGTCCGCCCCCCCTCCCCTGCAATGTCTTAATGGCGCTGAGGGTACTGTAATAAATAAATAAATGAACTGAACGTTTCGATGCGCTGTAACTTTAATTACAATATTATGCTGCACTAATAGGTGTCTGCGTAGTATGCATCCTTGAAATAAAAAAAGTATTCCAGTATCTGTATCGCTGTAACTGTATTCCGGAATACTTTTTTCGTCTTGTTGCAAAAGTACGTTAAAGGCAAATGTATCTCAGTATCTCTATTTTAGGCTTCCAGTTCATGTATCTCGATATCTGTATTCCGGAATACTTTTCTGAGTATCTCTGCCCAGCTCTGGTCTGAGCCCACTACCCCTATTCTAGTACACTGTACTTGGGTGTGTTCTAATACTCACCGTAGACGGCTAAATTATAGACAGCTAAGTGGACAGCGGCCATCTTAAGTCCCATTCCAATTCTCACGTAGCCGGCAAAATAGACAGCTTCGAGAAAGAGAAAAACGATGCAGGCTACTTTGCTGTCCAAACAAGATGGCGGCTCAGCGCAATGCTCGCGTAGCTCGGATCTCGCCGGTATGGTTGTCTGTACACCAGTAGGCGCTTTTCCAGGCGCTAAATGTAAGCTACGTTAATTTTTTCATAGGGTTGAACACGAAAGAGGGTAAAGAAAAAAACATTTAGGTTTGTTTTTCTTAGCTTTCTCTTCTCGACGCGAGGTGGCATCACGTCGCGCAGACGTCTTCTAGACGCGTTCCATTTGTCGGACAACATGACCTCGATGCTGTCTTCTAAGCTGTAAGCGTAGACTGTCTACGATGCTGTCCAGAATTGGAACACAGCCCTTGAGCGGCGCTTCAACCACCACGGGAATGGTGGGAAGTACAAGCTTCAGATTTGCTTCGGATGGATTAGGTTCTTGAGATTCACGAAGCTTGTTTGCCGAGTGTAAAACAAAGCGGTATGAAGTTATTTCTAATTAAAACTTGCTTCATTCTTTTGTATGTAAAACTTATTGCAAAAAGTTTGCATGACCGTGAGATGGAAGTGAAACCTGGTCAAATTCAACCACCAGGGTATGCATCGCTCTGCAATTGTGTTTCAGATTTGGCATCACAATATAATGAATTATTTTCTTTACAACACTTAAAACAAGCACGCTTGTCTTTGCTTCGAAAGTACGCATTATCTATTTATGGAAATAACAGCACCGTATTGAGTGAGAAACACTGAACGCATCATCTGCTGCGATGCCAGATGCGTCTGTCCAACTGGCCTGCCCCCAACGCATCTCTCGTTTTGTTGTGAAGTCAAATCAGATGAGCGTGACGGTGCGTCTACTTAGCTTCGCCGTCGTTTTGCAGCCGATTTGAATGAGTTTTGACAAGTAGCGCTTATCACAAAACGTAAACTCTATGCAATTTTTTGCACTGGCATGGGACGCTACATCTATGCGCCGCGGTGAGTGCACGACGCTTTACTAAAACTGTCAAATACAACCTGTGAAGCTGCAACGTGGCAGCAAACGAAGAAACCTAGCGGTCTTCAGCCTCTTTGAACAACAAAGGCACTGTTTGAGTGCTTTGCAACGCACCCCACTGCCCACGCCTCGCAAAGAACGAAACTGGAACTGTAGAAAAAGATCCGTACACAGTTCGCTAGCTAATGAGATCCAATCCGAAGCCTGTACTTCCCATCATTCCCATGGTGGTTGAACGATCGCAGCGCCAGTTTCCTCTCTAGGTTATTGTATGAAAGTATGGTTTATTCCTTTCACCACAGAGTTTCCTAAAATTAACTAGTGGGGACTCTGGCGCTGCGATCGTTCAGCCACAATGGGAATGATGGGTAGTACACGGCTTTGCCTAGTCTTCGCACTTGTGGGCTTCGAACGCACTTGTGGCTTTGTTTATTGCTACGTTTTGGTTTTCTTTCGGATAAAAGAATAGATCGTTGTAAACTTCGTGACCAGATTTGAATCAGTGAGCCTAAAGAAGTTAAAGCGGTGAAGTGAAACTGCTGACTTTTGCTGAACTTTGTTTTGCGACAAAGCGGACGCAGGCGACGCGGAGCCAAACGGAGCCGAAAGAACCAAGTTTAGACAAATCCGTGACCAATTATAGTGCCTAGAATATACTGGCTAGTGTGCTGAGCGGAGGAGGTTTCCTATGGGAGGCGGTGGCAGGGCCGGTGATGCCTGCCAACTTTCGCCGGCAGGCGGCGACGCTTGTCGCAAAGGTGTATAGCCCGCGTAACTAATTCCCGTGTAACGCTGGTATTACACAAATACAAATATTACACACGCTCGTTTTACACAAATACTTCTTGCAGACATTATGGCACTAGCTTTTGCACTTTGTTCGCTTCCACAAACAGGATGCATTTTGCTCATCCAGTGCTGCAGCCTTGCACTCGATTTTTTCAGGCAATATTTCAGACAATCACAATGCTACACTAATGAAATAATCTAATTGAGGTGTCGATCTTGACTAATGTCCCCTGTTCGGTTTCTTTGAACTTACCTTTCCTTCTGTTAAAATAAAATTCAAGCTCCAGACACATTCGTAATGTTTTTTTGTGAAGTGAGCAGTGCTGTTCAAATAAAACGCATGGGTAGTGAATCCTATTCAGACTGGCTTGTGTTCCCCGCAAGTGGTCTAGAAAATACGGATGCCATGCTGGAAAACGCAGAACAGTGAAAGTGACCCCACCCCACCCTTCATTTGTGTATAAACGATGCTTTACAGACTTACGTAGTACAACAATGCAGTAGGCACAGCTGAAACATCGAAACAACCGATCCGAAAGTATGGGGCACATGCTGATATCTGCAGTACTGGATGAGCAAAATGCATCCTGTTTGTGGAAGCAAACAAAGTGCAAAAGCTAGTGTCATAATGTCTGCAAGAAGTATTTGTTTAAAACCATGGCAACGTGTGTAATATTTGTATTTGTGTAATACCAGCGTTACACGGGAATTTGCGATTACTGTCGACCCGTTGCGGATCTGTCCCGTTGCGACCCGTTGCGGATAAATCTGCTCGCGAGAATTATCGTAGCCACCGATCTGACGGCGCATGCTACACTCTGCAAGTCCATGATGGTGCATCCTACCGAGTGTGATGCGCCGCTAATATAATAAACTATGACCGCGACTGAGAGGCACGAATTTCAGTTGACTTGATCGACTTCGAGTAGTATCGCTGCGCTGAAAACAGCGCGAACACGGAATGAAGGCTAAGGAACACAAGCGCTGTTCCTTAGCCTTCGTCTTGTCTTCGCGCTGTTTTCAACGGAATAAGATGTACCAACTGGCCCTGCAAAGCACCCAGCTGCGAGTAAAATCGCCAGCGAATGTTCACGAGTAGCAGCGAAGAATCCGAGTCGGACTTGATCGCGATCGAAATTGCCGTGAGCCATCCTTACGGCACGATTTCACGATTTTTTGCGTCTAACGTGTCAACCTTAGCTGATTGTTTTCGACTGGCAAGTTGGGTGTGTCGTAGTATATTAATTGCGACTTTTCTACTTCGCTTTGGTGGTGAAGCACAGAGTCGCGAAAACTAGCAGACGACGTGAGGTACGTGTGAAACGCTTCGTCGTTTTCTAGTGCCCAAACAGTTGAGGATTCTCTGCAGGCATTAATTTGGCAATAAGATTTCCTTCTTCCGATTGAGTGTTTTCACTGTGTTAAAAGGAACGAAGAACACTGTATTCGCAGCAGAAAGCGCCGTGCTACGCAGCTGCAAGCACAGGAGCCGCCGACGCGCGGTGGATGGATGGATGGATACGGCTGTGCCCTTTAGATCGGGCGGTGGCTCACGCCACCTCGGCATAAAATTAAGTACTATCACTATGTATTGAAGGATTACATTTCACTCGTGCCTTGATTGTAGCCACCAATCGGTTAGCCTCCTCCTGGTTATTTCTACTCGTTTAAAGTCTATTTTGCCTTCACTGTCCCTAAACCCCAATGCTTTGAAAAATTCCGCGCCATTATCTTGGACTGTATATAGGGTAAAGCCCTTTACAGAACATTATCAAATGCTCAGCTGTTTCAACCTCCTCTCCACACGCACTACATAACGTGTCTGTGCCTTCGTATTTGGCTCGGTACGTCTTGGTCCGCAATACTCCCGTCCTGGCCTCAAACAACAGAGAACTACCCCGAGAATTATCGTAGATCTTTTCTTTTGCAATTTCCTGCTTGAAAGTTCGGTACGTCTCCAGTGATGATTTCGTAAGCATCCCAATTTTCCACATGTCCCTCTCTGTTTCCTTCACCTTCTTATTAACCGATGTTTCCTTTTGGCTTGGTATTCTGCTGTTGTCTAAATACTTGCTTGACAATTTTCGAGTTCGCTTCCTCCATTTAGTATCAACATTCTTCATGTACAAGTAGCTGAAAACTTTCCTAGCCCAACGCTCCTCTCCCATTTTTCTCAATCGCTCCTCAAATTCTATCTTGCTGCTAGCTTCCCTGCCCTCGAACGATGTCCATCCCATGTCACTCTGTACCCCCTGATTTGGGGTATTCCCGTGTGCTCCCAAAGCAAGCCTACCTATGCCATGTTGTTTAATTTCCAATCTTACCTGAACCTCTGATCTCATGCACAAGACCGCATTGCCGAACATCAAACCTGGGACCATTACCCCTTTCCAAATCCCTCTCACAACGTCATACCTACTGTAGTTCTACAGTGCCCTATTTTAGATGCGAAGTACCTTAAGGTCGAGCTCAATCCGGCGGTGGTGGTGGTGTGCGGCGTGACCACCATCACTGCGCATGCGCATACCCTCTCCACATACCTCCTCTCCACTTCCCCTCACCATTCCCCTTCCCCTCTACCCCTCTCCACTCACCCTCTCCACCTTCCCTCTCCCATCCCCCTTTCCACTCTTCCTCTGAAACGCGGGCTAGACATGCCGAAATTCTCTCCTGCACAACGCCGTGATGAGCTCGAGCGCATGCGCGTCCCCTCCCCTTCTCTCTCCTCTCCTACGCTGCCCCCGCCCCCCCTCTCGCCCGCCTGTCGACCGCGTTCCCCGCTCGCCCTGTGAGAATTAACGGCCAGGCTAGATGGAAGACACGACGCGCGTAGCGTCCCTCTTCGCGTTCCACGACACGAGGTCGGTAGCATGCCCAACGAACGCCAACGGAACGCGATCGTGCAAGTGCTCCGGCTTCGCATCGCCTCATGGTCCCCTTTAGCGGGAGATGGCGTAATTTTTTTTTCATTAACGCTGCATTGCTGTTGCCCTTAGTCATTACGTATCTTTCGTTCTCCCTTAGGTACTCAGCCCCGTTGTTTATCCATACGCCCAGATATTTGTATTTATCCACTATCTCCAGCGTGACTTCCTGTATCTTATGCTCACTGCCTTCATTATCATTAAGAATCATGATTGCCGATTTTTCCCTAAATTTAACCTATTTCCCTCATTACCGCAGATGTCTATCAATCCCTGCAGATCTTCCTTGTTGTTGGCCATTAATACTACATCATCTGCATACATCAATGTCGGTAATGACTGTTCAACGTGTTTTCCTTGCTTGGCAAAAGAGAGGCTGAAGCCGAGTCTACTCCCCTCTAATTTAGCTTCTAATCCTAGTAGATACAGCATAAATAACAGAGGTGTCAAGGGACACCCCTGTCGAAGCCCGCGTTGTATCTCTATAGGTTCGGATACCTGTTTTTCCCATTTTATAACTACCTTGTTACTTTTATAGATGTCCTTTAAAAGATTAGTTATTCCATCTTCCACATCTAGTGTGTCCAGTATTCCCCACAAGTCCTCTTGAATCACACTATCGTAAGCTCCCTTGATATCTAGAAATGCCAGCCACAGGGGCCTGTGTTCTTTTTCTGCTATTTCAATACACTGCATCAATGAGAACAGATTATCCTCCAACCTCCTTCGTTTACGAAACCCATTTTGTAGTTCCCCCAGCACCCTCTCATTCTCAACCCATGTCTGTAGTCTTTCCTTTACGATCGGCATCACCAGCCTGTAAACTACTGATGTCACTGTTATAGGACGGTAGTTGTTTATATCAGCTTTGTCCCCCTTTCCTTTATAGATCATGCTCATGCGGCTTAGTTACCTCCCATGGGGGGCTTCACCATCCATTATTGCTTTGCTCGCTGCTTCTCTTAATGTGTGCTTAGAGTTTTGACCTAATTTCTTTATTAGCATAATTGGGATGCCGTCAGGGCCTGTTGATGTGCTATTAAGAACCCTCTTCTCTGCCCTTTCCCACTCTCATTGTCCCAGTGGAGCCACTGCGCTAATTGGTCTATCCTCATCCGTTAGGGTGCATGCATCGCTTCCTTGTTGTTTAAATTTTTCTGTCATCATTGTTCTTATAAATTCCATTGCCTCATCCCCTTCTAGCCTAACCCCTTGAACTGTAGTTATAAACCTCTGTTCCATGCCTGTCTTATTACTCAGAGAATTGAGATGGTTCCAAAACTTTGCAGCTGCCTTTCTATCCTTTTTGTTTACTTCCGCCATCCATTGAGCCCCATTTTTTCTAATCTTTTCATTGATCAGGTTGGAAGCTTCCCTTCTGCAGCTCAAAAAGTTACCCCATTTTCTTTCGACATCATTTTCCGGTACACCCCTCTGTTTAGCATGCCTTTGTTCTCTGGAGGCTTCCTTACTCTTACTATGGCTCTCTTAACTTCCTCATCCCACCAGCTCTTGGGTTTGTGTCTCCTTTTCCCGGTTGATTTGACTCGTACCTTAGCAAGCTCCAACTCAAACAGTCCAGTTAGATTTGTGTATGTCCACACTGTTTTAGTATCCTCGGTGATTACTTTCTCAATCTCTTTAGTTGCTATTTCTATTTGCCTTTCTGAATACCCTGTGGTTGCTCATATTGCCTCCTTCCTATTGTCATTTCTCTTCCAAAACTCAGCTTGATACGTTTGTGATTACTACCCAAGCTTCTGGAACCATATTCATCTATGTTCACCACCCTTAGCCTACCATACATCCTATCTGACATCAGTGCGTAATCTATCGTCGACTGCAGCCTTCCCACCTCCCATGTTATCTGCCCTTCGCACTTCTCGGTACTGTTGCAAATGATTAAATTATGCCTTTCACACATATCCATCAGCATTCTGCCTGTTGGGTCAGTATATCCATCCATATCTTCTACGTGCGCATTCATATCTCCTAATATAATTATCTCGCACTCTTCTCCTAGTTCATCAATGTCCTTTTCTATGCACTGCACCATTTCTTGGTTTTCCTCTCTGGCTTTTGCTCCTGTCACAAGTATACAAAACCCAGGAGTGTCATCTGCCCTGCCACTTTCCCTTTTAGCCACAAATGTTCCCTGCGCTCCTGCTTGACCCTTTGCCAGTCTGTACTTTTATGAATAAATGCCCCGATACCACCCCCCTTTCTGCTGCCCTCTGTTCTATTGCAATACTCCCATGCGTAGTCCGGATTGCTAGGTGGTTGTTCCATGTCCCTAAGATGTGTTTCTACAAACCCATATACCATCAGCTTCTCCTCCCTTAGCTGCTCTTCTATCTCTCCCCACTTCAACCTATTCCTGCCACCCTGCATGTTAATATACCCTACGTCTGAATTTGCTCGGCCCTCGTGCCTACGTCGATTCCTTCTGCCCCGGACTCTACGTGTCTTGGATATTGGTGCCACTTTGAAATCGTATCTGTCTACACTGGTGGCCTCAGGGCACTGGGTCCCCCTAAAAAGCTGTGGCTTGGCGACCCATCCTATTACCTACCCTCCTGCCCGTGGCACCACTGTAATGAATGCCACCTTGTGCAAAAGGGCGGAAGCCGGGCTCGTACACGTCTTTGTTCACCTCCATTACGCTGCAGCCGAGCTGCCGGCTCATACCTCTGATGACACAGTCTCTATCACCCTCCTTTCCATACCGCCAGATTGCCCCCAGACTTCTGGGATGGTGCAGATGGTCACATGCACACCCTCAGAAGCTTCTCGAAGCTTACGCACCCCATCCTCTGTCTCTGAAGGTTCTGGCTCTTTCCCTTCAGGACATCGTTGAGACCAGCATGAATGATGACGAGCCCCTGCATCCGTCATGCACTTTCCTGACTGGGCCTCCACTTTTACCCTCCTGTCTGCCTTCACTGTCGTAAGGACGCCCTGCTCGACTCTGGCTACATCGGGGTCCCCCACCACTAGGACCCTTTTACGGTCCAGTCGTTCGCTTCCGGCTTGCGATTGCTGTGATCCTGTTCGCGCCCGCTGATCTCCCGTTCGCTGAGTGTCCCCGACTCGCGATAACGAGACCGCTGCCGGTGCTCCTTGCTTTGTACCGCCGGAAGACTGCCATGCCACATCGCTGTAGCTTTTTCGCCTGCTGTCGCCTGTTCCTACATGTGCCACTGCAGCCCCTAGGTCCCCTTTCTTGCCTTGTTTCCGCCTGGGATTCCGTGTTGCCCTTGCCTTTCGCCTCACACTGCTCGGGACCGGAGTCAAGCGCCATAAGCGCCTTTACTCGCTCTTCGAGCTCGGCCCGCCTTTCCCGTTCCTTCCTTAGATCGGCCTCCATTTGTTCTACTAGGCTGGCGGTAGCCTCCCCACGCTTGGAGCTCAATCCTCTGTTCTCGCTCCACATTCAGCTCCTCAATGCAAGCTTCCATGCGCTGCACGGCCGCCTTTACTTTCTCGCGCAGCTTGCACACGAAGCTCGCCTCCTCAGCGTCGGCTAGACTTGTGAAGGCCGTCTCATCTAGGTAGCACCAGCGCGTGCATTCCCCGCACTGCACGAGATCACAGGCGCCCGTGGTTTTTCCAGTCCGCTTAACCATCGCCCGCCCGACCATCGAACAGAACACACGAAGTTCAGTCTAACACCGTTAATATAACTAAACAGGCGCACCCAAACACCCTACTACGGGTTAAAACTACCGCCTGCCCCGTTCACCACGTGGTCAACGTTACTGCAACGTTGCCCGTGGCGCACGGTACTCGCGTGTTACCAAAGATGCACTAAACCGCAAAATAATAGTTCTTACATCGGTTATCCCTACAACCCCAACAACACAACGAGCAATATAGAAAACAAATAAAAGGAAAAAAGGAAGAAAAAATTGGCCGCGTATCCTTCGCTGCAAATGTCGTCTAAAGACGATAGAAGAGGCACTGCGTGAGATATGGACGCCATCTGGCAATACGTCGGGAAACATGAGTGCCGTTTTGCGGGCTGGTAGTCCCGGCGCAGCAGCAGGCGAAGCGGCGGTGACCAACGCGACCGGCGGGGACACCAGCCAGCCCGAACACGCGGTTTGGCGCGAAGGGCTGAAGCAGAAGAAACGTCCGCACTCAACGAGTACTCTTCACACACTCTTATTTACACGTCGCCTGGGTAAAACAGGAATGCCAGAGCGGCGCCCCATGGCATTCGTACAGTGCAATACAGAACCGAAACCGAAACACAACAATCAGCACGTGCAGAGGGCACGGAGGAAGGCAAGTTTCAGCGCAGTCGCATTTTCAGCGCAGCTTAAGAAACTAGGGTCTTTAGAATTACGTATGTATGCATTTTATATTAAAGGAACACACCACCTAATACTTACCTAGTGATGTTGCGCCTCAGATATGCGTAATGTTTGCTTTTAGATCGACAATGTACACAAGTATGAACCTAGTCAGCCGTTCAAGATGGCTGGCCCTTGGGCAAGTGGTTAAACTTTGACCGAGTGGCTGAATCGATTGACGTGCGGACAAACAGAAAGACAGAAAGATAGGCCAAAATTTCTCCGTTTAAGTATCCCAAGAAAGACTATCGTCTTTAAAAAAACTTATCGCTTTGTACGCTGCGCCTGCACCGTCCAACCTCCGCCTAGTCCCGGCGCGTCGTGGTGTGTAGTGGACCTAGTAGTCGCAGCGCCGCCATGCGGTGACTATGGGAAGGCATCAGCGCGGTGGCCACGCCAAAGCGCACGCTCAGCACACTAGCCAGTATAAGGCACTATATTCACATGCTGGCTGAAGCGTCATGCGTTGCAGCTCCCATAGACACTAGCGCCAGAGTTCCCTCTAGTAAGTATTGTATGGAACTCTATGCCTTTCACACTGCCTTAGCCCTGTTCTCCTCACTCCGACTTCCGCTCGCAGCAGTAGGTGGCGCTAGTAGCCGGCGGCGATACAGCTGGTGCAGCAGACAGGCTCAATTGTCACACGCCTTAAACCGTACTATGCTCCTTAACGCACCTGAGGACTCTAATGTTTTTTAGCATCGGGACAATGCTTTTTCAGAGGGGGGCATTGCCACGTGCATTTCTTATTATCACTTTTGCTGTATTCGGTTTATGGTGCCCTGGCGGCCGTTACGCTAGCTTGATATACACCAAAATTGTTATCTCGCGACGTGACTGTGTGACGAACACAAATAACAGTTGGTAACATGAAAATCATGACATGCATGTCATGCACAGTATGACTTACGTGCGACGCTCACGGTGCGCTGGCGGCCTTTTCGCTAGCTTGATATACACCAAAATTGGCATTGAGCGACGTGACTGTGTGACGAACATAGACAGGTGGCAACACAAAAATCATGACATGCATGTCATATGTAAAGCATGACCTACGTGCCACACTCATGGAGCGCTGGCGGCCGTTTCGTTGCAGCTCTTTGCTGGCTGCTTCGCATTACATCGATTCCCACATTGCGTGCGATCTGCCGAATTTTTTTTTTCACCAATGGTTCTTCCCAACCAAACAAGGCTTGGTCAGACACTCAACTTTCATATAGCAGTAACCATAATTTGTCCATGCAACCACTGCATGTAGTAAAACATAAAAGGAACCAGATGGTCTTCAACAAATGCTAAAAGGCTGAGGAAACAATGCCTATAATGTGATCAAAGCCTGACTGACCCTAGATTATTGTTTCAAGACGGTCTGCAAGGTTATTGGTGCCAAGACCACAAGAAGGCCACGCCTCCTCTTCTCATAGCAATGTTTTCTAAGACAAAAAGATAAGCTTCAGATAGTGGAAGCACCCTTTTTAATGACTGTGCTAGGAAACCTCTATCAGTGTGCCATCATTGTGTCCTTAACATAAAATTAGATTTGTTTTCTAAAGGTGGGTAGTGTGTCATCAGTGTTTATATTATTTTGATACTTTGATTTTAATGTGGTTTGCCTGAAGTGACAAATGCGCTGTTGATTTTTTCTTCATTCTCTTTCTCTCAGCTGTGGTCTTGTTTCATTCAATCACGGAAATAAAAAAAAACGGCAGGAAGTGGAAGATGGAAGCATGCGATGAAAAAATCCGTAAACAGGGGTTGGGTGCTCGAGCCGACGTTTCGACAAGTGGACTTGTCTTCTTCAAGGCTGGACAAGTCCACTTGTCCACAAGCTCCAGCCTTGAAGAAGACAAGTCCACTTGTCGAAACGTCGGCTCGAGCACCCACCCCCTGTTTACGGATTTTTTAAATTCAATCACGGAGACATCTACTAAGCTGAAACCTGAGTTGGCGGATTTCCTTGACAGACCGTGCGGAAGAGAGACAATGCGGAAGAGAGCACTGACCTTGGCAATGGTGTGCACGCGACGCATCATGTTGCGGAACATCTCCTCTTCTTCCTCGGTCAGGGCTGAAATGATTGGCTCCATGCGCCCTGTCTGCAGCATGACGGAGAACGATGACATACACCTTCCCTACCTTGTGCTTGACAGACTGCTTGGTTAAAAAAAAAATATGCGTTGCTGATTTGTTACACATGAGTAATTACTTCTGCTTTTCTGCGCATAAGCAATGAGCCTCCTGCAGGTAAATTAAATCTACCTGTCATTCAGAGAACTGGAAGATGCAACCTAAAAACCAAAACAAAGCAAGAAAATATTTTCTCCAGTGGGGCAACACTCGCACATAAAAAAGCAGAGCTAAAATTTTGAATATGAGCAAGGAACTGTGAACATTTGGTAAGTTTCCGAATAAAAGATTCTGTTACTGATGACCCACAGATTACATGAAGCCACCAGTGATGCAACATAAAAGCATATGATATTTTTCTGGACACGAACAACTACACATAACAAAGAAAGCTGTGGTATCCAAGAAAGGAGGAAGAAATTGAGGAAGTCTAGCAATGCAGGTTGCTTATTAGCAAGCAGCATCCACATGATTCAGCTGACCCTGTTCAGCTTGGTTTTTCTCCAATGAGGGCACTACAGACTATTTTAGTGGAAGAGGTGAGGTGCCACCGTTTGTGACACACTTTGATCAGTGCCTACAAGCAATACTTTTTTTTACATACAAATGAAATAAAAGTCACTTTTGCAGAATAAACTTCTGACTCACTCAATCTCTCACTCTTACATTTGCCTTGTGGTTCTAATGTCGCTTCATGTAAAAGTTTTGTGATGTGAATATTTTTGAATGCATCTGTAATTGTACATTTTTAGTTTTGCACACTTTGCTAAAGAGACACTAAAGCAGTCTTGACAGTTTTGTACAAACGCATTTAACCAGTAGGGCAAGTCAATAGGATCATAAGCAGACTGGTTCAAGCTCTCTCCGTAAAGTGGGTAATTTATTGTAAGGCTTTAAATCTGTGCACTGCTATAGATGACAGCGACTCAGCTAAATGAGTTTTGAACACTGTACATGGCATGTTCCATGGGCAAGTGACATCACACAGGCAACAAAACTGATTGGATTTTGTACTGACATCATGAGTGATTTTTACAAATAATCGTGAACAAGTAGTGTTCATAATAATTGCAACACTTTATAATTTCGTGTATTAGGAAAACAGGAACAGAAAGAGAACATCATCGCAAATTACAACACTACATTCGGGGGCTTTCAGTGGACAGCCTGCTCACGTTACAATGTGAAAACACGCACGAACTAAGAAAACCAAGAAAACATGCACGAACTATGGCAAGGAGGCTATTGATTATAAGATAATACAATTGCTAAGCCTTCACAAATCGAATATAGACTTTACTCTGAAAACTAAACAATTTAAATGTCATCATAAATCATTTCTTCTAGCAACTAACGTCATAGTAGATCCACAGGCATTTGCATTTAACAATAGTTGTATACGTAGTTGATTTTCTTGTTTATTTCTCTTGCTGGAAACCACGATATTAAAACAGAATTGTATGACTCCAGCAATGCTTTCTCTTTAGTGCAGAATGTATTCTGAATGTATATTATGTAGAAAGAAGGGTGCTTTAAAATGTATGGCATTTTTGCGTATGTATGCCGAAGTAAGCATATTCTGAATCTATAGACCATTTTTCATGTATATGTATGAAAAAAAGAAAGAAAATATGAATATGATAGCATGTAAAACCAATCAAATATCTTATACTAATGAAATGTGTATAATATGTCACTGATGTGCATAGGTCGGCAAACTCACTCATAAGCTGACTCACTCGGACTCAGATCAAGCTGCGAGTTTGAGTCCGAGTGAGTCTGGGTGAATAATGTTTTCGTGAGTTTGAGTCTGAGTGAGTCCGATCGAGAAAAATTTCAGTGAGTCCGAGTCCGAGTGAGCCCGGTTGAAGAAAAATTTGGTGACTAGTCCGAGTGAACCCGAAGGGCAAAATACGAGGGCTATTCAAAAAGTAAGGGCCGTTTGCTAATATTTAAGTATTTACACGTCAGAACGAAAATTTTTGTGCAGCGCCATCTGTTCAGTTCTTCGAGAAGGTACTGAAGTTATTGTTCTGACTAAGCAGTCGTCTGCTTGTCGGTTAATGCAAACGACAATGTCTGCGAAAATGGTTGCTCACGCCTGTTGTGAAGTACGAGCTGTAATTCGATTTTTGCTTGTAAAAGGATCATCAGCTTCTCAAATTTATGCGGAGTTGTGCCTAGTTTATGAACATGAAGTGAGGAGTGAAGGAAAGGTCATAAAATGGTGTTGAGACTCCACGAATCGCCGCACAAATATGCACGACAAAGAGCGGAGTGGAAGGGCCAGAATCGAGACCAATGAGACCGTTCTACAAGTGGACCGGGAATAGACCTTTCCCTGTTTGCAAACAGTGTGACGTCACTGGCAGTGTCCCGCCCCCAAGTCCCGCCTTCGGAGCAGGCGCTGGTTGGCAAGAAAGTTTGGCCGGCGGGATCTCTCTGCATAGCAGCGCTGCGTCTGCATTACTTCGATAGAGGTTTTTGCAAATTGCTGTTTTCTGAACTCACAGCTGTTAAAAGGAAGAATCACTGCCTATAATGCACGATTCTCTTAGGTCAACGCATGATTTTCTCGTCGTGTATGAGAGCCATAAAAAAATGTATGCTCATCGAAAGCGAACGTTGTACATTTTCACGACGACTGGTGTTTGGAGAAATATTAGCATGGCATGGATGTGAACGTACTCAATTTCCGTCGCGAAATCTGCACTGCAGTTTTAAACGATGTACATACAGCATTGGCGGATACTGTGCGCGAGGTCACGGATTAGATTCTCACTCACGGCGCAATATTCTGGTCGGAGATGAATTTAAAAAAAAGCGAAGGAAACACTCATTGGCGTGCGTTAGGTTGAAGTTAACAAATCCCCGCGAAAATTAAAGCGAAGTTTTCCCCTACGGCATTCCTCATAATCCACTGAGCACTTGTGAGATGTTAAACACAATAATTTAACAATAAATAATCTCTTGCGCGGTTA
Organism: Rhipicephalus sanguineus; assembly: GCF_013339695.2. Classification (NCBI taxonomy): domain Eukaryota; kingdom Metazoa; phylum Arthropoda; class Arachnida; order Ixodida; family Ixodidae; genus Rhipicephalus; species Rhipicephalus sanguineus. The sequence goes on from NC_051179.1 coordinate 193,697,986, forward strand.
CTTCGCTGTATCTGATGCCTACAACGTGTTTCCACACTTTCTCCTCTCCTTTAGACTTGGTACACAAACTCGGAATGTCACTTCATAAATATCAAGCCGTAAAGATAAGCTAACTAGAATATGACAAACAAGAATCTCCACTGCTTCCATTAAGACGTACATCTCCAATAAAAGACGATGCGCGTATGGTTCTGGGTATGCATCTTCGGCAATGCTAAAACACGCTGGTAGCTCATGCGTAGTCGCACCTTTCAGACTGGACCTCATGCACTTTTTTTTTTTTGCACGCAGCAACACTGAGACGTACGCACTCGCAGATAATCGCGTCAAATAAAATGTCCAATCCTGATGTTCCGTCGACAACCGGTCACTGCAAATGGCCCTGTTAGACACAACGCGCGCCAATGTTTTCGCAAACAAGATGCATCGTTATTCACACAGCACACACCACACACAATATTCAACACAAGTCAGTTTCAACGTCCGCAAAGGTGAACTAATATCGTCGCTGCCTTTCAACGTACACTACACGACACATAAACGCGGCACATTTTCGAAGACGATGCCGCTGTTCCTCGCACAGACCACCACGTGGGTTCACTTCTTCAAGTTGAACAGCCAGCAGCGTGGCAATTTTTTTTTCACGCAGTCCACGACACATTTATATGTTCTTTGACACATACCACAAAGAATCTTGGAACCGAAAGATGAAGGAAAAGGTTCAAAAAAAAAAAAAAAAAACGTGCGCCAAACACCGTGCGACTGCACCACGCTGAGCCGGCAGCGGGAGTGTTTTGCCAACCACCGCCATTGCACGTGCGCCGAGAGGTCACGTAACCTACGTCGCGGGGCGTGAGTGACATAGGCCGGTACAGGTCTATTGCGATGAGATCAACGACTGACAGTTAGTCATCTATCGGATCAATTTCCTCTTGTCAGCTGCACTACATTTGCAGTGCATTGTAACTGAAAAGCTCAGATATCACAGAATGTGTGCAAGGTGGGTACTAAAAATGCTTACCGACCAACTCAAACATCAAATAATTCCCAGGTGGCGAACTTCTGTGCAGGACTAAAGAAAGTGGTGCAGCAGTACGAAAAGTGCTTAGAATTTAACTGTGATTATGCAGAAAAGTGAAGTAGTTGTGTGGTAAACTAAACCAAGCAATAAAAAGCTTTTACTAATGAATATGTATTTCTTTTTTGGGGACCAAACGGCCCTTACTTTTTGATTAACCCTCGTATATTTCGCGGGCGAGTCTGAGTGAGCTCCACATTTTTTGCTGACTTATGGTCCTATCTACTCCACTTTAGCATTACTATCAGCCTTATTTCGGCTCACGTCTACTCACACATGCTTCAACGCACCAGCTCAATATTTATTATCATAGGCATGAGTTACCAAAGGGAGGGGGGAGTGGAGGTGCCTTGGCATGCAAACTCTTTCACGGGAAGTTCTCCATAAAAAAAAAATTACACCATCTCCCTCTAAAGGGGACCATGAGGCGATGCGAAGCCGGAGCACTTGCACGATCGCGTTCCGTTGGCGTTCGTTGGGCATGCTACCGACCTCGCGTCGTGGAACGCGAAGAGGGACGCTACGCGCGTCGTATCTTCCATCTAGCCTGGCCGTTAATTCTCACAGGGCGAGCGAGGAACGCGGTCGACAGGCGGGCGAGAGGGGGGCAGCGTAGGAGAGGAGAGAGAAGGGGAGGGGACGCGCATGCGCTCGAGCTCATCGCGGCGTTGCGCAGGAGAGAATTTCGGCATGCCTAGCCCGCGTTTCAGAGGAAGAGTGGAAAGGGGGAGGGGAGAGGGGAAGTGGAGAGGGGTATGGGAGAGGGGTATGGGAGAGAAAAAGTGGAGAGGTGACGGGGAGAGGGGAAAGTGGAGAGGGGTATGGGAGAGGGAAAGTGGAGAGGGGAAGGGGTAGAGGACATGGGGAATGGTGAGGGGAAGGGGAGAGGAGGTGTGTGGAGATGGTATGCGCATGCGCAGTAAGGGTGGTCACGCCGCACACCACCACCACCACCACCACCGGATTGAGCTCCGCCTTAAGATACTTCGCATCTAATATCTCGTGTGAGTAATCTCTTTCAATAAAAATGTCCTTAGTGGACTGGAACCATTGGTAACTCATAAATGAATGTATGAGATAAAAAAATGTGAAGTAGCGCACCGATTATGCAAGATATTGGTTTTAAAGAGCATTGAGACCATGGTTGAAAAAGCTGATTAGTATATGCTAACGGTCTCATGAGTCGACTCACTCAGATTCAGATTGAGCCGTGAGTCTGATTCCGCGTGAGTCCGAGTTCAGCAGGGGCGTGTGATCCTTGGACGTATCTGAACCTATTCCTTGTATAATAAAGAGCTGAGACACGGCGTGGACAAGAGAAACTGTAATATGACAGTGTAGAACCGTAAGCCTAGCCAGCGCAAACAGCAACAACGTTCAGCACGAGCCGCTCCTGTGTAGCGCTGACGATACGACTGTGTAGCTAGCTCTTCAGGGTGCACTTCTTCTTCATCACATTTTCCCCCTCGCTGAAGACGGAGCCCAGTAGGCGTTCTAAGGTGTCGTAAGAACAAGGGGTTCGTGATATGGCTTGAGGCGATCCACGTGAACAGTTTCGCGGCCTCGGCGACGCAGGTCCGTAGTGGGCGTGAGGGGTTCGATGATGTAGTTAACGGGAGAAGTTTGCTGTAGCACGCGGTAGGGTCCATGGTACCGGCTAACAAACTTCGAGGAGTTACCTGGCGCAGGAGTGGGAGGCACCCAGAGCCAAACAAGAGAGTTGGGCGAAAATTGATTGTGGGGCCGTCCGTCGTCGTGTCGAAATTTCTGTAGCCCCTGTTCCTGAGTTGTAAGGGAGCGGGCTAGTTGCCGACATTCTTCTGCATATTCTTCTGCTTCGGAAACTGGTGTGCCCTCTGAGGAGTCGGGTCGGTAGGGGAGAATGGTGTCGATCGGAGACGATGGTTCTCGGCCATAGAGTAAAAAGAAGGGAGAAAAGCCGGTCGTCGCCTGGGGTGCCGTATTGTAGGCGTACGTGACGTAGGGAAGAATAAGGTCCCAGTTGGTGTGGTTAGAGGCGACATACATAGAAATCATGTCTCCAAGAGTTCGGTTGAAACGCTCGGTCAAGCCGTTTGTTTGAGGGTGATATGCGGTAGTACAGCGGTGAATCACATGACATTCAGCGAGAAGTTCTTGAATAACATCCGCGAGAAAGACGCGCCCTCGGTCGCTCAGGAGTTCACGAGGAGCGCCATGACGTAGAACAAAGCGTTGAAGCAGGAAAGACGCAACGTCACGTGCCGTTGCGGCTGGCAGAGCGGCTGTTTCTGCATATCTCGTGAGGTGGTCTATCGCCACAATAACCCAGCGATTTCCGGCGGATGTGTATGGTAGAGGACCGTAAAGGTCTATTCCAACCCGGTCAAATGGTCGCATTGGGCACGGCAACGGCTGCATTGGTCCAGAAGAGCGGCAAGGATCGGGCTTGCGGCGTTGACACTCTGTGCAAGATCGAATGTACTTTTGTACGAATGTGTACATGCCGCGCCAGTAAAACCGAAGACGTAGTCTGGCATAGGTCTTAAACAGACCAGCGTGTGCGCACTGTGGATCGGCATGAAAAGCAGCACATATGCTGGCGCGGAGTTGCCTGGGTATGACAAGTAGCCATTTGCGGCCGTCAGATTGGTAGTTGCGGCGATAAAGGATGCCATCACGGATGGCGAAGTGAGAGGCTTGTCGGCGTAGTGCTCGAGATGGCGGGCGTGCGAGCGCGTCAGATAGGTAATCCATCAAAGACGCAATCCACGAATCTTTGCGTTGCTCCAAAGCCATGTCGATGGATCCTAATGGCGAACATAAGGAACATAAGGAACATAATGGCGAACATAAGGCGCCAGTTAAGGGACTACAGAAGAGGGCGTTGACCTCTGATGAACCATCAGGAACGCACGTGATGGTTTCGCAAGGCTCCATTGTGCCGATACATTCACCTCGAAGCAATGTAATCGGGAATGGGAATGGATTTCCCACAGGGACGTCGGTCGTACCACCTTGAAGGGTAAGCAGAGCGGTTGGGAGCGGTGAGAGGTGGCGATGAACGAAAGCAGCGGAAGGCGTGAAGAGCGCGATACCTTCGGAGGCAGCGGAACATGACACAGGTGCCAAGACAGTAGCGTGCGGAGGGATCTGGGTGTCGTCGGTGATGACCAACTTCGCGCAGGAAAGGTGATCGCCAGCAGGTAAAGCATCGGCAAGAGATGAGAAGGCGACTTCTGCACGGGCGCAATCGATGACGGCTTGGTGACGGGACAGAAAATCCCAACCTAAAATAATATCGTGACAACAGTGCGGAAGTACGACGAACTCGACTGTGTAGGGTACTTCTTCAATGATGAGTCTGGCAGTACACGCCGCAACAGGCTGGACGGGCTGTGCTGTGGCAGTGCGAAGAGACGGACCGTAGAAGGGGGTCGTCACTTTTCGGATTGAGCGGCACAATTTTTCGGTTATGACAGATATTGCGGCACCCGTATCGATGAGAGCAAGAACAGATACACCTTCGAGAACGGCATTAATAACATTCGGCGGCGGAAGAAGGGGGCTTGTACTTTGCGACGATGACGCAGTTCTTGCCTCGGGAACTGCGCCATTTAGTTTTCCGTGTCGGTTGCAGATGGACGTCGACGCATCGGGGAGAGCGAGCGACGACGAGAAGGAGAACGACGGTCAGAAGCTGGTCGAAGGCTTGGTCGTGGAAGGGGCAACTCGCGGTCTGAAGCGTAGGAGAACGTGTGGCTGTAATCAGGTGCGCGGGGGTCGTCACGTGAATGTAGTGGTCGGCGGCGGCACAGGCGTGCAACGTGTCCGGGTAGACCGCATGAAAAGCAGATTGGCCGATTGTCGGCTGTGCGCCAAGGATTGGCGACCCGATGGACCGGAGGTCGTGGCGGCATCGTGGCGTAAGCAGGAGTAGACAACGGAGGCGGCACGCGGAACGCCTGTGGTCGTGGTCGTGCTGCTGCTTCGGCGTACGTCAACGGTGCGGTGACTGGTGGCGGCAGCTCTGGTGGACGAACCTCAGACACTTGGTCTTGTATGAGGCGTTGTAGTGCGGGATTGAGCGGCGTACTTCGCTCCGGCAGGTTGGGGATTAGTGAGAGCTAGCGAGCAACTTCCTCGCGCACAAAAGCTTGAATCTGCGAGAGAAGTACGGGATCTTGCGAGGGAGTTAAGCCGGACAACGATTCCTGATGTTGGACAGGACGGCGGGTGACGAGGCGTTGCCGGCGGAGCTCGTCATAGCTTTGGCACAGCTCAATGACTTGGGCGACAGTACCCGGGCCCTTCGAAATCAGCATCTGGAATGCGTCCTCGTCGATGCCCTTCAAGATGTGCTTGATTCTGTCCGCCTCGGCCATGGTCGCATCGACGCGTTTGCACAGGTCGATGACGTCCTCAATATAGCTGGTAAAGGTCTCGCCAGGTTGTTGAGAGCGCGACTGCAGGCGCTGTTCCGCGCGAAGCTTGCGGACAGCAGGACGGCCGAAGACTTCGCTGAACTTAGCCTTGAACGCGGTCCAGGTGGGAACGTCGGATTGATGGTTCCGAAGCCACAAGTGAGCAATGCCGGCGAGGTAAATACCGACAGTGGCCAGTTTCATGGTGTCGTCCCATTTGTTCAGGACACTCACAAGTTCATAGGTAGACAGCCAGTCGTCGACGTCGTGGTCATCAGTGCCGCTGAATATTGGAGGGTCCCGCTGACGAACCGCGCCGGAGCATGCGGTGGCCTGCGGAGCAGGTAGCGGCGGGCTTGTGTGAGTTTCGGTGGTCATGGCGGCAGGTAGAGTCCGGTTGCGCAACTCCAGAATTGTCAGAAGACCTAGCAACCTCCACCAATTATAATAAAGAGCTGAGACATGGCGTGGACAAGAGAAACTGTAATATGACAGTGTAGAACCGTAAGCCTAGCCAGCGCAAACAGCAACAACGTTCAGCACGAGCCGCTCCTGTGTAGCGCTGACGATACGACTGTGTAGCTAGCTCTTCAGGGTGCACTTCTTCTTCATCACACTTGCATATTTGCAGTTCATCGCTTCATCTACTGCCAGTACAAAGACGCCATTGCGAATAAACTTGTGATCATCGGCCGCGAGTGCCCACACTCATCGTTTTTTCGCCTGCGCATTCCGCCGCCTGCTGCTGCCTGCCGCTGCCCACCGATAAAAAGACTCAGCGTGCCTTTACTGAGCTTAGTTCGGCAGCGGTGTACTCCTTGGACGCATCTGAACCTATTCCTTGCATATTTCCAGGTGAGAGAAAATCTCTTTCCTTCTAATTATCTGCTTCTAGAGCCCCGCTGCCGAACTATAGTTACTGAACGTCCTTTTGTAGTGTGCATTATTGTGCTCTGCAGGCTGTGCATTGCAAGGAATGTCAAAAGAAAGCAAGGAAATTTTGAAACAATTCAACGAGTTTTGTAAGGAACTTGACCTTGAAATTTCCTCCTTGAAGTAGAGTGTAAAGTTCGGTTTGGACACAAGTGACAGTGTGTCTAAAATTCAAAAGGGTGTTAAAGAACTCAAGCTAGACATAAAAAAACTAGTGGAAAGGAACAAACAGCTCGAGAACGGAAACCAGAAACTGCAGACCAAAATAGATTAACTAGAGGAGTATCAGAAACTGAACAACATTGAGGTGAAAGGTCTGCCTGCTGGCTGTAATGCAACTGCAGCTATCAAGGCGATTGGTCTGAAAGTGGGTGAAATCATTGACGACTCGGATATTGATATTTGCTACATGGTTGAAACATCGAACGGTAGGGCAAATAACTTTATTGTTCGCTTTACACGCTGTTTTAAATGTAACGCTCTTCTGGCTAAAGCAAGGAAGGCACGGCTTACTACTCACTCCCTTGATTATGAAGGCCCATCAAGATTCGTGTTCATTATTCAACACCTCATGCGCGAGAACAAGCAATTGCTGGGTGCTGCTATTTCTCGTAAAAGAGTTGGCTGGAAATATGTATGGAGCACAAACGGCAAAGTGCTTGCGTGTCAAGGGGATTCAACACCCATACTGCGCATTGCATCAATGTCTGATGTAGACTGCATGTCCGCAGCAAGTCCCATCACAGAAACTGAGACTGATGAAGGACATGAGTGAATAGTTGATTATAGCAGAAGTTTGCGCACTTTCTTCCAGAAATGCCTTGTCTGCACGCTGGTGCTTACTTGAATACTGAGCAGCTGAAAAGTCATGTTGGTTCTCAGTTCTTATCTTGCCACACCACGCGGTGCTTCCATATCAATGCTCGCTGAATGTGCAACAAGTTTGACGAGTTTGCAGTGTTGGTAAATTGCGTCGGCTTTTCATTCAATGTTCTAATGATAACCGAAACATGGCACACAGATGACGTGTTCACCCTACCAATGTATCAGACATATTTCATTAACCGCCCATGTGGACGTCGAGGAGGAGGTGTCTCGCTGCTTGTATTTTCGATACTGAATGCCAAGTAATTCCTGAATTTTCTTTTGTGTCAGATAGTTGCGAAGTACTGTCTCTTCTTGCAAACCGCACTGTATTTTCTGTTTTCTACCGCCCACCAAGTGGCCTGATGTCAGGATTCATGAAATGCTTAGACGGTCTTCTTCAGTACGTCAGTGAAAATAGATACACCGTTATCTGTGGCAGAGATTTTAACACTGATATACAGTAAAACCTCATTAATTCGAACTCGGTTATTCCGAAGTCCCGCATAATTCGAAGGAATTCTGCGGCCCCGTATTTTGCAATGTAAATTTGAGTGGATAACTTGAAGTGGTGGTCAGTACCAGCCCAGTTAATTCGAAAACTTTGTGTGTCATGTGCCAATTCCCGATCCCGATTTAGTCGCAAATCCGCAGAAACGATGGCCCTTAGGAGCCACAAGGCAATGCAATGTAGCGATACTAATGAGTGACAAGTGAAGCACCCCAGCCTTGCTGCTGCCAGTGCAAGAAAAAAAAAAAAAAGAAAGCGGTCTCGTGGTCAGCTGAAATGCGCGCCTGCGGAACAGAAGGCGTGCTTCACTGCAACACAGCGGTGACAAGCGGGCGGCATGACGCATGCTTCTTGCAACGTCAGCGCGTCATGATTTACCCATTCTTTCTGGGAAAATAGAGAAATTATTACAGGACGGTCTGACGGGATTCGCGATGTATGCGAACCTCCGATTGGCGGTTGTTCCGGTAATTTGCGCACTTGCACTGCTGGCGGAGTACTTGCCTACTTTGCCTACTTCGAAAACTCAGTTCGAAAACTTCAGTGATCATCTTTTCCACTCAGAACACATCGCGAATCCGCCTCTTTCATTTTCCTGTGCTGTCCTCTGCCGCTTTGGTAGGGGTTTGGTAGGGGCCGGGAGAACCTGTATTGTCAGTTTTTTTTTTCTTTTTTCTTGCGCTGGCAGCAGCGAGGCCCGCCGTTTCCCCAGTTTAGCGGCAAAATTGGGACCGGGTATTGCTGGAAAACGTAACCCTTGGAGCTTGGAGCTGCAAACTAGCAGGCACAGAAAACAACCACCTCTGATTACTTCCAGTAATTGAAAGTTCCTTGCATCCCGCTTTTTGTATGTTCGGCTAATTCGAAAACCCGCTTAATTACAAGAATTTTCACAGTACCAGTGACTTTGAATTAACGAGGTTTTACTGTACTAGGTCAAAGTGTGCTTCGACTTGACTTCGACATTACTGGGTCTTCCAATGGATGCTCACATGTGATTAATATGCCGACTCGCATTACGCAGCAATCTGCGACACTTCTCGACACATTTATAACAATCGTTGAGCTGTCCCTGAGAAAATCGAGTGTTGTTTGCAATGACTTGAGCGATCACACGGGGATATTTTTATGCACGTTGAAATGAATGCCTAACATCCTTTAAAGTGTGATCGATACTATCAATCAATAAAGTACAATAATCTTGAAACGTTTCGTGCTGGGATATTAAATGTGTTATGGGATTATGTATACCGTGCAACTGCACCAGATACTGCGTACGAAGCATTTAGGGATCATTTTAAGGTAGGTCACCACCTTCAAAAACGAATTTTTTCGAAAAAAAATGATTTTTTTAATTCGACATTTTCAAGCTCCTTGTCTATTCAAGAATATTTAGCAAAAAGAATTATGTAGTTCGAAAGTTATGACCAATTTTCTAACACCTCTAAGACGCATTCGAAACCGAAACTGAAGGTTTCTGATTCCACAACACCTGCCATGTCGTCATAAATGTTTTTCCTTACACATATTACATATTGCTAAGTGTCTAAGTACACTCTAAAGCTTGTGGGGCATGACGTTTTCGATTTATTTTGAAAATTTCCAGTACACGGCTGCGGCACTCTGATGTTTAAGTTGTGCGCGTTTTCACTCGGCTGTCTGTGCTTTTTCATACACCACTTCGAGCTCTTTGACTTAGTTGTGGCCTTTGAAGGAGAAAGTTATAGTATTCCATGAAATATGGCAAAGTATAGGACAAAAAAGAAGCATCAACGCAAGTTATGGAATCACTACACCAAGCGTGGACCCGCTGTGGCGCACATAGATGAGTCAGCTGGAGACGCAAAATGAGCTAGAAAAAATATATGCGCTTAAAGGACCCCTGACACCGAATTTGGAAACTCGAGGTGCTTGTGTTGTTTGATAGTCCTGCATACGGGGGCACTTCTGACCAATTATGAGTGACGACCGTTGCCTTAAAGATATTTTAATTTCGTTTTAAAGTAAGCCTGAGTGCTCATCTGAATTTTGAACTCCTATCAACATAACCACTGGTATGACGTAGACGTAGGCCCCTTGTGACGTTGCAGAGGTAAAGCAAGTGTTGTCGACGTCACAGACAGAAATATGCGCGGTGCACTGTGGTATATTGCGAAACATGTTTCCTCTTTGCTTCTCCCACCTTCTCCTTCTTCGGTACGGGTCGGCAGGCAGCGTGAGCTCCCCGTGTGTGTGTTCTCCAACTGGCAGTTCAACAAGCGCGTGGCTGACGTCACCCAATACTGAGCGCACGTCAACACGCGCGCCCCGAGGCGCGACCGCCGCTGCGCGGCGCTAGTTTCTTATCCTCTTTCGGCGCGCGTTTTGAACCTACACTAAAGATGACCACAATTAACGCTGCTAGGATTAATTAGACATCACGTAGGAGCATTTGCGGTGTCATTCTGTGATTACAAGACATAGGCCTACTTATTGCAACATAAATGTCACAAACAAAAAATCGGCTGTCAGGGGCCCTTTAAGCTCGCTCAAAAGGAGAATGCCCCGCTTCAGAGAAGGTCCCAAGCTATGATCCTGGAGAATTTCAGACATATTGAATGTTTCTTTATTATATGTACATTCAACTGAAATCTTTAAAGCCATTTTTTCAAAAACATGATTTTTTTGCATCCTACACTTACGCGAACAGTGATAACTTTCCTTCTGATAAACATTTTCACATACAATTTTGCGTACTTCTTTTTTATAGGTTGAGCTGTGCATTCAAGCAGAATTATTGAAAACGAGCAGCAACTTTTTGGCCAATTGTGTGAAAAACAAACCTGTAAAATATAAACATTTTCATTCTTTTTACGATAACGCGCCTTAGATATAAGATCATCGTGGAGGTTAGATGCACAGGGTATTGTCCTCACTACGTACCTGCCAAGTCGCGTTTCAATCACACCAGCCATTTTGTAGTTATGACTGTTGGCGCAACATGCATATTTTGGCAGATCTTGATTTTTATAAAATTTTAGTTTTACATTTTTAGCAGTTTCATCATTCTAAAGTTTAAATTTACCTAAGCCCTACAAGCAAAAACCATAATTATAACTTTTGGACTGCAACTTTAAAATTTTTTATCGAAGGTGGTGACCTACCTTAAAATGTTATAGTAGTAGTAATAGACTTTTATTCAGCCAAATTCATAGGCCGAGCATTTCGACCGCTTGCGCGATCAGCCGACGCTGTTCTTCTTCCCCTTCAGCGCCGATCCAGTCGAGCCAGGTGGTGATGGAAAGGGAAGGGGGAGGATAAGGGCTGGATTGCTGAGCAGTTGGGCAGTAGAAAAGGCAGTGTGACAGGTCTGCATATGTCGATGGGCAATTGGGACAGCAGGGGTCCGATCAGGCAATTCATTTGGATGTGCCGTAGAATTCGAGCCTCTAGCAGAGTGAGCTATGGATGAGGAGGAGGGTAAAGACGCTTGTCGAGTCGGAGCTGTAGGTATACCTCCTTGATAGTACGGCGCAGGGAGATCTTCCCATCGTTCTTGACGGAGCTCCCACTGTTTTCCGAAGGTGTGGGCCAGGGAATGAACGGTGCCCGGTGCAATGTATCACGGGCGAGCCGGTGAGCCAGCTCATTGCCATCAATCCCCGAGTGCCCAGGAACCCAACGTAGGAAGACAGGGGAAGGTTGTAGTGCATAGACAGCTCGCTCAACCTCTTGTTGAAGGGATGGGTGTAATGTGCGGTTCTGTATGTTACGGATGGCGGCGTAAGAGTCGGAGTATATCGTGTACTCGGGGAGTGAAGGGAGGGAAGAAAATGACTGTAAGGCATGGACAATGGAAAGTACCTCGAGCGAAAGTACATCGGGCGGGTGCAGGTATGGCCCGCTGGTGTCCGAAGCGGCGCGGCGCCGCGCTAACCCTTAACGCGCCGCGCCTGCACCTCCGTAATGCAGCGTCTCGCCGAGCCTTCGGTACCACCGACAACAAATGATGCCCCACCGGTAAGCCCAGCCTCCTGTTGTGCCACTGCCGCTGCCGTACCTACGCTGTCACTGTCTCGCGACGTCAGCAGACCCACGCCAACAACCGTCGATCAACTGGCAGCGCTCCCCAACAGCGCGCACGCTCCAGCAACGTGCAACGCTGGAAGCGTCCTTGAGACTCCCAGCTTGACCACACTACCTCCGGATCCCAAGAGCGTCAATACTGCGTCGGCGTCGCAATCGGCCGCGCATGATGCTGTTCCCACCGGATCTGCGCCTGGAATGCTCAATGAAAATTCTCTGTGTGCCGACAAGTACGTTTTGAAGAGCGGCGTTCCTCTCGTCCCCACAGTTTTGCCCTCCACTATTGCGGCTGACGACTCTTCGACAGAAATGGACTTCACGGCATCCCAAGGAAACGAAGATAATACCTCATACCCTGAAGGCAGCTGGCACACCGTGAGGGCCAACCAGAAACCTGCTTCGACCGCCCGACCTCGCACCGAGCTTATCACCGTCGGTATCCAACTTCCACCCGGGACACTCACGCCCAAACTACCTCTGTACGACTTACTTGCTTCCATCATCGCCGCCGCAAATCTCTCGCCCAAGACCAGCGCGGAAGTCACCCTTCAGGCCAAACCAGCTCAGAGCCTTGTGTTCCTGAAAACACACTTCCCTCTCACTGCCCACCTCCTCCTCTCTCTTACGAATATGGAACTCAACGGTAAGCCGATCACCATCAAGCCATATGCACCCAATCCTCCCATCTCATGCCTCGGCGTCATACACAACGTCTGTGGTCATTTCACATCAGCTCATCTCTTGCATGACCTCAAATCTTTCACTACTGACATACTCGCTGCACGTATGATGGGCTCCACTGAATCCGTTCTCATAACATTTGCTGGAACCGACATCCCTCGCTTTGTATATTTTAAACGCGTCTCTTTCCGATGTCGCCCACATAAACCTAAGCCCCCTACTTCTACCCGGTGCCTTGATATAGGGCACCGTGCTCACCAATGCCCTCAGCACAGCGTTGCGGCCAAGTGCCGCCGCTGTGCAGCGCTTCTGCCCGCAGATCCTGCTGCTCACGTTTGTGCCCAACCCTGGTGCATCCATTGCCAAGTCAATACTCATTCATCTCTCGACTCCACCTGCCCTTTCCTCCTTGCTAAGCAGCGGGAGTGTGCCAAAGCCGCTTTTCTCCGTCGCACAGCCTTGCGCCGAACCACCCAGCCATGCCCACCCTCCTCTTCGACGCATGAATTCCGTTCACCCCCCGCAACATCCACCCCGGGATCCTACGCCGCCAAAGTGAAAGGCGCGTCACCGCTGTACCCTCCTTCCTCTAACAACACACCCTCACCATCCATGGGTAACGAGAGCCGTTCCTTCGATCTCCGGCTCGCAATGCTGGAACGCAATCAGCGCGAGCAACAGCGCGTCTCAGATGAGTTACAGCAGAAAATCCACGCTTTGACGCAGACCCTAGAAACCACTACCTCTTCTCTTACCTCCGAACTCGCGAAGTTGAAAATCACACCATCTCCCGCTAAAGGGGGCCATGAGGCGATGCGAAGCAGTGTTTCGGCATGTAGAGCCCGCGTTTCAGAGGGGGGTGGTAAGGGGGAAAGGGGAGAGAGGGAGGGGAAGGGGAGGGAGTGGGGGAAAGGGAAGGGGAATGAGGAAGTGCAGTGGGGAAGGGGGAAAGGGGAGGGGGAGGAAAACCCAATCCAAGCAATTGGAATCCTTCCCTTCTATGCTCAACTCCCTGCAAGACTAACCCCCCCCCCCCCCCCCGGCAAAAAAGAAGGAACGCGGTCGCACAAGCGCCTCCGCCACTGCAATGACTTAGATGGCGCGTGGAAAGGACCTCGAGATTTTGCAGTGGAACTGCCGCAACTTTCGCGATAATAGGACCCCTCTCCACCAATATATCCTCACCCGCCCTTTCCTACCCCATTTTCTTATTCTCCAGGAGACTCGGACGGCCCGCACCCTCCCGGGCTACCGCGCCTACAACGGGCACGCCACTTGCGTCCATTTATGTACGCACCGACGTTCCCGTCGAACCACTTGACATCCCCTCCACTCTCCTTAAATATTTAGTTGGTGTGGTCTATTACCAACCCTCTTCTCGTATCTCTCTCACCCTTATGTCTTTTTACAATCCCCCTGCCACATCTTCTTTGTTCAATGCCCTTGGCAAATTCCTCCACTCTCTTTGACTACCCATATCCTCCTTGGGGGTGACTTCAATGCTCCTCACAGGCTCTGGGGTTACCCCCGGACACTCAAACCAGGCCGCCTTCTGCACTGTCTTGCCCAGGAACGTCACCTCACCCTTCTTAACACTCCTGACACCCCTACTCGAGCGGGCACTGCCTCACAGCGCTTCACTACACCCGACCTCACTTTCTCTCGGGGTTCGCCTCCTTTTCATTGGCAGGTGTCAGCCGAAAACTTTTTCAGTGACCACTTTTTCATACACAGCACCACTTACCTTTCCCACGTGACTCGGACACACCACGTCGTTCACACTGACTGGGAGGCATTCCGCAGTATCTCCTTTCTGACTCATATGAAAGTTACGACGACTGGACATCGCGGATCTCCGCAGCACTGGCATCCAGCAGCCGTCGCGCTCGCTTTCGACACCCCATTCCTGACCCTGGTCCTCACTTTCTCCGTTTATGGCGTCGTCATAAACGTTTGCAACGCTCTTTCCGCTCCCAGCCGCATAACGTCCAACTCTCCTCCCCATTGATGCTCTGCGTGCTGGAATCGTGGCTTACGGCGCATCCCTCGAGCACTCTCGTTGGAACGCGCTGTGTGACGGCCTCGACTCCGCATTGCACTCGCGATCCACATGGCCTCTTTTTAGATCTCTATTAGGTACTAAGCCTGCCCTTGCTCCCACCCTAGCTAAAGCGCTTACTCGCGGGACTCCGTCTGATGTCTTTGACAATTTAACCTCTCTGTATCTCCCGCCTCCCTTAACACCTACCTACCCAGATTACTGTGGCGATACTAACCCAGATCTAGATCGCCCATTCACCCTCAGGGAGCTTGAAGCTGCCCTGGCAACTCATTCTAATCGCTCGTCTCCCGGCGAGGATAAGATATAATACACTACGCAATCTTCCCGACAACGCTAAAGAATTCCTCTTAAAGGAGCACCGACATCAAATTTACGCATGTCAAGATTTTTGCATACACGAGTAGTTATCTACCCCCTAGTAGCGATTCGCGACCGAAAATGGAACTGAGAGACGAATAACTATCTGTTTTATTGATTTATATCACCGGTATCTAGCACGATTCAAAACGGCCGGCAAGTCCGCCATTTCCACACCGCGTCAATTCCACGCCGCGCCCCAGTTTACCACTTGTCCACAGAAAGGAGTGACGTGAGTCTCGGCTGCTAGGCTAACATTTCGTCTGCTAGGCGCGCACGTTCAGTCATGCCTTGTCACCAGCATCGCTGTCGTCGCCGTCAAAAGTATCGATTATTGTTGAAGACGGCATTCTGGAACTTAGAATCACCGCGATACGCGACGTCGCGAATCATTTTCGCTTCGACCCTTTGCAAAATAGCGATTCAAAAATGGACGCTGTTCCAAGCAGCAGCGAGGAGGTGCCCGGGGACGCACACTTGGGCCATACTCGCTGGTGTGTCTCAATTAGCTATATCAGAGAATTTTAGCGTGCACAGCATTCCGGTATACGCAAAGGGGTCCATGGAATATCGGCATAGCGAATGCACACCCGCGGTGAAATAGAATACGATAGTATGGAACGATAGGTTTCTAAAATAATAATTCTGTGCTTGCCAGGTTCTTCTTTGCGTTGCCAGATGGCCCCACCTATCCGGCCTCTCACGGTTACGGCTGCAGTAACCCGGTATTACGCTAGCGCAAGGAAGTCCACGGGCGAACTAACATTCACTAATAACGTTACATACGTGTTACTTATTAGCGATGATATTTATCTATAGGCTGCTCCACTTTGATAGCTTGTGGTCGTGTTGGCATGTACCGTACGTGTAATGAAACGCCGCGCACTTTCCGCTTTTTCCGCGCCTCGACGAGCAGGTCTTTACTACGCAGCGGTTCCCCGACATGCTGGTACGTAGTCGCTCTGATTGATCGCACTCGCGCTGAGGATCACACGACAAATCAGTCGATACGACACGATGAATCGCAGGCACGGATCGGGACAGCAAGTAGAGCCACTGGCTGGGAGTGAGAGTAGTGACTCTAAATGAGAGTAGAGTTACTGTATATGCTACTTTTAAAAAAAGGTAGCATATACAGTAAGTGAGAGCAGGTGAGAGCGTCGCCTGACGTCGGCGGCACAACAAATACACTCAGATCGTCGACGTCATTGTTACTGGCGTAACGTCACTCAGGATGGTATGGTCGGAATGTATCACACCTATTACGTAGCACTAGCGTCGATGTCGCAGCGTGATCAATCTTCCGTTGAGCTTTCGTACGCTGCTTGCCCTCGAAATAAAATTACTTCCACGCGACTGTCACGGATCTCCGGACAACAGTCGACCAGAAGGAACGGACAAGGCGGGAGCGTTACACACACCTATTTTAATTACACACGAAAGAAAACACACCTTAACCCCAAAACAACTGCAAACATATAAAACATATCTACACTAAATAAAGCTATCACAAAAAATCACAGCATATCCACGGAGTGAATGATGATGAGTGGGCGAAGCTGCGGAGGTTCATCGGTAAACCGTGAATCTTCCGTGAATTCTGCCCAGTACATCATCACCGACGTGAGATCGGGCGCGTTTATACTAAAGGTTCGATGAGTTATGACGACTTGCAGCTCACTTTAATTTTAAATGTACGCTGTGAATTTTCATTGTTTAGAAAACCATTGCTTTAGAAAACTTCTGGCGTCTTTCGTTAAGCAGCTGGCGTCTTTTCGTTTTGCTTTAGAAACATCTGGCGTTCTTTCGTTTTGCTTTTACAAAACATCTGGCGTCTTTCGTTGGTTTATTTCATCAATCAACGGCGTTTTGAACAAAATTTTTATTGTTTAATCACGCACAGGAGAAATCTCACCAGGCACTACCTTGGAGGTAAACAATGGCTGCTAATGGGAATGAGAGACAGAAGAAGTCGGCTTTTAGCTAACACTTACACTTCTACTTCTACTAACGTTTCCCACTGGAACATGCCAATGGCTGCTAATGGGGAATGAGAGACAGAGGAATTCGGCTTTTAGTTAACGCGCACGCTGCGAATTTTTTATTGTTCAACAACGCACAGGAAAAATCTCCCACCGGCACCACCTTGGAGGTCAAGATCTGGTACTAGCGTTACGACTGGTTACGCACTACTACGACTACTACTACGACTACGAGGGACGAACGGGTGCCGCCTTAAGGAGCTTCGCCCCTAAAAAAAAACAAGTGAAGGAAACAAACATCTATACAGTACAAAGCGTTCTTCGCTCAAACAACTCACGGCGTTCTGTGCCGATTCGCGATGAGGCGAGGCGCTGCGTTGGGCACTGGAGTCAATGCCGGCGTACAAGTCGGTGACGCTCTCTTTCTCTGGTACGGAACGCGAGCTGGCGTTGTCGTTGATGCTGGGAGGCTCGGGGATCAATGACCTGTGCGTCGCAGGTTCTTGAGCTGGCCAGCGTTTCCCGGGAACAGGACCTGGCTCAGACGAGGGCTACGGAGCGGTGCCGTAGGACGCTGCGCTCGGTGCACAAGCCGATGACGCTCCCTGGCCGCTGCGGGTGTTCGCGCCTGCCATCCATTTCCTAGAACGTGTCTTTGAATGGCCGGTGACTACGGTGCGATGCCGTAGAGCGATGGAGCACGAGACTACGGTGCGATGCCGTAGAACAAAGGGAGCCAGAGCGCCCGGAACACAGGCCGGCGACGCTCGTGCCCGCCTCACGCGCTCCCGATCGAACACCCAGGGCCCCATGCCCACGTCATCTTCTCTTTTTAGGGGCGAAGCTCCTTATAGCGGCACCCGTTCGTCCCCTGTATGTAGTGCGTAACCAGTCTTAACGCTAGTACCAGATCTTGACCTCCAAGGTGGTGCCGGTGAGAGATTTCTCCTGTGCGTTGTTGAACAATAAAAAATTCGCAGCGTGCGCGTTAACTAAAAGCCGACTTCTTCTGTCTCTCATTCCCCATTAGCAGCCATTGGCATGTTCCAGTAGGAAACGTTAGTAGAAGTAGAAGTGTAAGTGTTAGCTAAAAGCCGACTTCTTCTGTCTCTCATTCCCCATTAGCAGCCATTGTTTACCTCCAAGGTAGTGCCTGGTGAGATTTCTCCTGTGCGTGATTAAACAATAAAAATTCACAGCGTACATGTAAAATTAAAGTGAGCTGCAAGTCGCCATGACTCTCATCGACCCTTTAGTATAAACCGGCCCGATCTCACGTCGTTGATGATGTACTGGGCGTGAAGCTGCGCGACGCCGCCGCCAAGATCCTGCCGTACGAGAGCTTCGCCCCACTCATCATCATTCACCCCGTGGATATGCTGTGGAATTTTTTTATATCATCCGCTTCGTTTTCCTCTTCTTCCATCCTCTTCGTTCGACGTCATGCTATGCTTGAGGTCTTCCTCTTCTTCTATGACATTTTTCCTGTCACCTCTTACATGTGACAGCGACGGACGCCATTCAAATTTGGCCAAGGAGACCTATGCATACCGAGCAATCGAATGGACAGCACATCTCGACTTTGAAATTTGATGTCAGTGCTCCTTTAAAAACATTCAACGAAGCATGGGACAGCGGCTGTCTTCCGAGCTCTTGGACACCCTCTCTCATTTGCATCATTCCAAAGCCGGGGAAGCCTCCATTTCTCTCTAACCTTCGCCCTATCTCTTTGACGTCGTGCGTAGGCAAGACCTTTGAGCGAATGGCCCTGACTCGCCTGTCTGATTTTATTGAGGCAAGAGAGTTCTTCCCCCATTCTCCTATCGGCTTCCGACGTCGCGTCTGTGCGCAGGACATGTTCCTCGTCCTCCAGCACACATTTCTCTCGCCTTCTCGCAATCAGATTCATGCTCTTGTAACCGTTGATGTCCGTAAGGCATTCGATGGTGTTTGCCATGACCACATATTGGCTAAGCTCTCCTCCTTTTCATGTGGTTCCCGCATGTATTCTTACGTCCGGTCCTTCCTTTCTAATCGAGTAGCTAGAGTCGATACTCATCTGTCCAACCCGCACTCCCTCACCCGCGGCACTCCTCAAGGTGCCGTACTATCTCCTACCCTATTCAATATGGCTATGGCCCCTCTTGCCTCCTAACTATCCGAAATTCCTGACCTCCATCATATTTTTTATGCCGACGACATCACTCTCTGGTGTACGTCTGGATCTCCCGAACAAGTGCAAGATACGTTACAGCGTGGCCTAGATCTTATCGCTTCCTTTCTTTCCACTGCTGGCCTGTCTCCTGCTCCAGAGAAATCTGAGCTGCTTTTGCTCAATCGCTCCGCTTACCAGAGCTCCCACAATGATCTCATCTCCCTGCATCTTTCTGGCTCTCCCATTCCTACCGTTCAACAATGCAAAGTTCTTGGCTTCCCTTTGCATGCGGCCAAGAACGCGCAGGCCCTCCATCACGCTGTCAGGACCTGCCACTCGGTAACTCACCTCCTGCGACGTGTTGTCACTCGGCAGTCGGGTCTCCACGAGGCTCATGCGTGCCGTGTTGCCCGTGCGCTCGCCCTCAACAATTTCCTGTACTTTATACCTTACGTTCAATTAACCCAAACCCAGCTTAACACCCTCGAAAGAGCTCTGTTAGGCCTCTACAAGGCAGCTCTCAACCTCCCTATCACTACCTCTACCACTAAGCTCTTTGCCACTGGCCTCTTCCATCCACTACGTTCTCTTCTTTCGCTCCACCACGACTCTCATTGCGCGTCTTTCTCTTACCCGTCAGGGTCAATGGCTATTGGCCCAAGCGGGTATCCCTCACATTCCAGCTCCCGTTGCCACCTTGCCTCCTCCCGCGTGCACCCTGCTCCCAACCTTCGTATCCTTCCTCTCCCGTCCAACATGTCCCCCATTCTGGACGCCGGCCGTCGTCACGCGGCAGCGCAGCATCATTCCCCTCCTTTTTCTACACAGGGAGTCGCCTATACGGATGCCTCGTTCGTGGCTCCTCGGGGTTCATGCGGCTACGCTATCTACCATCCACACCTTTTGACACCTGAAAATGTTATATACTTTGCCCTTCCAAAGAAAAAAAGTGTCGCGACGGACTGACTTCCTTACTTTATCGCATAAATGCTAAGGACCGACTTTATAAAAGCTTTGTTAAGACTGGAGAGTTATTAACTTTAGCGCATTATAAAGCGTATAGAAATAAACTAAACAAGGAAATTAAAACGGCTAAGACGCAATGTTATGCAGATATTTTCCAACGCAGCAATGGTCACAGCGATGTTCTCTGAAGGCAGCTATCTACTCTTTTCAATCCTGCAGGTACAAATGGAATATCTGGTAAAATGACTTTCAACGGGGCTGAAGTGTCTGGTATATCGCTGGCAGATTCCTTCAACAACTCTTTCCTTGTTCGCTCCCAGTCCGACGGTAGTTTAGAGGCGTTACAATTCGTTTCATTGAGTAACCATGACAGTGTTTTTCTTTCTCCTGTTAATAACCTGGAAGTCATCACAACGTTTCGAGTCTAAAAAACAGTACTTCCTTGGATGCGGACAACTTACAAATTTTCGGATACATGCAGCACGATTTAGACGAAGACAGGAGACACATAAAACACAGACGAGCGCCGCGACGGCGCTCGTCAGTGTTTTATGTGTCTCCCGTCTTCGTCTAAATCGCGCTGCATGTATCCGAGTATGTACCAACTCGCCCAAGTCAAAGTACTATTGTTACAAATTTTGCTGGTTAAACATGTTATTGACTTGATTGCACCTTTGCTGGCCCATATTTTAAACCTGTGCCTCACGACAGCCACATTTCCAATTCAAATGCAAACTGCTAAAGTCATTCCTATTTTTAAAAAGGGAGGCAAGAAACGTATTGCGTACGGTTCGAGCGCCGCCCTGACGACGGCGTCCGAGAAGGCTTCGTGCCGACGCAGTAAAGACAGGAGCGTCTGAACAGGCGAGAGGTGCCAGGAAGAATGAATCTTTATTCACATCGAACGCGCGCCTCTAAGCTTGCGCTATCCGCCTCGTGCGCTGCTGCTTTGAAACGGACAGGTGGCGCCATCTACGGCAAAAGTGGCAAAACACAGATGTGCCGGTGGCGCCGGCTCACGGTTGACCGGTTCACCATTGCAAACTAGGTTAATCACCATGGCGGACCGCAGTGATAAACGGTCGAAAAAGGCCACTTCTGTGTATTGTTGTGTTGGAGAGTGCCACAACAGCTATAAAAACACCGCAGGAAAGCTGCCAAAGGTGATATTCTACCGATTCCCCTGGAGGAAGTACGAAAATGACAGAAGAGGACAGTGGATCAGGGCTGTGCAACGAACAAGGTAAGCGGCCGTTCTCTTTGTTGCTCTCTGGTAGATTATTTTTATACGATGTATTTCGTAATGTGATCAAATGTATTCCTTTCTTTTAGGCCGGAGAGGCAGCTTTGGCAGCCTGTGCGGGGCGAGACTCGCATATGCAGCGCGCACTTCGTGGGAAACAAAGAGCTCCGCTGCGATGCACCCTTCTTATCTGCCAACGATATTTCCGTCGTGCGGCGGAAGAAGCAACGGCGTTTAACCGCGAAAATAAACGAATTAAGGCTCGCGGTCCTACATTTAGAGAGCACTGAAACACAACCGCAAAAACGCCCAAACCTATTGACAATGCACGACCACAGCAAGGGTCCCACCAGCGCAACGCTGCACTCGCAGCTCGTCGGCTCGTCTGAGCCTCTGAGCGCTCCGCGAACAGCCCTGCGCGCTGCTACGCTAACGAAAAAACAATATAAAAAAGCCGAGAGAGGTTAACTAACGACATTGCAGAGCGGTGGAAGCAAGAAGAGGTGTTCCATCGTCGGTGTGGTGTGTTGTCAACAGATGGCGCTAGTTTGTTTCTGCGCAACGGAATTGCAAACTTCAATCAAAATGCATGGGATCCTATGGGGCGTTGGGAGAGGGCACATCTTCCTTTCTCCTCGCTAGTCACCAGGGGAGCCGAGCGGTGGCGCCACCATACCGATGCACGAGGCGGATAGCAACGCCAAAGCGACGCGCTCGGCGTTTCATTTGGACAGAACACACTTCCCTTTTTAATAAAAGAAAAGGTTGTTGGTCTAAGCAGAGCTTTTCTTGATGTCTCCAGGCTGAAATCTGTCGGGAGGTCTTCGGGTACGGTTGCTTCTCCGTAAGGGTGGTGCTGTGCACGGTCATTAACCGAAGTAGACGCTGTCGCTTTAGTTGTTCTTGGGTCAGGAACATCTTCATCCTCATCGACTCCGTCATGACTCTGCACATTGCGTTCGTCTCGAGACACCCCCCGTGAAATGCCCTGATCAAGGCCACTACCTGGAATTACATTGTTTCCTTCTGAAGAAGGCTCGGTGTGCGAGCGTTTGCGGGCGGTTATGTCCTGACAAGCTTCTGTGCCTTGCGGTTGAGTGCGGTGGCAGGTAGCCGCACTTGTCCATCGTTTTCGCAAGTGATCAACATGGCTGAACCGCACGCCGTCTCCGATTTCGACAAGATATGCAGCTGGGCTGACCACTTGCTCGTCAATTCCCTCCTGCCAAGATTCTACTTCACCTCTCACCGTCACATACACCGTGTCACTGACTGAAAAGTACTCGGCCGACCCTCTTCGGTGGTTGCGGCGCTCCGACTCTTTTCTCTGACGCTCCAACATGTATCTGCGAAGCTTGGCATCAGTATAGAGACAACTTTACACGGGGTTCACGCTTCAAGAATAGTTCAGCTGGCGTCTTTGCCGTAACCGAATTTGGTGTGTTTCGGTATGACAGCAAGAAATCCCAGAGACGTTCTTGCATAGTACGCTTTAACCCTGCAGCGTCGTCACCCAGTACTTGCTTCAGAAGTGCCATCTTGGTAGTTCTAACAAGCTTTTCTGCAGCTCCGTTGGATACGGCAGGGTATGGAGGCGTCCTCGTATGCTTAATTCCGCGTTGTCGCGGGAACTCTTGAAACTCGTCTGAAGTAAACTGCGGACCGTTATGCGTCACCAGTTCCTCCGGTTAGCCATATGCTGCGAAGAGGTTGTTCAAACACTGCATCGTTTTTGCACTAGTTGTCGCAGGGAGGCAGAACACCTCGATCCACTTTGAGTGGGCCAGGGCCAGGGTTGCAATGGACCGGTGGTTATGGCTGGGAGCACACTTTGACAAATGTGACAGTTTCGCACTGTATATTCGATATCCTTGTCCAGGGAAGGCCACCAAACATAGGATCGAGCTAGCATCTTCATCCGTGTCATACCCGGGTGTCCGTCGTGCAGTAGGGACAGAACATCGGGTTGCAAGCTCTTGGGCACAATGACTCGGTTACCCCACGTAAGGCAGTCCTGTTCAATCGACAGTTCATCTCGGCGCCTCCAAAATGCTTGCATTTCGCTTGGGCACCTGGCTGGCCATCCTGTGAGCGTATATTTGACCACCGAACTTAAAACAATGTCACTCTTGGTTTCTTTTGCAACCTGTGTCGCAGTGAGCGGTGTGGCGTTGAAAACGGCCAAGCATTCAGGTCCGTCGTCATGCGTTTCCACTGACAGCGGCAATCTTGACAAGGCATCAGCTACTTGCATGTTCTTTCCGCTTCTATATTTAAGATTGTATTGCTATGCGGCCAGCGTCATCGCCCACCGTTGAATTCTTGCTGCTGCAAGCGGTGGTACTGGTTTATCTTGTCCGAGTAGCCCGAGGAGAGGCTGATGATCCGTGTAAAGGTTGAAGTGCCGCCATACAAGTAGCGATGAAAACGTCGCAAGCCAAAAATGATGGCGACAGCCTCTTTTTTTCCTTGTGCGTAATTGCGTTCGCTCCTTGTCAATGTCCGGGAGGCATATGCTATTGGCCTCTCGCTGTCATCGGGCATTTCGTGAAAAACTACTGCTCCGAGACCGTAGGCTGAAGAGTCACAGCTGAGTCTCAGCGGGTTCCTTGCGTCGTATAATGTGAGGATTTCACTGTCGCAGGTCATAGTCTTAGTTGTTTCAAATGCCTGCTTGCATTCTTTCGTCCAGCACCACTTCTGGTCTTTCTTCAACAACGCGTACAGGGGCGCAGCCACCGTGGCTAAGTCTGCTAAAAATTTCCCGTAAAAATTGAGAAGCCCCAAATATGCCCTCAATTCTGTAAGGTTCGTCGGCTCTGGGGCGTCTTGAATTGCCTTGATCTTGGCCGATGTCGGGTAAATTCCGTCTGCGGAAACCTTGTGTCCCAAGTAAATTACTGATTCGCGAAAAAATTGGCATTCGCCTCCTTGAGGGTGAGGTTGTAGTGACTCAGTCGCTCTAAAACATGGCCACTGTGTTGTAGCAATTATCTGTGCTGCTTCCAGCGACAATGACATCGTCTATGTAGCAGCCCACTTGAAGGATGACTTCTAGCACCTTATCCATCATTGCTTGAAATATAGCCGGTGCACTTGAAATTCCAAATGGTAGTCGTTGGAACTCAAACAATCCAAGATGTGTATTCACAGTCAGCAGCGGGTTTGCACCCTCACTAAGCTGCACTTGCTGGTAAGCGGAGGATAGGTCTAACACGCAGAACACCTTGCCAGCCGCAAGCATCGAGTACAAATCTTCCGGAAGAGGGTAGGAATCTGTCTTCAGCACTTGATTTATGGTTACTTTATAATCTCCGCAGAGCCTTATCCCGCCTCCCTGTTCAGGAACTACCACAATAGGTGTGGCCCAGTCGCTCTGCATTACTCGCTTTATGATTCCGTTTCCTCCCAACCATTGCAGTTCTTTGCAGTTCTACGGCGACTTGTTCCTTGAGAGCAAATGGAATTGGTAATGCCTTGCAGCATACTGGCCTACCGTTCGCTTTTATGGCAATTCTTGCTTCAAAATTCCCCACTACTCCCGGCGCGCTACGGAATACCTCTGGAAACCTCTCTCGCAGCGAACTCACTGTCCTCTCTTTTCCAACCGAGTACACTGTTTTCCAATCAAGCTGCCATTTTAGGGGCGAAGCTCTTTACAGCGGCACCCGTTCGTCCCCTGTATGTAGTGCGTAACCAGTCTTAACGCTAGTACCAGATCTTGACCTCCAAGGTGGTGCCGGTGGGAGATTTCTCCTGTGCGTTGTTGAACAATAAAAAATTCGCAGCGTGCGCGTTAACTAAAAGCCGACTTCTTCTGTCTCTCATTCCCCATTAGCAGCCATTGGCATGTTCCAGTAGGAAACGTTAGTAGAAGTAGAAGTGTAAGTGTTAGCTAAAAGCCGACTTCTTCTGTCTCTCATTCCCCAGTAGCAGCCATTGTTTACTTCCAAGGTAGTGCCTGGTGAGATTTCTCCTGTGCGTGATTAAACAATAAAAATTCACAGCGTACACGTAAAATTAAAGTGAGCTGCAAGTCGCCATGACTCTCATCGACCCTTTAGTATAAACCGGCCCGATCTCACGTCGTTGATGATGTACTGGGCGTGAAGCTGTGCGACGCCGCCGCCAAGATCCTGCCGTACGAGAGCTTCGCCCCACTCATCATCATTCACCCCGTGGATATGCTGTGGAATTTTTTTCGATCCAATCGCGGCCAAGAAGCGTTGGCAGACCCTTCTTCTGATTCTCTACCCCATAGAGCGGCATCGTCCCACTGCGTCCGTTACATTCTACTCTGACATCTGCCTTTCCTTTCAATCTTAATGGTTCTCCTGTATACGTCCTGAGGGAAGCTGTTGAACGGTTGCATTTGATCACAATTCTCCTTGAAAACGCTTTCGGGCATAGAACTAACTGCCGCGCCAGTGTCCAAAAGCATTGGTATGGGCGTTCCTTCAATATTTACCAAAACCTCGTCGCCCCGTTTTCCTCCTGATGCGCATAATATGACATGATAAATCTGGGACTCCTCGGACTCTTCGTCCGAATCTTCGATGCAGTTTACCAAGCCTTTTTTATTTGCTTGACACATTACTTGCAAATGTCCGGTCCTTGCGCATGCTCAGCATTTCGCGTTTCGGTAGCAGCATCTAGCTGGACCATAGCCTTTTCCGCAACGATGACAGACGCTCTTTTTCTTTGCTGAGCAATCTTTCTCATCACTAGACGCACGCTTCTTTCCTTTGCAACTTGGACGCACCGCATTAACTTCTATCGGTCTCGCCTCTTCTACGCGTAGTTCCTTCGTTTGGCGGTCGGCCAATTCTTTCTCGAGCGCGATTTTGTATGCGCCTTCAAAAGTTAGGCGTTCTGTTGCAAAAAGAACCCTTTGCGTCTCTGGGTCACGTATCCCTGCAACCAGACGATCTCTCAGAGCATCATTAAGAAAATTTTTAAACTCGCAGTTCCTGGCCAAATGCTTGAGTTCCGTCAAGAAATCTTTGATGCTTTCGCTTTCTTGCTGCATTCGCCTATTAAAGTTACAGCGTTCGGCCATGATTGTGTATTTTGGACTGAAGTGGTCTTCTAACAACTTTCGCACTTCGTCGAAAGTTTTGTCGGAGGGTTTGTCGGGAATAAAAATTTTCTTAAGTTCCTCGCACGTTTCAGCGCCCACCACATTGAGGAACAACTGCAGTTTTTTTGCTGCCGGTACTTCGTTGACATCGATAAAGTTTTCAAACCTTTCGAAGTACGATTTTATGTTGTCTGCCTTCGGATCAAACTCCGACATGCTCCCTAAACGACTAGAGGCATGAGGCGTAGCCATTGTACAGAAGCAGTCCACTTATCTCTTCTGGTGACCACTCTGTCCTTGGCTTCGTTTTTGCTTCTGCGCTAGTCCGCGTTCACACAGTCGTACGCCGTGTTCCACTGGCCATCATCCCGAGATGCTGCTGCGGAACATCCCATTCTTCGTCGCCAGTTTTCTATTCAGCCAGGGCATGCATTCAGGCAGGTGTACGGTTTGAGCGCCGCCCAGACGACGGCGTCCGAGAAGGCTTTGTGCCGACGCAGTAAAGACAGGAGCGTCTGAACAGGCGTGAGGTGCCAGGAGAAATGAATCTTTATTCACATCGAAAGCGCGCCTCTAAGCTCGCGCTATTATAGCGACGCCAAAGCGACGCGCTCGGCGTTTCATTTGGACAGAACAATTAGCCCATTTTGTTGACTTTAAGAAAACTTTCGATAGCCTAAACCATGAATACTTCTCACCGAGCTTCACAGTTATCGGATTAGAGGGCATGCTCTAGAACTGATCAAATCTTATTGGCAGAGACTGCTGCGCCGCGCGGTGCACGAGCCGCTCCCACACAGAAGCGACTCCTGCACCGCACGGAAGTGACGTCATGCGTTTTCCGGTTAGGCGCGTCGTTTGAATATGCCGTGAATTCGCCGAGTCGGCAAGCGAGTATGCCTCCCCATCAGACTCCCGTCAGCCGGACTTGCTGCTGC
Organism: Rhipicephalus sanguineus; assembly: GCF_013339695.2. Taxonomy (NCBI): domain Eukaryota; kingdom Metazoa; phylum Arthropoda; class Arachnida; order Ixodida; family Ixodidae; genus Rhipicephalus; species Rhipicephalus sanguineus. The sequence goes on from NC_051179.1 coordinate 193,725,304, forward strand.
TGCGCTGCTGGTGGTCCTGTCTACAGGGCCTTTGATATTGGATGTTTGATGATCAGATGCAGCTGGCTGCATCGGTTCTCTGGCATCCGCGTCAGGAATGTTGATTTGCACGGCTTATCAAGGCTCGGATGACAGGACGTGGTCTCAGAACTGAGTCACTGGGCGCCTAGATTTCGCGAACGGCTCGTGGTGATGTACTGTCGGCCGCAAAAGTTTGCGGGATGTGCAGCGCGTGGCCGAGCGACGGAAAACTGCATTGCTGCGTCACCTACCGTGATGCGGCGGGTGTTGAGGCTATCGGCCGCGGCCTCCGCGATTAGATTCGGCAACTGCACGTTGTCTAAACGCGCCGTCGCTAATCGCCGAGGCCGATAGCATCAACACCCGCCGCATCACGGTAGGTGACGCAGCAATGCAGTTTTCTGTCGCTCGGCCACGCGCTGCACATCCCGCAAACTTTTGCGGCCGACAGTACTATATCGCGATGAAAAGAAACGCGAACTGCGTAAAGCGTGGCTTTCGGCACAGTCGAACTTCAGCATGCTTTGAATATCGCTGGGCGAATCTGTGCTTTCGGCCGGCGTAACTGTAGCGCTAGAATATTGCTCCTGCTGGCGCTATCGCATTGCGTGTGTGTCCCGAGTACAAGACATGACTGGTAGATGATAACCATAACAAATAATGATGGACAAATTTCCTGCCATCATTTTTTAGCAGCTAGCAGTCACTGTTCGCCTCTTGTAGCCACGCCGAATATGCAACACGAAATCTTATGTCGCTCAGTGTACCGTTGGTACCGTCACCGCCTCACGAAGTAATCGGCAGACTAAGTCGCTTCAAAATACTGAAGTGTCGTCGTGATGCTCTAGGCTACCTGTACTCTAGGCGATCAGCACTTGAAACGATGCCCAATGGCAACAGCCGACTGCGTTAGCCCACCTACCTACAAAACAGTGCCGCACAGTTTGTCTGCCTTGCTGAATACACGGCCGGTGACAGCACAGCATGATTTACCTAGCAACGGATGAACGGCCGCTACGTGTTCGCACTTTGCGAAAAACCTGCAGTGCAGGAGCATTGGCCATCGGAGATCACAGGCTTAGTAAAAACACTTCGCAGCCGCACTGGGATTTCTTGTGCGTCTGGACGTTCACACGAACTGTGCAACAACATTTATTTCATCGTCAACCTTACCCTTCGCGACGAGCAAAATGAGGTACTCGGTTGCAAGGACACTTGCACCCTCGACAACACCGCGTTTTTACATCGCAAACTAGAAAATGCAGTACTTCCAACAGCAACGCAACAATCCGCAGATCATCAAACTCTGCCGCACATCGGTTTTCTCGCGGCTGCTATGTTAGCCTGCTGTTACCTTTCGCAGCACCCCCTGGATTTGAGGTGGTTGCGATATGTCATTAATTAACAAATGTACATTAAATAAATTGTCGAACACGTTTTTTTTAAAAATATTTTTGTAGGTTTAACACATTATAAAGTAATAATCTGTCCATTTGAGTTGTTTTAAGTGTACTTTAACGAGGTGACGTCACTTCCGTGCGGTGCAGGAGCCAGTTCTCTGTGGGATCGGCTCCTGCACCGTGCGGCGCACGAGACGCTGCCAATCTTATTTGTCTCATAGACACCAGTTTGTTAATGTCAACGGGCACACCTCACAAACACTGCGTCTTATGTCAGGTGTACCACAGGGAAGTATCCTGGGACCATTTTTGTTTAATTTATATATTAATGATATTGTCCAGATTCCCTCCGAGGCCTTTTTGTTATATACGCTAATGACACCAGTGTTCTCTTTAGCGGTAAAGATCCAAACGAATTACTGAGGAATGCTAACGAAATGCCTGCCATTCTCGAGCGTTTGTCAAACTTGAATGCTTCACAAATTAATGCGAATAAAACAAAAGCCACGATTTTTGTGCAAAAGATAAAACTGTAGTGTGCTCTCAATCTTTCTATATCTTTCGAATATCTTTCGATATTCTATTACAACAAAAATAATGCCATAATGTGTTGATTTATCTGTGTTATAGTAATTCTAATTCAATTGTAATTAAATACCCATTTATTGTGAAGTCATTCATGCTCCGTTTTTGCATTAATAGAATGAAGTCTTACGCCAGAAATATACTGCAAGTTCGTTTTCGGGTATGTCCATTTGGAGCAAAGAAAAATTATACTTTTGACGTGGCTCGCGGAAAGGGGCACGTCGAACAGTGTAGTTCATATAGAACAGTACACTGCAAAATAAAGTTCAGTGAAGACAAATTTATTATGCAGGAGGTTCATTCCATCCAAAGCACGATGTATCTTGCTCTCTGTTAGCCCCTAGTCGTTACAAAAGGCAAAAACAAGTGATGTACACAATTGCGTACATAGCGTGTCAAAGGGTTAATAAAAAGTTGCTGTTGGATGTCCACGTCAATCACGTATGCTTAGCTGCCTCATGCTTTATTGGTCTTTTATACCGTAATAATTATGTCCTCCTGACTAAAATCAAACTGATGCTTTCCAAATCTCTGTTTATGTGACAGGTGAATTATTGCCAGCTTGTATGGTGCACCACCATGCTCACAAATTTAGAAAAGGTCTACCTTTTACAAAAGAAAGCTTTACGCCTTATTTACGACTTACCCAGAGATCATCCTCCTGCACAGCCCTCCCAAGCTGCTGCTATTCCAAAGGTCTTTAGTTTGCATAAATTACGCCTAGTTCTCCGATATAAATATGAAATAAAAAATAATATATTGATGCTTAACGAAATAGCAGAACTAGCCGAATCCTTTCCCGTGTACACTTTTCGGCTTACGGAAAAATTCAGAGTGAAATCCTCACGCATGAATTACGGTGCCCAAATGTTAAGAATTACCCTCTGTTTTAAATTATTTAGGACAAAGTGGTGTTGATATCGATATATGTTGTAGGTCTGAGGTTCAAGTGTTTTTCTCATGAGGCTCATATCTGCAAACGTGGAGTGGCCTTGATAAAGTAACGTAAGTGCTTATTTTGTTTCATATGTTGATGACTATGCACATATAATGAATGTTTTCTTTTTGTTGTTGTTTTTGTTTGCACAAAGTGTGCATACTGCCACTGTGTGACGCTGAACTGTAACAGGCTGGGAAGCCTGGTCAAGCTCTAATGAGCTTTTATTGCGGTAGCAATTATATGTACACTCTCGGCTGGTTTTTGCCGTCGGCGTGGCGTCGCCGTCATGTCCTGTATATATATATATATTATATATACAGGACATATATATATATATATATATATATATATATATATATATATATATCAGCCATGAAGAAAAATAATTCAGAAATACTTTCCGACGCGCGGAATTGAACGGGCGGCCTCTCGCTCCGCAGCGTGCCGCGTTAGTCGGCTAGGCCACGAGGATCACTGTCTTTCAGCATGCTAACGGCGAGCTATTTATATACACCATTTACTTCAGCGTGCTTTCTTGCTCACCAGCGAGATGGCGCGAAGTGCGCGAGGGGCGCGCCTTAAAGGTCATCGCCCCGCTCGTAGCGTTGCGCGCGCGCGCCTCTGTGCACTTCGCCCTACAGGGCGTGGTCGCCTGCGTGCGCGCTTGTCTCGTGGAGGGAGGAGGGGTGGGTTGTATGTCTTATGCTTGCACCGCGATGTCCGCGCTGAAGTTACAGAGTGTACGAAGGTCACTTCGCTCGCTTCAGCGGCCGCGTTTGCGAAACGAGCATGCTGTTCAAACAGAAATAAGTAACAACTGTGACACTTGATAGTTCGCGCTCGCCCTGTGTGTTCTCTTCGTGCGTCCTTTGCGCTTGAGCGACGCGCTGGAAATTTCGAGCTGCTTTCCGTTCTTCGCGTTAGATAATTTGTTGCTATCGCATTCATTACTTCGCCGTTGCGGCGAAACTGTGACTTTTTTTTTCTTCCCATGCCCTTTGCTTTGTGAAGTGGTAAATAAATGAAATGAATGAAATCAATGAATGAAATAAATGAAATGAATAATATCTTGGTGAGTTTGAGTCCAAGTGAGTCCGGTTGAGGAAAATTTCGGTGGGCCTGACCCTGAGTGAGGCCGAAGGGCACGTGAGAAGTCGAAGAAATTCGAGAGAGCGTAGATGAGGTGGGCCGGCAGGAGCGGTATCTGAGAACGAAGGGAGTCCTAGCCGAAGAAGTCCTGCAGAGCAGTCGATAAGCGCAGCGTGGGTGGTCAGAAAGTCAAGGGTGAGGTCATGAGGGCAATTTTCTAGTCCAGCAAACAGAACTGACGTGTGATGATCAGAAATTGTGATTCGTGCAGTGCACATTCTAGCACAGCAGGAGTACTCCCATCAGAACTTTCTGGAGGCGGCAGCGGAGGCGTGAGCTCATGACGTATATTTGTGCACCGGTATCAATAAGAGCAGTCACAGGTAAACCATCAACGAGAATTTCAAGAAGGTTGCATTGCTTGTCAGGAGTAATGAGAGGATCTGCAGTCCGTGTCGTGTATGCAGCGTCACCTCCGGGGGCTGCACCGGCTAGTTTCCCGAGTGGCGGTCAAAGGGAGACCGAGAGCGGCGAGGTTGGGGCGAGCGGGACTGACGACGCTGGGGCGATGGCGAGCGGCTGGTCCGATGTTCTGAAAAATGCTCCGCACTTGTCTCAGCGCGGAAGGATGGAGCATATGGCGCACGTTCGGAGCGTGATCCCCAATTGTAGAAGCTTGGTCGAGGTGATGAGGTCCAATGGCTGCGGCAATGGCGGGTTATGTGTCCTAACCGATGGTAGACGATTAGCAGCACCAACAAGTCCAATCAAGCACATTGTTAAAGTCCTAACCGATGACACGTGAAGCATACGGGCCGATCATCAGGTGTACGCCATTCGGCTGGGTTTTGTCGCGGCGCGGTTCGGAATAGCAGCAGCAACGACTGGAGGAGCCGAGTTGGGAGTATAATTAGCATTTTGACAGGTTGGTGAAATGCCCATATTCGCGATCTCTTGGCGGACCACGGCCTGTATTAATGAAACAGTAGCGAGACTATTTCCGGGAGTGCTGTCGTTGGACATCCATAGCCTCGAGTTCCCGACGGACAATCCTGGTGACGTTTTCCGGAGCTGGTGGTTGATGTAGCATAGGCATATATTCGCAGGAGGACGTAGCCGCCGTGTTTGGAAGACGATCAAACCTGTGAATGATGTGCCTACTTTTTGCCTGTTCGAAGCGACGACATTCCGCAATGACCGACTCCACAGTCGAGCAATTCTTGCACAGCAGGAAATTAAAGGCATCGTCGGCGATTCCCTTTAGTATGTGTCCGACCTTGTCCTCTTCAGGCATGTCCTTGTCCATCTTGCGGCACAGAGCCAACACGATAGGCTTCCCAAATAAATCGCGTAATTTTTGCTTGCAGACGTCCAAACTTGTCAACTCTTCTTTATGCATCTCGTACCAGAGTTTTGCAGTGCCACGCCAGTAGAAGAGGATGTTTGCCAGCATCAGCATTGGGTCCCAGTCGTTGCTGCTGCTGACGCGCTCATACAGAGCCAGCCAGTGGTCCACGTCTACGCCACTTGTGCCATTGAATGTGCCAGGACCACGCGGGTGCAACACAACGATCGGCTGTGGGCCTGACGGATCTTGTTCACACTGGGTCGCTTGGTCTGTCATCGTGGCAGCAGCAACGCACTGTCCGCTGCGAAGATCCAGTTCCTGGTGCTGTATAGCGAGTCGTACCCCGCACCACCAAAGATGTTACGGGGAAGAAAGTATATACGCAGGGTATATTTGATAGCAAAAGCATGCACCACTGCCGCAGTCCAAGCATGTTCCGCTCAGCACTTCGTCGTCGTCATTCTCTGCCATCTACTCCACCCGTGACAATATATTTCATGAGTGAGTCTAAGTGAGCTCCACATTTTTTGCCGACCTATGCTGATGTGTATATGTATATGTTACTGATGTGTAAATCATACTGTCCAGCATAATTACGAAATAGCCTTGTTTATCTGAAATCACTGGCCTGAGTTTCTTCTCCACACAATAATTAACCAAAGGCCGGATAAGATACAGACATTTGACGCAGTCTGAAATGCAGTGCGAGCGCTCTTCTTAGAGGACTAGTCTAGTGATAGTATGCGGCAAACTTAAAGCGTCTATTGGTTTGAGGTTCAGCTTAAAACAAGTCTTGTGAGCACAAAATGAGAGCCAGCTTTAATGCACAGGTTACGCGTCCTTTAGATGTAGGTTATCCTCACGTTGCATTGGCCACTGTCGCTGAACGTTTAAAGAAGTCCATTATGTTGTCCAAGCATAGTTGCAGAAAGCAATAGAAAAAACGTGTCATAGGTATTCCTTACATTCATTGCGTATCTCCCAGGCTAAAGCAAATGGGAAGTAGATATGGCGTTAATGTGGTTTTTACGGCTGCCAATAAGCTCGGTAAGACATGTGCCACTGTGCAGAGAAAGAATGAGCGAGTAACAGACAAGAAGCGGACTAACAATTGTTTTGCTAGTCCGCTTTGTTAGTCCACACCAACGAATTCACTGATAGCCATACAGGTGCGGTGTATAAGGTTCCTTTTAGCTGCAGCCACTTCTAGGTAGGACAGACGGGTCACCGTGTAACCAGAGATTATTGGAACATAAAAGATCGCTAACCGGAGGCTCACCATCTAATCTATCTTTGAATTGTCGAGAGTGTAAGTGCGCACCAAAATTTGATGAATGTGCAATTTTGTACAGGCACAAGAATGAAGAAACGCGTCTAATGGTTGAGGCCTTGCATATCGATAATAGCGGCGGCACATTTGTGAGCCAACCATCGATTAACTTGCATAAAGAACAAATCAAACACCTTAACAGTTTATCTGTCACGTAGACCCCCACGCGTGCCGGATTGATAGGTTCGCCTCTTGCATGGGTATGCGCAGATAAGTTTTCGTGCCTTCTTTCTTTTCCGCCGTTGTGCACCTTTGCAGTTGTTAGTCGGCATTTGTGGTGTCTTGACTTCTTTCTTGTGTCCATGTTTGCACGCCCTGTCTTTTAGAATTAAAACTTACCAACTAGCTCAGCTCTCTGTTATTTCAAACTCTTTCAACAGTTGCCTGGCTGTGGCTCACCACAAGCAAAGTTCCAGTACTCTCTACAGCTCACCGTAGGACGACTTGAACTTGAGGAGCTCTAAAAAAACTTGTCTAGCCTATCCGAGCTCTTTTCGAATGAATGCAACTTGTGCTTTTCCATCTGTAGCATTTCGCCATACTCTGCAAGTACCATGTCAAGCCGGTAACCACTCAAACTTTTAGCAGCGATCAGGGCATTCAAAACATTCTTCAGGCCTTCTAGGCACTGGTCTGGCTTGGTGCACATTTGCCAGGGATCTTGTGAGGAGGGGCCTCTAACCAAGAGGAATTTTAAAGGACTCTTCTCAAGAGCCTTCTTCGTGACACTGACAAGGAAATTCTTACATTCCATTTTAAATGCAAATGCATTTTTTGCACAAACCTTAGAATTCCTTCAAAATTTGCTCAGCAGCTTGTCCGATGTCCACTTCCTGAAGTGCAGCGTGACTGTTCACGTCTTCAATGTTGATTTTCAACAGGCCTGTAATCCCACTTGATGCAGAGCGAGCTGAACACTTCAAAAACTTTGTGAGCAACTGCTGGACAATTGTTTCAAGGTCCCTTGCCAGAAAGAATACAGGCAGTTGGTCTACCTGATATTCTGTCAGGAAAGGTTTGAGAATTAGTGCAGTTGCAAGGGCAAAGTTCAGTTTCGTTGGTATTAGCCACAGAAATTGAGCAAGTTCTGAAAGGAAGCATATTTTGACTGGTTCACCTCTTTTTGTCTTGCAGACTCGATGTACATTTTCACATCAGGTCACAGTGAAAGGGCTCGTTCAATCACTGAAACGTTTTCAGCCCAGCGATGAACTACACATCTGAGAGGGAACGTTGTCTTCCCAGTCACCACTGAGAAGTTGTCTTGCCTAGACGGAGATTCTATAAATAATGTACCTAGACTAGACAGCAGAATGTGCAATCCCCACTTGCTGGTAGTTACACCTGTTCTGTAACCCGCCATGGCGGTCTAGTGGTTATGGCGCTCGACTGCTGACCCGCAGGTCATGGGACTGAATCCCGGCCGCAGCGGCTGCATTTTCGGTGAAGGCTAAAATGCTCAAGGCTCATCTGCTTAGATTTAGGTGCACATTAAAGAACCCCAGGTGGTCGAAATTTCCGCAGCCCTCCACTACAGTGTCTCTATTAATCGTATCGTGGTTTTGGGACGTTAAACCCCGTCAATTATTATTATAACAGCTGCTGTTAGGTGCTGTGCACACTGTGGAGACTGCAACTGTCTCAATTAAGACAGTGTACTTGATAGTTTTCTTGCAGATGCTCCTGAAAGCCTCTGAAGAACTTCAAATTAATGCTTGGTCTGTCCATAGGAACTTCCAAAATCTTTGCAAGTGGTAATGGTTCCAGTTCCTTCAACAATTTATCTTTGATGTCATCTGCCATTGCAAAGCCCATAAAATGGACGTGAAGTACCTCATAGTTATTCCTTGAGATGCATCCCAGCACCTGATGTGATCATCCATCTGCTTCTGATGGAGGTAATCATTCATAGATTCATCAAACAAAACAGCGTAATATTCGCATTTATCTATTGCCTGTTGGATGGACGACAGAAAGAAGGGGCCCAGACTATGGTATGCCAGGTACGCACACTTTTTTCTTACCCCACATGTGAAGGCCTTTGCTGTCAGGAAACATTCTCTTGAACAGATTGCTTGTGTATGTGGATGAAACTGTACGAGTAATGAGAAGTGACAACCTTTAAAGCTTACAATATCTCGGCTTCTGTCACTGAATCGGGAACCTTACACGCGATCTTCAAATCTAAAGACTGCGTTTGGACCACACGAACGGATTCGGCGCTCTCGTGGGGTGTCACATACATCACAGATCTACCTGCTGCGTTCTTCATGCTGCTGTTGTGCTTCACACTCCTCTGGCGACTCTTCAGCGCAGACTCTCGCATTGACGAGACATCAAACCCTTTTCCACACAGTCTGTGTCTAGCACGATGCGAACTCATTGGGTTCGGCACAACCCAGTGTTTGTACTCAGCGTGGCTAAGCTACAATGGCTGAAAATTGCACTTCTCAGGCATTGTGCGCAAGCACAACTCCGTCCACATCCAGCGCCTGTGGCATAAAGCGTGCTTCGATTAAGTGAACGGAATGTAGTGAACAAGCAGTCTCAGAATGTCCGTCACCAATAAAAAATGCATGCCAGTGGCGAACAGAAAGGCAACACTACGAACAACCAAAGCAGATTGGACTGGCTTGGAGTGGAAGGTGACCCACAACTGCTCTCAATGTGGCCAGTTGCTGAACGGGCACTCGACGCCGCAGACGGAATTTAAGGGTTTTTCAAGCACCACAATGTTAATGGTCTTCAAGGTTTGCAAGGACCCGTGCGAACTCTGGAGCAATTACTGTTGCTTGCATTTACTTAGCACACTGTGCACACAATTATTAAAGCAGAGGTAAAACTAGGCATTTAAAGATATGTACATACTTGCATTCATTGTTCGCCACATAATGCACTAACAATTTATCAAAGAACACAAAATGAGACAATTCAGGAACACTCAAGATTTTCAGAATGCATTTTGTTTTGTGTACAATAAGTTACCGTAAGCACAATGAAGTACAATTTAAAATCACAAGGCCCGATGAAATCAAATGAACTGATTTAACACAATACACTGGTATAAAACGAGCAGCTTGCTTTTGCTCAAGTTCTTCACACTGGTGGCATTTTGGAGTCCACAAAGCTTAAGACACCATGCTAGTGTTATCCAGAATAAGCAAAAAGGCGTCAATGTAAACTTTGCTGACATACAAGAATGGAATGGCACCATTTCAAATTGCAATGACAAAACAGGTCAGGATGATTAAAGATCATCTAATGCATTCATGGTTTCCTGTTAATTTCTACAGGTGCAACTGAATCTCACCTTGAGATTGGGCACTTTGAACAAGTCTGAGATGAAGTAGTTGGTGTCGACGAGGCCACTCCACGAGAAGATGTTCATCAACCTAGAGGAGTCAAACAATTGAACAAGTTGCAGATCAACTGAATCCATGTCGGCACTACCATGACATGAGTTGGAACGCTGCTTCAAATCAGCCTGTGCTAGTTGAGAGACCACAGGTGTAGATGTCATCATCAATTTTCTTCTATGAAGATTCCAATGACAGAAATCAGTAAGAGAATGCTTTGCCCTAACTCCGAAGGCACTGACAGCTGTGCAAAAAAGAAGAGTAATAATGAAATGGGCCCATGATTCACAATATGGCCATCCAGAGAAAAATGTTTCTACTTGCACTAGGAAAAAAGATTATGCAACTCCATGAACATTTTTCAATCTACGTGAAGCAATTAATTAAGTGGTATTTATCTCCCACAACAGATCTTGCAGAACAGTGATAATGTGTGTGCGTCCAACAATTTGGAAAGATAGAGAACCATAAGCTGGCTTATAACCAGAATCAATTCACCTTGCTCCGAGCCAATGCGGACAAACCAAGCATAAGTATAAACCAAGCATAAGCATAAGCATTTACTTGAAATATCATTTTATTCGAAACTTCTTCCAGCTCTGGCTGAAGCCCATCCATATTAAACCGCATTACTCGAAGCGCACAAAGAGCTTGACCTGCTTAGATCGAAATGGCGAACAGAGACGTTGCTAGGTGGCGGCTGCCCTTTTGCGCATGCAGTGTCAAATTAATGCCGCCAATGAACTACTAGTGTCATGCAGGCACAGAACAGGGCACAAAAGTACCAAACTGATGACCACCTGGTAACGGGTACCTAGCGAGTGCCAAGTGCTCCCAACTGTTAACTGTGGAGCAAAACGGGAGCTGCCATATTCCAAGGTGCAGCGCACCCGAACCGTTAATCTCGGTCGTAATCACATTGCTGCTGTCCCCTGTGAGAGAACCTACACGAATATAAACTTTTCCTGGTGCTTCGTGATGCCAGAAAACCAGGGTCTCTCAGATGCCAAAAAATGGCTAAAATATCATGGGCTGACTTGTGCCATAGCATTCCATGGCATGTGCTCGAGCAAAGTTTTAGCGCTCTCTTCTGGCACTGAAACATGCCATCCGACTTCAGACAAACGGTCCAAATGCATGCTAGGGTCATTGAATTTTGTTCCTAGACAATTGTCAAAGGCGTGGATGCAACGGTGCGTGAACACAATCAACCTGTAGAATTAGCAGTTTCGTCGACAAAGGGGTGCTGGAAAACTCTTGTTTTGGAAATGTCAAGGCTGGACGCCTCAGGAAAAAATCGCCTAGTGATCATGCAAAGCCCCTACTGAAAAACTGGTCAGTTTTCACGACTGCACTGTGTATCCATATTGAGTGGTTAATCATTTTTTGAGCACAACAAACACCTCAGACTCGAGCCACAGCATTTGCGGCGGTTTCCAGCACGAAACTCTCGTAGCGTTCTGTGACATCCATCCCCCCCCCGCAACCCCCTAAAAGCAGCCACTGCCTTCCCCTCTTCATTTGCTCTCCAGTCTGTGAGCCCTTCGGACGGCAGCCACTGCTGTCACTCGCCTCCATGTCAACTCTTCGCCTCCTTGCGGCCACTTTCGATGTTGCTGCTCCTCCAAAGCTACCCTCCTGAGCACTGCCTTCCACCAACAGGTGCCCTTCCAGGGTTCTTGCTTCTTGCATGACTCCAATTGCCTTTCTTCTGCAACATGTGAAGTCGAAGCCAAGCCTGCCATTGCAACCATTGCCATCACTAGCGCACATGAGGAAGGCAAGATGCCTTGATGACATTTTGAAGCTTCTGCATCGTCCGCCATGTTCGGTCACTTTGGCACCTGTGTGCCTTTGGATCTGTGCTGCCGGTCATGTGATTGTGTTATTGAGAGTGCTACGCTAGGCGTGCCTCGCGTGTGTTTTTGTGGTCTACAAAATCTTCAGGGCTTGTTTCTTTGTTGATGCAACCTAAATGAAAACCCGACAGATAATGAAGCCAAGGAACGTATAGAGGACATTAATTGTACCATTTTAACTGCATTGTAGTAATTACAATATAAATGTGATGAAAGTAAAATGGACACATAGACAACTTGCTGCCATCAGGGAGGGACCGAATCTGCAATCTTCGGATAATATGCCTGATGCTTTTACCAAGTAAACTTCCTCTCGTCCACTTTTCCATGCATTTACGTGCATGCAAACCTGGGAGTGTTAGTCAGCGCTGCTTGTAGCCACGACAACGAATGTGAAACACTCCATTTTTTTTTTAGTCAGCTGGTGCCGCAATCAGCTCTACAGTGACAAATGGCTCTGCCAGGCACCGGGCAAAAGTGTCTGACTTGGGAGCAGAAAGTTCTGCTGATAAAAGAAGTGGCAAAAGGCAGAAAACTGACATCGCAAAGGAATTTGGCATACTGCCGTCTACTTTGTCAACTGTGTTGAAAAACATGAAAGCTGTGCTGGATGGCTTTGAAAAGAGCTTCTCGGCAAAGAGAAAGAGGAATCGCGATTCGAAATACCCCAAAGCGGAAGGAGCACTTCTACAGTGGCTGAAGAACACCAGGAGTGCAAATCTACTGTGCGTAGACCTGCACTTACTGCAAAAGCTGAAGCTCTCGCCCTCCAAATGGACCACAAAGATTTCAAGTGCAGCAATGGCTGGCTTGAGCGGTTCAAGAAACGGCACGGCGTGACCTGAAAGTCGATTGTTGGCGAAAGCACACCCATTAACCGTGACACTGTAGACGTATGGTGCCAACATCGGCTCCAAGCTCTACTAGAAAAGTATGAAGACAAAGACATCTACAACGTAGATGAGGCTGCATTTTTCTGCAAGATGCTGCCGAATTGCACATTCACTAACGCTGGTGGATCCTTGTCGGGAGGGAAAAGAGCAAGGAGTGTGTCATGGTGCGGTTTGGTGCCAATGCAACAGGCGAGGACAAGCTTCCCTTGCTGACACAAGCTGCGGTGTTTCCAAAATGCAACTACTATTGCCAAGGAATGCATCTACAGAAGGAACAAGTGAGCATGGAGCACTGCTGCTATTTTTGAAGACTACGTGCTATGGATAGACGATTCGATGCAAAGAATTGGCAAGTGCTTTTCATAACTGACAATTGTCTGAGCCACAAGAAGATCGAAAATCTTAAGGTGATGGCTTTGATTTTTGCCTGCAAACACAACCGTGGTACTGCAATTAATGGATTAGGGCATCACTGAGGCCACCCAGAAGCTGTACCGCAAGGCTCTTTTACTGCTCATGCTCATAGTGTATGCCACCAGCAAGAGGTACAATATTGATTTGCTTGGTGCGATCCTTTTGGTGAAATTTTCATGCAGAGAACTTGAACGTTCGAAGCCGGCTTTTCCCAAGTGTCATCAGTGACCCTGACAGTGACCAGACCTGCACCAATCTGTACAAGGCGATTTCGAAATGTTCAAGTTGGCTGACGCTGCTGCTCTCGTGGTCACCTTAGCAATGGATGTGGAGATAATTGATAATGTTGGTGGCCCTGACGAGGACGAAGAGCAGACAAATGAAGAGCCACATGATGTGCCAACTATGGTGCAGACGCTGATGCACCTACACCTGCTGCGAAATAAGGTTGAGTGCATGGGCAACGACCACGGCTTCATGCAATGCTTGGTCAAATTGGAGCAGGGGTTGCTCGCACCCGCAAGAACTTGAAATGGTAAAAAATCGCTGCCTTTTTTTGCGCCTGAATAAAATTCTGCTTCACTGAATAGAGTGTGTTTTGACTTGCTCGCAGTTGTGGTAGAATGAAAGCTTGACTGCTCCAGTGGTCACATATATCGAAATATCGCTAATAACAAACTTTTTGCCGTTCCGCTGACTCCGTTATAACGAGGGATTAGTGTATGCTGGCTGATAATTGCTCTTCAATTTACTTCTCTCTTTTTATTAGCACTGGCGATAATTTTGACACCCATACTACAAACAAGTGATCTTGTAAGTACGGATGCTGAAATATGGGTGCTTGAGACAAGTGAAACACTGTTTCAAGCTTTCTCACATATCTTTTAAGATGACTGAAAAGCTAAGCTACAGAGAAAAAAAATCCACAAAAATTATTGTCACTACTTTTATATTTAAACTCCTTAATTTCTTAACCCCTTTGTGGCATCATGATGATGTATAAAGGGGCACCGCCACAAAAATGTTGGTCTGGTATTTTTTTTTTCTGCAATGTGGGCAGTCCAGCAAGCCTGTGAGGCGGTGCTGAGGCAAGGCGTTGACGTTCCCCCATGGGAGGCCTAAGCCCAGGTCGCATTAAACCTTGCAGGACGTTTAATAAAGTTGCATCCATCCATGTTGCCTGTTAGTCATAACACAACACATCGCTTGCTGCGGTGCACAACAGATAAATATTTGTCTGTTTAGTACCAACCAGTCTCAGTTTCACACCAGTAACTCAGTGCTGAAGCATCACATTAACAGATGTTCAGGTCATGCTACAAGGTCACAATGAATGCCAGCAACACACCCTTTGCGGTCATAGTCCATGCGCTCGAGCCATCGTTTGAACGTCTCCTGGTCTGCAGGTGACACGTTCAACTTCTGGCCAATGGTCGACGGAGTGACGCAGGACAGAGCCATAGCCTTGTCCGCTCCAGTCACTTGCTGAAAGAACTGCCGCGTGTGCACCACCACCTCGCTCAGCTGCATCTGCACGTGCATGCACAGTATTATTACACTGACCAACAGGCATGGTGGGTCACTAATTGCAGACAAGCTTCCAGAATGACCAAACATGGTGCAACCATGCAAACACTGGTTACGACTAACATTTGCAATAGTAGTAATTTACAAAGGGAGATCATGGTAGCATTGTTATCAGGAGTACTACTTCTATTGCAAGCCGTCACCACCAAGGTGATGATGACCAAGTGATGCCTCAGAGCTTTGTTAATTTTGTCATTTAGGTAGATATGCTGCGTAAGTAATCTTCATTAGCCGGAATCTTACTGTAGCACACCCTGTTTCCATCATGTGTCACGACAAATGGCATTATACTAAATTTTTGTCAAATGATGCCATGTGTAGAGGAATAAGAAACCAACAAAATAAATTAAAAAAAAAAACGGCAGGAAGTGGAAGATGGAAGCTTGCGATGAAAAAATCCGTAAAGAGGGGGTGGGTGCTCGAGCCGACGTTTCGACAAGTGGACTTGTCTTCTTCAAGGCTGCAACTGATGTCCTTAGCTATCGCGTGTATCTGCTTCGCGCCCTCTCCAGAGAGGGGGTGGGGGAGGGGGGGGAGATAGGCCACCGTGACGAAATGTGTGAGTGATAAGGAAGGCGAAAAAAAACAAAAAAAAAGCGCAGGAGTGGGGGGGAGAGGGGAGGGTGTACGTTTTGATGAATGATTGTCAGTGGAAGCACGTGGCATTTTAACAATAGTAGCTTCGAAATTCCTAGAAGGACTTAACTCTCGTTGCTTTTCGCTGTGTATGTACCATACCGAATCGATTCAAGAGCCCCCTTAGAAACATTAATAGCTGCTGGCTGGAGTGTATTGAACTTGTGCATCAGGTGTGACTCTCTATATTTTCTGTCCCTTGGGGATCGGAAGTTTGACTGAAGTATGTAAAGTTTGAGATCTTCGAAATTGTAACCTGCTACATTAAAATGCTGCGCCACTGCTTTGGGTAACTTCTTCGCCGTGTCCGCGCGATGCCCGTTTAATCTAACATTAACAGGTTGTCCCGTTTCGCCAATGTACCGTTTTTGACAGTATGAACATTCGATCGTGTAGATAACATTTGAACTAGTGCAGGTAAAACTAGATTTTATATGATGGATGTAATTACTTTCGGTGCTTTTAACTATAACGTCACCTTGAAGGTGTTTACAAGTCTTACATCTTGGACAAGAACAAGGGGTTATGTGGGCAGTAAAATGAGGGTTTACTTTTGCATGCACTAACATGTCCTTAATATTCCTATTGCGGCGATACACGATCTTTGGTACTCCGGGAAACGCTTTTATAAGGCGCTCGTTGCTTGCCAGTATTGGGTAATACTTACGGAGGATATTATTTATGTTTGGTAGCGCATTTGAATATTTGGTTATAAATGCTGGCGGCTGGTTGGGCTGTGCTACGGGGCCCTTTAAGCTAGTGATGACTTCCTATCTAGCTGACATGCTTCGTCGTAGACCTTGTTTAGAGCACCTTGCGGGTAATTTCTTTTAACTAATGTTTCCTTTAGGTTGCTTCAGTGGTGAACGTAGTCGCTATTGTCGCTACAGATCCTTCTTATATGCCTCGCATTTCCTACAAATATCCCTTGTTTGCAGTGTCGCGGGTGATGACTAGTTCAATCTAGGTATTGCTGGCTTTCTGTTCGTTTTCTGTAAAGTGTCGTCTCTAATTTTCCTGCTTCAATAGATACTATCGTGTCTAAAAAGTTAATTTCACTAGAAGAATGGTGCATGGTAAATTTAATACTAGAGTGAAACTTGTTACAGTGGTCAATGAATGCGTGTAGTGTACTTACACCTTGTTCCCAGATGATAAATATGTCGTCTATGTAACAGAGATAGGGGGAAGGCTTCACTGGACATGATTCCAACAGCTCTGATTCTAACTGTCCCATAAAAATGTTGCCATATGTTGGCGCAAAAGGGGTTCCCATACAGAGCCAAAAGTTTGCAGGTAGTAGGACGAATCAAATTCAAAATAATTTAGCGTCAGGACTAATTTCAGTAATGATAGGTAAACTTCAGCATTATGTGTTTGCTTGCTTTCTATGAGTGATTTTGAGACCGCTTCAATCCCTTCAACGATAGGTATATTCGTATACAAGGAGCAGACATCTAATGTCAGCAGAATGGCCTGATCCGAGAGTGTTTGTGTTTCGTTAATAGAATCGATTATTCGTAGGAAATGAGGTGTATCTTGAACAAAAGACGGTAGGTTACATGGTATTTTAGATAAATGACGATTTAGAAACGTTGATAGCGACTCAGTAGGTGTATTGTTGTTAGATACTATAGGCCTGCCCGGGATTTGCGCGATGAGCAGGTCATCTATGGACACCTTATAAATATTCGGAAGAAGGTAGAAGCGGCCTGCTTGCTTATTTTTAGGCATTAGGAACCGGTGCTCAGAGTGTGTGATTAATTCCCTGGCTAGAAAATCCGTGATCGTCTGTTGTATGCTATCACTATATTCTTGAGTCGGGTCCGAGGCTAATTTTCGATAGTGCGTGTTGTTGCTGAGTTGTCTGATAGCTTCGTTTTTATATTTCTCTATAGGCCAGATTACTATACTACCACCCTTGTTCGCTGGTTTTATGACAATGTTCTTTCTGTTTGAAAGTTGTTTCAAGACCTCGTGTTCTGCGTAAGTTAAGTTCTTCGGCTTTTGACTCTGTTTAGCTGTGGTCAAAATTTCCCTTGAGACTAGTTTTATATATTGATCTAATGCTTGGCATTGTTCTGTATCTGGTGTCCAAGTGCTTGGCGGACGCAAAGAGTCATTGCTTACGTCTTCCGTATCTGCCTTATCAAAAATGAATTCCTTGATGCGCAAACTTCTTGAAAACTCATATCTTTGTGGAGCTTGTACTCATTCACTCCATTGTTTGTGGGACAAAATGTAAGGCCACGCTTGAGTAGATCTATATCGCCTGGACTTAAGCTTTGTGATATTACCACTTCGGTACCACTTCGCTACGGCGTTCTGGGTCTTGGGCTGGGATTGCCGAGCTTTCTACCGTGTTTATCGAATTCTTGAGGGCAGAGTTCGTAGCATGGTTTTCTTTGCGCTTTTCCTTGATCAGCAATTTATCTTCTCTACACTCTACAAATTGGGCAAGTTCTTCAGTTTCCTCTTCAGATAGTTTAACGCTGTTAAGTTGGTTGGCTATTAAGGCAAGTCGATTTCCGCAATGTTCTTTTAAAATATCTATTAATGACAAAGACGCGCTTTCTAAAATGCTGCTCCATTTCGCTAATAGTTTAGGCGGTAGGGTATCAAGAGCACATCTGACCTTAATTTTAAGACCTTTCGGAATTTTCTTTTCTTTAACGTAGCTAGAGTATTTTTTGAAATGCATTCTGTAGTTTGCTTGTTTTGTGGCGAGTTTACAGGATTGGAGAAAGGACGGAGATTTGCGATTGCCTTTCCTGTCCTTGGTGTGCGTTAGTCATTTCTGTTGGAGTCGGGCAGACCTGCGGGGCACAACGTTTTCAGGGGATGTTTTCTTATTACTCTTTGTGTTAGTGGTGAGGTCTGACCCGGTGCGTGTTTCTGTCTCTGTTTGTTTGCTGGCGTTCGCAGATGTCTCTGTTAGGGGAGTGCGTGAATTTGTTGCCTCTGCTTGTTGTGTGGGTTCTGTTACTGGTGTTATCACGTCCACCGTCTGAGTAGATGCTTCTTGTGTCTTAGCTACGGTGGGGCGTGAGTTGCAGCTAGTGCTTGTAGCATGTGGAGCATGTTCTTCTGCACAGACTTTGTCTGGGCAAGTTGGTGCGACATTGCAAAATATAACAGCACGTAGGACGGGACTGAAGACACAAAAACCACAGCACTCGACCTGTGGTTTTCGTGTCTTCAGTCCCGTCCTTCGTGCTGTTATATTTTGCATGTTGTTCTGGTTCGTAGGACGGTCTGTTAGATTGTGTCATTGGCTGCGTCTGTTTCAATTCATTCCTGATTCTGTACTTGATGTTACTGCAAATTACACTGACGCCTGAAAAGTTAGTGTGTAGTCCGTTCCAAGCGAGCATAATGTCAGGGTCCTGATGAATTTCCGCATGATGGATGACATCAACGTTTTTGTGGCCGTGTTTTAGTGTCCAGAAGAAATTCGTTAACTTTACGTGATCCTCGTGCATGAGCTAGGAGTGTGCGTGATTGTGCTATGAGTGATCAGTGTTTGTTTGCGATCCCAGGCAGAACTGTTGTGAGGGTGAGTTTTGCGTCTGGTCTGTTGTTCTGCAAATTGTTTACAAGAGTCCTCAGGGCCTCCACAGTGACGTCGCCATTCTAAGTACAGTCGTTAGTGCCACAGTGAATAATGAAATGCGTTATGTTCTGTGGTGCAGCGGTGACAAAATCTTGAATGTCATGTGTTGTGGCTCCGCTTTTAAACCTAATGTGTGGTGCATGTTTCCCTCGTGGAAAGTGGTATGTACTTGTACTGACTGTCTGCGCTAAGGAAAGTAGAGGACACTCACCATGTTTCATCATCTTCCGTCAGAGGAAATTAAAAAAGAAGGCAGGAAGTGGAAGATCGAAGCTTGCGATGAAAAAATTGCTGATCAAGGAAAAGCGCAAAGAAAACCATGCTACAAACTCTGCCCTCAATAAGTCGATGAACACGGTAGAAAGCTCCGCAATCCCAGCCCAACACCCAGAACGGCGTAGCGAAGTGGTAGACATATCACAAAGCTTAAGTCCAGTCGATATAGATCTACTCAAGCGCGGCCCTACATTTTGTCCCACAAACAATGCAGTCAATGAGTACGAGCTCCACAAAGATATAACTGAGTTTTCAAGACGTCTGCGCATCAAGGAATTCTTTTTTGATAAGGCAGATACGGAAGACGTAAGCAATGACTCTTTGCGTCCACCAAGCACTTGGACACCAGATACACAACAATACCAAGAGTTAGATCAATTTATAAAACTAGCCTCAAGGGAAATTCTGAGCACAGATAAACGGAGTCGAAAGCCGAAGAACTTAACTTATGCAGAACACGAGGTCTTGAAACAACTATCAAACAGAAAGGACACTGTTATAAACCCAGCAGACAAGGGTGGTAGTATAGTAATCTGGCCTACAGAAAAATATAAAAACGAAGCTATCAGACAACTAAGCAACAACACGCACTATCGAAAATTAGCCTCGGACCCGACTCAAGAATATAGTAATAGCACACAACACACGATGACGGATTTTCTAGCCAGGGAATTAATCACACACTCCGAGCACCAGGTCCTAATGCCTAAAAAAAAGCAAGCAGGCCGCTTCTACCTTCTTCCGAATATTTATAAGGTGTCCATAGATGACCTGCTTATCGCGCAAATCCGGGCAGGCCTATAGTATCTAACAACAATACACCCACTGAGTCGCTTTCAAGGTTTCTAAATCATCATTTATCTAAAATACCATATAACCTACCGTCTTTTGTTCAAGATACACCTCATTTCCTACGAATAATAGATTCTATTAACGAAACACAAACACTCTCAGATCAGGCCATTCTGCTGACATTAGATGTCTGCTCCTTGTATATGAATTTACCTATTGCTGAAGGGATTGAAGCGGTCTCAAGATCACTCATAGAAAGCAAGCAAACACATAATGCTGAAGTTCACCTATCATTACTGAAATTAGTCCTGACGCTAAATTATTTTGAATTTGATTCGTCCTACCACCTGCAGACTTTCGGCACTAGTATGGAAACCCCTTCTGCGCCAACATACGCCAACATTTTTATGGGACAGTTAGAATCAGAGCTGTTGGAATCATGTCCAGTGAAGCCTTGCACCCTCTCTGTTACATAGACGACATATTTATCATCTGGGAACAAGGTGTAAGTACACTAAATGCATTCATTGACCAATGTAATAAGTTTCACTCTACATAGTATTAAATTCACCATGCACCATTCCTCCAGTGAAGTTAACTTCCTAGACACGACAGTATCTATTGAAGCAGGAAAATTAAAGACGATGCTTTACAGAAAACCAACAGACAGCCAGCAATACCTAGATTACACTAGCCATCACCCGCGACACTGCAAACAGGATATTTGTAGGAAAGGCGAGGCGTATAAGAAGGATCTGTAGCGACGACAGCGACTACGTTCACCACTTAAGCAACCTAAAGGAAACATTAGTTAAAAGAAATTACTCGCAAGATGCTCTAAACAAGGTCTACGACGAAGCATGTCAGCTAGATAGGAAATCATCACTAGCTCAAAGGGCCCCCGTAGCACAGCCCAACCAGCCGCCAGCATTTATAACCAAATACTCAAATGCACTACCAAACATAAATGATATCCTCCGTAAGTATTACCCAATAATGGCAAGCAACGAGCACCTTAGAAAAGCATTTCCCGGAGTACCAAAGGTTGTGTATCGCCGCAATAGGAATATTAAGGACATGTTAGTGCATGCAAAAGTAAACTCTCATTCTACTGCCCGCATAACACCTTGTTCTCGTCCAAGATGTAAGACTTGTAAACACATTCAAGATGACGTTATAGTTAAAAGCACCGGAAGTGATTACGTCCATCATATAAAATCTAGTTTTACCTGCACTAGTTCAAATGTTATCTACATGATCGAATGTTCATACTGTCAAAAACGGTACATTGGCGAAACAGAACAACCTGTTAATGTTAGATTAAATGGGCATTGCGCGGACACGGCGAAGAAGTGGCACAGCATTTTAATGTAGCAAGTCACAATTTCGAAGATTTCAAACTTTACATACTTCAGTCAAACTTCCGATCCCCAAGGGACAGAAAATATAGAGAGTCATACCTGATTCATAAGTTCAATACACTCCAGCCAGCAGGTATTAACGTTTCTAAGGGGGCTCTTGAATCGATTCGGTATGCCCCATACACAATGAAAACCAATGAGAGTTAAGCCCTTCTTCTGGGAATTTCGAACCTACTATTATTAAAATGCCACATGCTTCCACTGGCAATCATTCAGCAAAACGTACATCCCCCTCTTCCCCCCCCCCCCCCCGCGCTTTTTGTTTTTTCCCGCCTTCCTTATGACTCGCACAGTTCGTCACGGCAGCCTCTCCCCCCCCCCCACTCTGGAGAGGGTGCGAAGCAGATACGCACGATAGCTAAGGAAATCAGTTCCAGCCTTGAAGAAGACAAGTCCACTTGTCGAAACGTCGGCTCGAGCACCTACCCCCTGTTTACGGATTTTTTCAACACAATAAATATCATTCATGTTTCTATTCTTTCTATGAAATAACTCCTTGCTATACAAGTTCGGGCATATTTTCAGCTGGTGATCAGTACTTACCAGCAGCTGTGGCCTGCCCAGGGCTGTCAGCTTAATGGCTGCCAAGCCTGTACCTTCAGTGGCACCTGCAATGAAAAGGAGGCCAGCACCAGAGCTACTGTACATTACAATGCAGTCATACACAACTAATGAAACTAACAGACAAGCAAAGCATAGGGGACATTATTATAATGTTTTTTTTACTGTAGAGTAATGATTATGACCTCAACTGAGAGGAATGAAGACAGACGAAACATCACCCTTTCCGTTGGTGGGATATAAACCCACAACCTTCAACTAAAGAAAAGAAATAATGTCCTTGGTTTCATTAGTTGTGTCTAAGAAAGAAACAAGCCCCTTGAACAACTCCCCTTCTAATGCAGTCAAACGCAGTATCACTTAGAAAACACCATTTCTAGATTAAAGCACCTTGTGCTGTATTCCGTATATAATGGGCAGAGCACTGAGCTCACGAATGATTAGCCACACCTATGAAAGGAAGCCACCCACTTGCCAACTCGCGTAAAGTATGCGTGGAAGATGACAACATGTGTGCTTACGAAATCAGACATTGAGCTTTCATCAGTGGCACTTGACAACTGGTGGCGATGAAAGCTGTCGATGGATATAACCACAGAGCCACAGCACATCACAGTGACATGCAATGAATACAAAGCACACATGCCAACAATGGTAGGAAAATAACTAGAAAACTTTTTTAAAAATTTTATATCTGAACCAATGAAGGCCCTTCTGAGGCACTGACCAACACATGGAAACATCACATAACATGCTAGGGTAGACAAGTGGGCGTGTTGGTATTGCATGATCGGATGTAAAAGGTGCGAAGACGACGACGATGCGTGTCTCTCTCTTGTCCGTTGTCGTCTTCGAGCCTTCTACATCCGATCATATAACAATCATTAACCACTGCTGCTAGTATGTGAATGAATGCAGTAGACCACTCTATTGTCATGCATCACAGACTCTTGTAGCCCTAGTATGTGTCGTAGCAATCATTGCTTGATTCAAAGGCCTCTATCTTTACAGTTCTGTGCAGCAGCTTCTCAGGGCATAGTTACTGTGAAACACCACAAAACCAGGCTGAATGGGCCTGCCTTGTGTTTCAAGTGCATTCGTGTTGCAGCATGATTGTAATAATTGCAGAGGTTTTATGTGCCAAAACCACAATATGGTTATGAGGTGCACCATACTAGAAAAACTCTGGATTAATTTTGACAACCTGGGGTTCCTTGTATTTTGCCCTCGTTGGAATCGAACCCATCATCCTTACTGCAGAATCGGCAATGCAAGTTCATGTGGCTAAGTCTAGAATGCCACAGCACCGTCACCTCCCCTTCTCTGCTTTTTATTACCTTTCTGGAATGCTGGTTTGGAATGGAAGAGGGCTCACTGTGAAGCATGAATTATTTTGGGCACAAGCGAGTAGTGCATGCTATCTTGCAGACAAGAGATGAAGAATCTCTGAACACAGGGTGTCGCTGGAGCCAACGCTTCGACAAGTGGTTTTGTCTTCAAGGCAGTTGCTGTCTTGAAGAAGACAAGACCACCTTCTAAAACAGTGGCTCCAGTGAGACCTCGAGTTGAAGGATTCTTGATTGCTTCAAGCTTCCACCTTCCCCTGACAAGGTCGGATAATGCTAGATGCTAAAATGCTGTGGCCCATAGTGCTGCAACAAGCGAGAAAGATGGATAGCAGCCATGACAATGACCAATTTATTCAAATTTCACAGGTGTGGTTAGCTCAGTTACCCTTCCCATTCAGTGCTCACTTTACCTCACCTCTGCTTTGTCTACAGTGAAGGCGCATTGAAACTTGGGCTCAAAGGGGGCGAAAGAAGCAGCAAATCTCACTAGAAATCCACTCGCTTCACCACCAAAGCAGGCGAAAAACTTGGCGGTAAGCTCTGAAAGATTTTTTTCACCACACGACAGTGGAACGCCTTTCCACTTTACCAGAAGTCTTACTTTGGCTGCACCAGCATATAAACCACACGTGGTAAACACCCGGCCACACGTTGAAAATGGCGGCAGGGATCGGTGCAACCGCAAACTATACTCGTGCTGCACGACAGTGCCCGCAGCCGCTCTACAAGGACACGTTCCTCAAGAGCCTGATTTGAATTAAGATTGCCGACAAGACGGGAACTAGCAGAAGGTGCAGCAGCAGTGAGTCGGCATGCTCCAACGTATCTCTGTTTTGCATAGCCAAGTGAATTCGCTGCTGCTGCTGGGGTGCCCACTTAGTAGCTGCTTTTAGGGGCGAAGCTCCTTAGGGTGTGGGTCTGTCCCTCCTCTGTAGTATGTAGTAGTAGTACTAGTACATACCTGCCAAGTTTGGAAGAACGGAATCCGGGAGATCTACTCAGGGGGGGGGGGGGGTTCTGCGATAGCAATTATATGAACACTGTCAGCGGGATTTTGCGGTCGCCGCTGATCTGTACAGAGTCCAAACCGATAACATCGCTTACGCATCGTCTGTGTCACGTGCGAGTAAAAGCGCGCTAGCGCTAGCGACAAACGCGGTTGAAGCAGAGATGAAACAACCCGGCCGTCACTGTCGCGTGAAAGGCACATGCGATAACATCGATCCGCGCGCGAGGCCTGTCGTCGCTTGCTTACCAGTTATTTCGTCGGGCAAGGGACCATAAGGGGCACCGTTGAGACGGGGACGGTCGCGAGCGCTGGCGAACGCGCTATCTCGACAGACATCGGTAACGGCTACCCTTTTAAGTGCTGGACTGCGGCGCAAAGTGCACAGCTGCTTCATGCGCAATGAAACTCAGTTGAACCTTTCTACCATCGTTAAAAAAAGAAGAATCCTTTCTACTACGTGGCCAGACAAAGCAGTGGAAGCGGCGGGCCAAAACTGGATTTCCGGGAGATTTTCCTATGACCCGTACAACCGGGAGAAACGTTCAAAATCCGGTAGTCTTCCGGGTAATCCGGGAGACTTGGCAGGTATGCTAGTAGGTAGCCACCTCTAGTTCTTGGAGTGTTCACTAGATGACGCTGTCGTAGCCACCTCTAGTTCTCAGAAAGATCCCTAGATGGCGCGGAGGCGCTCGCTGCGTTGCAGATGCGTTCTCTAGTCCCTCTCACCTCGCGAGGCCGACGCAGGCAGCGTCTGCTAGTGAGTTTCTTGATTGAAAAAAACCGACTGCTTGCGCTGCACAACCGTTCACTGACCACCCCGTATATATAGGCACTAGATTTTGACCTCTAAGGTAGTGCCTGTGTGAGATTACTCCTGTGCGTGATTAAACAATAAAAATTCACAGCATACATGTAAAATTAAAGTGAGCTGCAAGTTGCCATGGCTCTCATCGACCCTTAAGTATAAACGTGCCCAATCTCACGTTGTTGATGATGTACTGGGCAGAATTTACGGAAGATTCACATATGGCGCGTGTCATGTACGCTAGGGGGACCGTTGTAATCAAGGGACCACGTAAACCAACAGTACAATAAAGGTTTTATGTTTAATATATACACGGTGTTACTCACGTGTTTACTTGATCATATACTGGGCGAATTACTCGGAATATTCACGGTTTACTGATGATTTTCTCCGGAGCTTCGCCCCACTCATCATCATTCACCCCGTGGATATGCTGTGGCTTTTTTTCCTATCCTGAAACGGCAGCTTTAAACAGTCCAAACTACTCGTTCCGCATGCATAACATGAAATAAATAGGTCAGGAAACAGGCTTCCTTTGTTATAATGCAGAGTAAGCAGAAGTGGCATGCAGCGGTGGCTGAACAAATGTGAATGTCTTGAATAAGCATGGATTTCCACTTGCCTTGGTGTTTTTGCTCTCCTGCTAATTACCTAGTGTCAATGCGGCCTGAGGGCCGATGGATTTGAACTGACGCAGAAGCAGTACTGGTTGGCATTCAGTGTGACTGACATCATGGCTGTTCAATTGCCAATCGTGCCACTTGTCTATGCAGGTGTCAATTTCTATAGTGAGTGGTACTGTTGTTGCCTCTGCGAAGCCACCAAATGTTCCAAATGCTCAGCATCCAGAACAATGCGGTAGGCTGGATTTCCAGTAGTGCACTCATGTGTTTAAACTCAACATTGCCAGTTCTGTGCACACATTTGGGTGCAAACGAGAAAGTCTCAGTTTTGCTTGAAAGGCAAAGCACTGATGGTGATATTCGACAAGTACATGAGGTATGAACCGTACATACTCATGTAATGGCTGCACCCATGTAATAGCCACATCCAGAACTTTGTTAAGGAATCCCCACCCCCCAAAATATATTTAAATATTACCCGCACATTAGCTGCACCCTTAATTCTCGAAAAAGTTAGCAGTAGTACACGTTGTGTGGTGCGAGAATGTTTTGTTTTTCAGACGCAAAACAAGGCAGCCCTATTCAGCACCTCCAGGTAGCAAAAACACAACCTCCGAGGTGATGCCATCCACCAAACAAAAGCGTGGGGTGAGACTTCCTTCAAAATGGTGGAGAAAATCTTCAAGGTCACAAGAATCTCGAACAAATTCAATAGAACGGAAGACATTTGGGACAGAGGGGAGCTTGAGGATGCGGCAAGTAAGGAGAAAGAGGAGGAATAACATTCTTGCAACTGCATAGAAGTAACAAAGCTTGCTTTTTGCTTCTCCCAGTACAAGCGAGTACTGCAGTTCACTAAAAGCAAGTAGGGCTGAAAACATCTACTAAAAAAAAGGTGTCTTTTTCTCTGTGTAATGGCCACACCCACGATTTTCCCCCCAAATCTCAGAAAAAGAACTTGTGGCCATTACAAGGATATATACGGCAGTTTTATTGACTGTGTCAGTAAGTTAATCTACCTAGTAAAATTGACAAACACTGTGTGATGGATGCACAGGTGAACAGAGGAGGTGAGGTGAGCATCACTTCAATGAATCACTAAAACTTTGAGATAATGCAACTTCTAAAACTAGGAACACGGGAAGACAGCTCACGTGATGCAAGACAGCTAGCACAGTTGGGCTGGTTAGAGGAGCTCATCTGCTCTCTCCCTATTTGCACACAGAACTTACACGCAACCCAAATGCTGGGGATGTAGCAAAATGGTGCCCATCGAGCCACCATCCTCCTTGACTCGCATGCTTTCCTTCAAATGCTCCACTTGGACCCTACGTGGAACGTCATGTGTCTCTATACCTGCTAGCGCAATGCCAGGCAGCAGCAGGCCAGCCTCCTCTGACACCACTGTCTGCAAAATGACTTTTGGGGGTAGGCATCTTGAACCCATTATTTGGTAGCATCTAGTGGCACCCTGGTTCCAAGTGACCACATGCGGTATGGTCTACAAAATGCCAACCACACCAGCTTTTCCATTATACTATGCTTGAAGATGCTCACGTGGTGTTTCCTTCTAGTTTTTGAAGTTATAAGGCGCGAATAAGACACGGACGAAGAATAGGAACACACACACACGGGCGCTCCGTGTGTGTGTGTTCCTATTCTTCGTCCGTGTCTTATTCGCGCCTTATAACTTCAAATATGTTAAACCAACAAGCCCAGTCTGCCATTCTTACTTCTAGTTTTGATGCTTCCATTCAGTGCGACTGAGAGAAAACATGAATGTCAGCAGTGTCACTGCCTCCAGTGCTTGAATATGCGTCTATAGTTTGGAACCAATTTCATCAAAATGATATTAACAAGATTGAGCTTCTACAAAAGAAAGCTGTTCGTTTCATCTGCCGCTGTACGATAGGAACTTTTCGCCCTCTTCTAATCTCTCTAATCTCAAATGGCAACACGTCGCCACAACGAAAACTTAAAGTTCCTGCACGCCTTAATAACGCCTTAATTGTTGTATCCGCTTAAATCAATACTTTAAGTTTGCTCAACGTTCCCGTACTCGTGGCTCGCATAATCTTAATTTTTTATCACTTAAAGGGGCCCTGCAGCACTTTTTCAGCATTGTTGGAGAACGCTGCTGATCAGTAGTCGAGGCTCCTGAGAACACGCCAGCCGAACATTATAGCACAGCACGTGGCCTAGAATTCACAATTATTTCTCAAAGTTAGCTATAAATCGCTCCCTCTTCTCTCGACAAATGATGCCATATACCCAAATGGCCACACTATACATCCAAATTTCACGCCAGCGGCTGATTTGAGCACCGTGAGATGCACAGTTACCGCTGCCGCTGCGGGAGGCCGCCACGTGCCCATGCATGCGCTTACGATCACAATGAAAGTAAGCCGCACACTGTTCGAAGAAAAAAGAAAAAGTGCTCAAGGTCATGATGCATGCATGACGTAACTTCTTTTCCCCGTGCCATCCCTCCCTGCTCAGCTTCCAGCGCTCATCAGTGCGAGAGAAGAGAGACAGCAATTACAGCGTGCGAGAAAATCTATCTAACTCCGCTCGTACTTGTTGGATTCTAAAAACTTCAGCAGCGGTCGATTTGTGAGGCAATAAACTTCTTTAGTGAAGTCATTCGATGCTTACTTAGAAAAGTGTTGCAGAGCCCCTTTAAATACAGAACTGATTTGTTCACATATCGCTACTTTCCTTCCACAATTGAACATTGGAATGCATTGCCCGGGTTTGTTCGTGCTTTGCCAATAATAGATTTTTTGTCTGCAATTGACATGTGATGTTGTCACCACACCTGCCATAGCCCATGATGGACTGCAGTATGTATAAACAAATAAATAAATAAATAAATAAATAAATAAATAAATAAATAAATAAATAAATAAATCGTTACTGCATATCAAAAAGTTGCAGTTTTGACCAAAAGGCAATGTAATAATAGCAACAGAAATGCACGACTCAACTGCACAATGTAGTTTGCCGTTTCATCAGCTGTGTATTCGCCGCGAGATCGACCTATAGGCAGCAGCAGCGTCGCCGCGTTAGTGTGGAGAGGCGGTCGGAGACGCGTATACAAATGCACACAGCGGCGCTTCGTTGTGAGCAGTTTCAGCCTATTTTCGGCGAATAAGGAGAGTTGCTTGTTGGGCAAGTTGGTACATACTTAGTTAACTGCAAAAGAAGCCACAAAACGTCGAAAACGGAAAAAGCAGAGTGGCAGAAAACAGAGACAGAGCGCAGAGACGTCGCACTAACAACTGGCGTTTATTTCGGAAAAAACCTTCCCCCCCAGACCGTACGACGCATGCGCGGATGACAAACAAAAACCAAACAACCCAAAAGCCAAAAAGCACAAACAGCTAATCTAAGCAGATCACCTCTGTGCTAGAAACAAAAATTCTTTTCGGGTAAGATAAACCAAAGGCGCGCTAATGCATTTGTCTGGTCCAAGTTTCCAGATATGGAATGCCTCAATAATCTTCCGTTCTCGCTGCGTCTTAGCCTTAGCTAAAATTTTCACCTTATCAAACAGAGGCGAACAACCACACAACTTGCAGTGCAGCGGCAAGTTACCACCGGTGCCCGTGGGTAGAAGATTTTCATGCTCCCTCAACCTAACATTGACACATCGACCCGACTCTCCAACGTAAAACTTGTCACAACTTAAAGGGATGCAATGTATACCACACATGTGACGCCTATGCCAAAGCCTTGTTGGTCACCGGGTAGTCCGCATTTTTAGATATGTTGATGATTTTATTGTTTTTCTTAGTATTGGGGGGAGTGAATGTATTTTAGATGTCATTGGTAACATCATTTCAGCATTTCAAGCATGCTGCTCACATTTTCGTTTCACGCATGAAGTTCCCCAGGAGAGTTCCATTAGGTTCCTAGACCTCACTCTCACGTTTCATCCTCATGGTCACGTGTGCTGGAAGTATAGTCCAAGGACTAAAAAGAATCTTTTGCCTTATGATTCCTCCCACTCCAAGCTGGTCAAAAGAGGTATCGCCAATCTTTGTCTGACAAATGCGGTTACTAAGAGTTGCATTCATAATATGCAAGAGAGCATTGCTGAGCAGCAAAATAGACTTCTGTTGGCTGGCTACCCGAAGCCGTTAATAACCTCTGTTGCTGAATATGGGTTTCAGCGCCTCAGTGTAAAACACAGGAGTGATGGTGGCGTTGGAGAACACAGAAGTGATGGAGGTGATCGAGAAAAGAGGGCCCTTGTGGTCATGCCGTATGTACATGGCATTTCACATGGACTGAAAAAGGTTGCGGGCAGGAGCGATTTAAAACTCGTTTTTTCTGCACCCTGCAAACTCGCGGGTCTTTGTAAGAAGGTTGTGCAGCGTGGCACGATGAGCAGGGTTTGTGACATAAAACATGTAAAAAATACAGTGCGTGTAGCATATGTGTGGTGTATTGCATCCCTTTAAGTTGTGACAAGTTTTACGTTGGACAGTCGGGTCGATGTGTCAATGTTAGGTTGAGGGAGCATGAAAATCTTCTACCCACGGGCACCGGTGGTAACTTGCCGCTGCACTGCAAGTTGTGTAGTTGTTCGCCTCTGTTTGATAAGGTGACAATTTTAGGTAAGGCTAAGACGCAGCGAGAACGGGAGATTATTGAGGCATTCCCTATCTGGAAACTTGGACCAGACAAATGCGTTAGCGTGTCTTCGGTTTATCTTACCAGAAAAGAATTTTTGTTTCTAGCACAGAGGTGATCTGCTTAGATTAGCTGTTTGTGCTTTTTGGCTTTTGGGTTGTTTGGTTTTTGTTTGTCATCCGCGCATGCGTCGTACGGTCTGGGGGGGAAGTTTTTTTCCGAAATAAACGCCAGTTGTTAGTGCCACGTCTCTGCGCTCTGTCTCTGTTTTCTGCCGCTCTGCTTTTTCCGTTTGACGTTTTGTGGCTTCTTTTGCAGTTAACTTCGGCGAATAAAATGCATTGATTGCTGCTTACTGGTAATATATACACTCCTCACTGTTGAATTGATGCACGAAGATCATCCAACGTTTCTATCACTAGTGAGTGAAGCGCAATCTGCAGATAAAAGGGATGCTCACCCTGGATGACAGTCTGCGCTTACGCACTATATATATATTGTTGTTTTCTCTGTACGTGTTTAGCTTGTGTTCTGTGTACTACGCACTGCTGTAGCACGACTGAACTACTCAAGTGTTTACTTTTTGTTCAAATGTATACCAGCCCATATTCCTGTGCAATGAGTTCAATAGCACTGTTCACGCGAATACGCATACGCAGGCAAGAGTTTAGCACAGAGCTTTCATCGATTGATTACGTGCGCGACAGTGATGCAACAAAGGTCCGGTTATTTTATGGAATAAGTGTCTTTCTTTTTTTTCAAAATAATAATCTCCGCTGGCTTGCATCAATTTATAACAACTCCATACAAACGCTCAAGATAATGTGCAAAAAAGGATGAGGTTTTGCGTGAAATTATACCACATATATGTAAGGCACGCCGTCGGGCTAAGCACACGGGTGGTTCTACATAAATTTCGCCCCAAGTTAAAATTGCGCGCGGCAACTCTGTTTTATCACTGCCGTGTCATTCCACTGTGTTTTTTTTTTTAAGGGACAGTTTGAGTACCGAAGTGTCAGACTTCACTTGACAGAAATATTTCGCTGTAGCGGGACCGCGACCGTAGAATAAAAGGACATCTTAAGCGCAACTACAGCTCATCATGAACTACAGCAGTACCGCAGTTATACACCTAACAACAACGCGAAAGTGCATGAGCCTCGTTTTTGTTTACCATGGAGTCGCTAAAACGCTGCATTCACAGACTATTTAATGCTCCTCATGTTTGGGACTATGCCAAGCGCACTTTAGGATGCATGCTTGAACCAGAAGACGGCACCAACACTGAAATGATTCTGGCGAACGAAGGGTACGACACCAATACACAGCCCCCTCGAAAGTCGCACTCACTGATCTTATTACAATGCGCATGCAGCCGAGCAAGTCCGTTTGCTTCTGTACACAATGTTAGGTATACGTGCGAGCAGAACAAACCGCCCTTTGAGAATTTGCAGGATGTAAGCGCACATCCAAACACGACGTGGCTAGCAGACGACGCAGGGAGTAATCCACATAGGCGCGCTTCAGCCAGTAGCCGCCAGGCGGCGACACCGCTCGATCTCGCGGCCAATACTGCAGTAAAGTTATGGTACACTGGAATAGGATAGTGTGTCGTCTGGCGCCGAAAATGTGGCTCTTTTTGCGATGACGGCCAGTGGTGCCAGAGCACACCGTACTACTGTGTCGCCACCTGTCTCCGCCCCCTGAAGTAAATTTATGGCAAGCTGAGATACAAAGCCTCCGAGATCGGTTGTTGTAGTTGCCACGCTGGTTGTGCGTGTACCTGTGAAGCTCGTTGATTGTTCCCTTCTGTTTCTCATGACTAGCGAATTTTTTCGTGTGCATGGCAGACTCGGTGTTTGAGGAAGCCTGATGCATTCTATTTTTTGCAGACTGATTGGAATTAAGAGCTTTTTCTCATAGAATAAATCCAACAAACGGAATACATCACGATGCATTTAGCTGCATTCCTGCACTTTGGCGCCTCTTTGAGGAGTAAAATGTCTAAAGAAATGGAGCAGCATTCGTCATTGGGTGTTATCATTTTTCTATCGAAAGCTTTGTGACTACTCTCCTGGCTCGTGCAAGTGAGGGGTGGTCGTGGAACTCATACCTGATGATGTTAATGTTATCCTTCTCGACCTCCTGGTTTGTTTCATCGCATAACTTCAAGTTAGTGTGATGACTAGGCAGGCCTAAATATGCATAAAATGAATAGCAATGCGCTTTTTTGTGCCTTCTGCAATCAAAACAGTAAGCATGCAGACGATCCGGGTCGCTGTTCTGCGATATTAAATGTGCAAGCTCAGACGGCACAGAAGCAGCTTTATTTAATGCAATAATGCACCCAAAGGTGTTGAAGCGTTTAAATCTTGCAAATATCCTTAGTTTCTATCTTTTTATAAGACCTTTTTACTAAAAACTGCAGAAAGTTTTGCACTACAGATTTAAATTTCGCGTGCCGAGCACACCGTTCAATCATGGCACCATTCTGGTGGCGTCATCACAAAAGTGACCACCGTTCTCCCATTGGTTGGCCACGAAGACGCCACACTACCCCATTTTAGTACACCATAGTAAAGTTTCACTTACTGATTAAATTAACAAGCATGGAGTCATGTGTGCACAGGCAAACATGAACAAATATCATTCAATGACTCTAAACACTTGCTCTTACAAAGATGGTACGATGAACAATGCACAGATAGCAAAAGTGAAGTGATGATGACGATATGTGTTGTTTTGTGGCGCAAGGGCCAATGATGGCCAAGGAGCGCCTAAAGGTATTTGATGTGTAGGAGATGATGCAGTCAAAGACAATGGCAGTGCGTAACGATGGCTATATATGGGCCTAAAAGCTTTTGCTGTAAGTACGTAAAGCATAAATAGCAGTTAAAAAAATGTTATGATTTCTGAGACATACAATGAATGTGCAAATATGGTATCCATAAATGAACTTGTCAAAGGAAATTGGTATGAAGGTAGCACTTTATACCTCGTCAGGGCCATTGGAAACAAGGTCAACGAGTACGTGATGTACGGCGTACAACTATCGCAGCAGCGGCCTCTCAAGGGAGGGCGTGCTACGAATTTTTAGAATTACTAATATGCAGTGTGGTGCTTCTGTTAACAAAATTTAGGACAATATCTGCGTCAAATATTGGATCTCTTCCGAGGAACATTGCCGGGTGCAAGGGAAGGTTTTTCTCGATAAGCCTGCTGAAAATATGTTTTTCTTTCGGGTTCAGTGTGTCTGTAGAAGAGCATGAAGAACAGTAAGCATTTCACCACATTTACTGCAGGAGGGAGGGTCCTCATCATTCAGCAAGTAGTTATGAGTACTATAGGTATGACCTATTCTTATAGGGACACTAAAGGCAAATAATTTATGTCAGAGTGAAAGGTCAATGTGTGAGAACGTCTAAAACGTCAATATTATCAACAGCAGTGCTCTACTAATCGAGAAAGTAAGGTAAATGTAGGACACAATATGCGCCACGAGTGGGGCATTTTGGAAATGATCCTGATGACGTCAAGAGTCCCGAGTACAATTAACCACTATAAATCAAACTAGTTGCGATAAAAAAAGAACCTTCCATGCATCACAAGACGTAATAAAATGGTGCGAGTGGTTCAAAAGTTCTGTTTTCACCGAGCTGCACCCGCGCTTCGCTCACACGGTCGCATCTCAATAGTAGTTTCGGTATCACGTACTGCTGCAGCTGGCAAAGCTAAGCTCCGTTACAATGAACTATAAAGTTTCGGAGGGGCCCGTGGCTGCGTCCTGGCAAGGTTGATGGCCGCTGTTGTGCAAGAAACTGTAGTGTCAGCGGCCGGGCAGTAAAGCCGGGCAACCTTGGGCATGGCAACTGCTACATCATAAGGCCCGTTCAGGCAGGTGATTTGAAGTGCGCTAACACTGTGCGGACCACTAAAACGCAATTTTCTTTCAAAATAAGCATTTCCTTGCATGAAACAAGCACTACGAGGTTTCTGGAACGCTATTTCGATAATCAACGTCGACTTATTATTTGCCTTTAGCGTCTATTTAAGTGGCAGATCAAGACCTCACATCTCCGGGACTTCGTCGTTGATGGCCAGTTACCTAAATAGGGTTTAATTAGGTGAAGTTTGTTTGATGTTTCTCTGCCCCACACGTTCTAACCAACAGCTTCTGAGTTTCCTGCGGAGGAGTGGTTTCAAATCTGTAACGGGCTGCAGTAAAGCAGAGAGGTGGGCGAGTTGGAACTGATGCATTTTGAAAACTTTTCAGCGCGAACGGGACGGACCACAAAGAGGACACAAGACGGTGGTAATACTATGTGTAACAGGCACATAGTGTTACCACCTTTCATCCCTGTAGATATAGCAAGTTCGTTGGCAAGGACATTTCCTTCAATCCCCCTATGGCCCGGCACCCAACACAGAGTGACATGCTGGTTTAACAGGTACATGCCGTATAAAACAGAGTACCAACTGTCAACTACTGGATTTTTATGCTTTTGCACTTTTACTAAGGCTTCAACTAAGCTTAGAGAGTCAGTAAATATTACTGCCTTTTCTAACTCAAGGCTTTTTATGTGCTTTGCGGCAGTTAACAGAGCGAAGGCCTCTGCTGTAAAGACATTCGTTTCCGGGTGCATAACTCCCGATTGTGAGTATGACGGGCCAATCGCTGCATATGCTACGCCGGCATGCGACTTGGACGCGTCAGTGTAAAATGCTGGACAAGCATACTTCTCTTTAAGTTCAAGGAAACACAGACAGATATGCGTCTCTGGGGCATGTTTCGACACTTCGACAAATGTCATGTTGCAGTCTATCTGTTGCCATGACCAAGGCAGTAGAAAGTTCGCTGGGGCCACTAGCGCATGTGTGAAAAGTGGGACATCCATGTCTTCACAGAACCTCCTCACGCGCAATGAAAAGGGCTCTCTCTCACTGTAGTGCAGTTATGAAATAGGGCCGCGCCTGCAGTGTCATTCATGAAGAGCGACAAGGATGATATATATTTGCATTCACCTTCCAAATGTATGCAACGCTAGAGTATTGCCTCTGAAAATCGAGTGGCCATTCGTTGGATTCAACATAGACACTTTGCACAGGACTGGTCCTAAAAGCACTGGTAGCAAGGTGAGTTGGGCTAGTTGGCGAACATTCATGTTGAAGCACAAAGCTTATAAGCGCACATAAAACGGGGACCGAAGATATAAGAACTTGACAGGACAGCGCTTAACTCACAACTGAAATTTTTATTGAACAGAATAACATTTAAAAACACAAGAGAACGAATTGCACATGCGTAGTCGAACAAGAGGCCCGACTGCCTTCAGGACCAGAAACAATGAACACAGCAAAGTGATACAAACAATCTTCACTTATCAAGAAAGTCAAACTCCTTATCGTGTAACGTGATGGAAGGTTGACTAACACAGTCAGGGCCCCTTTTTCTAATATGAAATGCCTCCACTATTTCACGTGTTGCTTGATCTTTATGCCTAAACAGTATCTCGGTTTCATGCAAAACAGGATAACATCCGCATTTACGGCAATGCATTGCGAGATGCGAATGGGCTGAAGCTTCCTTGAAAGCTCACACAAAAAACAACGAGGATTGGCATCAGGCGAGGATTGGCATCATTTTCCTTGAAAAACAACGTCCTCGTAAAGAAGAACTTCACTCCGGCCCGAGCCAGCTACCTTATCGTTGTACCTTCGGGACTGCGACCAGAAATTTTGCATGCCCTGCACGACGACCCAACGGCTGGACACCTCGGACTTTCCCGAACGCTCGCACGAGTACAAGAAAAGTACTACTGGCCGCGCCTTGCCGTCGACGTCACTCGCTACGTAAGGACGTGCCGAGACTGTCAGCGACGGAAGACACCGCCCACAAGACCAGCAGGCTTCCTTCAGCCGATCGAGCCTCCTCGGCGACCATTCCAGCAGATTGGGATGGACCTCCTGGGGCCGTTCCCAATGTCGACTTGCGGAAATAAATGGATCGTCGTGGCTACCGACTACCTCACCCGCTACGCCGAAACAAAAGCCCTGCCCAAAGGCAGTGCCGCTGAAGTAGCCAAGTTCTTCGTTGAGAACATCGTCCTCCGACACGGCGCCCCAGAGGTTCTCATCACCGACAGAGGTACGGCGTTCACGGCTGACCTGACTCAGGCGATCTTGGAATACAGCCACACAAGCCACCGCCGCACCACCGCGTACCACCCACAGACCAACGGCCTCACCGAGCGTCTAAATAAGACCATCGCCGACATGCTGGCCATGTGCGTCGACGTCGAACACAAGACGTGGGACGCCATCCTTCCGTACGTGACCTTCGCGTACAACACGGCCGTACAGGAAACGACGCAGATGACGCCATACAAGTTGGTCTACGGACGAAGAAGCACGACAGCTCGCCCGCCTACGGATCAAGAACCAGCAGACGACTGACAGCCGCCGCTACAACCTTCGACGACGCCACATGGAATACCAACCCGGTGACCGTGTATGGGTATGGACGCCAATACGCCGACGAGGACTTAATGAGAAGCTTCTTCGACGATACTTCGGACCGTACAGGGTACTTCGACGCCTCGGCGCACTCGACTATGAGATTGTCCCTGACGGCATTACGAACTCTCAGCGGCGCCGTGCGCGACCTGAAGTCGTCCATGTCATGCGCCTTAAGCCGTTTTTTTGCGCGTTAGCGAGCCTGGGGACTCTATTTTTTTCTTTTGTTATTGTAACTTATTTGTGTATGCACTTCTTTTTTTTCTCTCTTCTATGTTCTTTCACAAGCATCGGGACGATGCTTTTTCAGAGGGCGGCAATGCCACGCCCACTTCTTGTCTTGTTTTGATGTATTCGGGTTTGACCGGCAGGGACGGTTATCAACGCTCGACGCTGTCCGCGAAGTAGTGTTCTAGAAGCGTCGCGATTGTAGCAGATCGGTTTGTTAAGATTGCGCCTCGCACGCGAATGTTCCAGCTTTGTCTAGAGATTACGCCGCCACCAGCGATATTGCTGGAAAGTTCGATAGCGCCTGTATAAAAGTCGACGCGCGTGACCGCTTGTCAGTTGATCGACGGTCGACGTTCTGTCCGCCGCTATCAGTGTATTGCTGTAGTTTGACTTTTAGTTTCTCGGCCACAAGTTCGGCCAAATAAAGAGTTTCATCTCGGACGTGTTCACTGCTGCCTTCGTCGACGTCACGACAACGTGACAATATTGCAAGAAACAGCTCGTTAAATTACTTTACAGGGCCTTTTTCAGGCCCCGTAATTGGCGTCTTGCATTTTTTGGAGCGGTCGAGAGAGTCCCGCCGCCCCTTGGGCGCTGCCTGCGCCGTCTGACTTGGAGTGGTGTCCATGGCCTCTTAAGAGGCTCTGGACAATCGCTCCAGAGAGCGATGTCTACGCTGCGTAGACTTCGTATCGAGCAACGAAGTCTTGGACCCCATCTGGCCGGACATCGATAGGACCTCCTCGGCCTCTGTGGTGCCTTGGCTGCTGCTGCAGCTCGTAGACGCCACTGGTGTGGTCAGGATCGGAGATGGCAGGGTAGCCTTGGCTGCTCCGGCCGTGGGGGCGGGTGGTGCTGGCCTCGGCACGCTGCGCGTGGTCCGGGCAACCGCCAGAGGCCGTTGTGGTGTCGCCCCCCGCTGCACCACTTCGGCGAATGATGTTCTTATTGCGAAGGACGGTGAAATACGTTGTCGTGCTTCACGGAATGTAATATTTTCTTTGACTTTAACAGTAATAATTTCTTTTTCTTTCTTCCAGGCTGGACAAGCTGCGGAGTACGCAGGGTGAGGGCCGTCGCAGTTTGCACAGTGCGTCTCATCGTGATTGCAATCATCAACAGAATGTCCCGTTGTTCCACATTTTGCACAGGTAAGCTGCCCTCGACAGCCCTGGGACCCATGCCCAAATCTTTGGCATTTAAAGCAACGCCGCGGATTGGGAATGTAGGGTCTGACATGCAGTTTTACATAGCCGGTTTCCAGAGTTTCGGGTAAGGTAGTTGAGCTGAAAGTCAGTACTATGTGCTTTCTCGGGTTTTCGATGTCATTCCTTCTGATTGTGATGCGCTGTATATGGACTACATTTTGATCTCTCCATTCATCCAAGAGTTCTGCATCGCTGAGTTCCATTAGATCTTCGTCTGACACTACACCTTTGACAGTATTCATGGTCCGGTGTGCGCTCACCGAGACAGGATTGTTTCCAAACGCCACGAGGTGTGCAAGCTTGTTATACTGGTCCTTGTCTTTTACTTCGAGGAGCAAATCCCAGCTTGCCATCTTAGTAGCCTTATAGCCGCTTCCAATAGTTTCCCTTATACCCCTGTCACACTGCAGCTGTTAATGTCATTAAGTTCGAATGTCATTCGGCGCAACGAATGCCATTCGATCCGGGGCGGTGCTACACAGGAAAAAGTAATGTCATTCGTTCATGATATCAATGTCGATAATACAGAAAACAAAATGGCTGGAAAAGTTGAGGAAGGTAAATGTAGAGTGGCATGAAAGCGACGTTCTTTATTTTAAATGGCATGTGGGAAGTCGTATCGCGATAAACACGGATAAAAATTTCATATCGCAGGATATCTGGCCACCATAAGCCAAGACGACGCTTAGCCAGTAGCCACAGCCGCTAGAATAGCTGACATGGCAGTACCGATATTCTAGGTACTGTAGTACCGATGAACGACGACGCTAAGCTGGCGCAAGTAAAACATTTAGTTGCTTTGTACATAGCGTTGCAAGGAACGCGCATAAGCCAGAAGAAGAGATTTGACGGAAACTCAGAGCGTTCCGCGTTTGTTCGCTTTCAAAACGCGGCCTCGCACGCGTCCATGCGGGAAAACAGCTTTCAAGGAACTACGCACAATTGTCTTCTCATAGCCTTATGGGAAGAAACATCTCCACCTCGGTCCAGTGCGCTCGTGGCGTTCATTCCATCGCTGCAGATACACATGCACACAGCCGTTTGTTTACATTATGGCCGACAGTGCCGGCGGCCAGACGCCACTGAGGTGGAGAGTAAAAACATTTTACGACAGCCTTCCGTACACCTATGCTCGTTAAAATCACAGACGCCTTTAAAAAAGCAGCATTAATAGCGTGTTTGCACGAATGCGTGTCGAACTGAGAATACTAAATGACACATTTTAAGTAGTCTCTGGTGTAGAGACTATACATTCGGTCCGACTTCGACAGCGAATGTGTTTTTCGAACTCATTCGATTGCTTAAGTCATTCGTTTCTAATGACATTAAATATCAGTGTGTAGCAGCCACATAATGTCATTAGATGCGAATGTCATTCCATCGAATGACATTAAAACGTCCAGTGTGACAGCGGTATTAGACACTTAGCAACCAAAAACGGTGAAATAGCTCGAGCCCTTGTAGATGATTGTTCGCAATGTATTACATGGAACTTCGGGAACGTTTCTTTGTTTTATGGCGAAAACAGAAATGATGCATCGGCGCGGACCCTTTTCAGAGTACGATCAGTTGAAGGGTTCGAGGATCCCATAAAAATATTGATTTGTTCGGCGACAATGCCAGTCACCCACCACCGAGCCCAACGAGGGGACATGGCAGAGGTTGAGAGCGATCCCTGACATGCCAACTGTACATTGCCACTATAACCAAATATGATATAACCTAGGTTGGTTACGTCACAAAGGGTTAACTCTCGCCACCACGAAAAATCGGAAGTAAACGGAAGAGAGAAGTAGACAGGAAAGCTATAAAGCGAGAGCGAAAGACGAAGGTGTCAGGAGAGAGGGACAGGAAAAGGCGACTGCCGATTTCCCCTGGGTGGGTCAGCCCAGGGGTGCCGTCTACGTGAAGCCGGCGCCAAAGGGGTGTGTTGCCTCTACCGGGGGGCCTTAAAGGTCCAATCACCTGGCGTTGGCTCAACCCCCAGGATCCCCTTTTCCCCGTACACGGCAATGCCACGCACGGCTAGGCGTTGGAGGGGGTCGAAACCTCCCCGTTAGCTCGGGTCTGTGGTGTCGCTACACACCAAACGCCTGCTTGCGCAGACGCCCCTGCGGGGTATGCCAAAAGTGCCAGGTAGGGATCATCCGCCTTCCACAGCAGGTCTTTGACTGTCCTCATTATCAGTTCCACCTCCCCATTCGACTGTGAAAAATGGGGGCTGCTGGTGACGTGGCAGAAGCCGCAGGACTTGGCGAAGACGGAGAACTCTTTCGCAGCAAACTGAGGACCGTTGTCGCTGCGCACCAGTCTCGAAATCCCATGGCGTGCGAAAACGCTCTTGATGGCGTTGATGACCGCAAGTGCTGTGGTTGAACGTAGACTGATGACTTCCGGGAAGCATGACCGGTAATTCACCAGAAGAACAAAGTCTTGGCCGTTGAGATGAAAAAGATCGATGCCGACCTCTTCCCAGGGTCGACTTGGAGTGGTTGAGGGCAGCATGGGCTCCGAGCGCTGCACCCTGGTTTCGGCACACGTGTGGCAGTTAGACACCAGTTTTTCTATCTGGTTGTTGATGCCTGGCCACCAGACAGCCTCCTGAGCTAAAGCCTTGCATCGGTTGATGCCTTGATGTCCGTCATGGAGAAGCTCGAGCATGTGGCGCTGAAGGGCAGACGGCACGAGGATGCGGGGCCATTTCAGAAGCAGTCCCTCACAGACGCTGAGGTCTCCTTGGTACTGTGGTGACAGCGCCTATGCGTGTCAAGTGTCCGCGTTATCTGGCGCTGTCGCCCACAATTGTAAAGTGTTGCTTGTACGTGACGTCATTGGTCACATGAGTGTCTGCTATATATGTATACTGGTTGCATCGAATAAAGGTTGACGTTATCTCGCGCGCATCGGAAGCGGCTCAGTCCCTTGTTCCTCTGCTCCTGCGGCCGGCCCAGATGCGCATGGCCTTTCGCTAGGCCGCAACACGACATGGTGTCAGAAGTGGGCGCCTTCTGATATTCGAGGGGTGTTGCACCAGTCTTCGTCAAGCGGCACCATGTCAGAAGACGAAGAAGTCAAGCCAGTTCACGGCATGTTCGCTGTTCCAGCTCCGCCAACGTTTGACTTCGACCGGACGTCCGAATGGCCTTCCTGGACCCAGCTATTCGACTACTACCGCTTTGCCTCTGGCTTAAATGAGCGAAGTGAAGAAGCGCAAGTCCGGACTCTACTCTACACAATGGGCAGGCAAGCGAGAGAGATCTTTTCCACCTTCGCACTATCTGAACAACAGCAGAAGCAGTATGAAGTCGTCAGAAAAAAGTTCGACGATCACTTCGTGGCTGCACAGAACCTCGTTTACGAGCGCATGTTTTCACCGACGCATACAACAACCTGGAGTCGACCAATTCATCACCGCGTTGCACACACTGGCGGACCAGTGCGACTACAAAGAAAAGGAACGCATGATCCGCGACCGGTTTGTAGTCGGCCTCAGCGATGCCAAGCTCTCGGAGTCTCTGCAAATGGATGCAAATTTGACACTCACCAGCGCTTTGGCAAAAGCTCGCTTGAAGGAGACCGTCCAACGACAGCAGCAACAGCTGCGAGAAACGAGCGATGAACCTTCGGCAGCGCCAGCCAGCAACCTGGACGCGGTCAACAAACAACGGCAGCCCCAGAAGAATTCTTCAGGACAGCGTTCCGGCACCTCGTCAAGGACCAGTGCACCTGTAACACAAGGTCAACGCACCAGACCACAGTCCTACCGACCTCTCACCCCAGTTCATGCCCCAACTGCGGTCAAGGAAAGCACCCAAGGACCTCCTGCCCGGCACGAGCTGCGAAATGCAACTACTGCGGTTGTTCCGGACATTTCACAGTGGTGTGTCGGAAAAAGGCTGCAGGCGAGCGAAAGAAGTTACAGCTTTCTTCTCTCCATACGGACAAGGGCGCGTATTTCGTAGGCGCGGCAAATGGGGAGCACTCTCATTCTCGGTATGCTCAAGTTGTCGGTGGCGAGTCCCGGGTTTCGGCACCAAAACGCTGTGGGAAATCTCCTTTGCAGCCTTTATTAGCGCACTGCGCGATACCATCCCAACATGGCATACGTAAGAACAGTTCAAAACTCTCAGCCTCTGCCCCAGTACTCCTCTTCTTCGTCTTTCTGTCCGCGCCGCGCACAATTTCCAAAAACGCTGTGGGAAATCTCCTTTGCAGCCTTTATTAGCGCACTGCGCGATACCGTACCAACATGGCGTACGTAAGAACAGTTCAAAACTCTCAGCCTCTGCCCCACTACTCCTCTTCTTCGTCTTTCTGTTCGCGCCGCGCACAATTTCCAACATCCTGCGCCCCGACAATTTCCCTAACGTTTCCCTAAAGTTCTCCTGGGGCAGTTTTCAATCGTCCGTATCGTCCTTTTCCAAAACCATTCCCGCGACGAATCGCGTTCAGCTAGAACATACAACGTTATTTGTGTCTTCACGCAGAAATCATGAACTAGTTGAAGCAAGCTCAAGCAGTTGAAGAAGAAGACGACAGAATTCAGGCCAGGGGGACGGGGGAGAATAAAGAAGTTAGAAATGGCGACATGAAGAGCATCGTTTGTTTATTATGTGCGGTCTTGTTACGTAATTATGTGCGGGCTTGTTACATAATTTGAGTGAAGCAAGCTCAAGCAGTTGAAGAAGAAGACGACAGAATTCAGGCCAGGGGGACGGGGGAGAATAAAGAAGTTAGAAATGGCGACATGAAGAGCATCGTCTGTTTATTATGTGCGGTCTTGTTACGTAATTATGTGCGGGCTTGTTACATAATTTGGCGCAGCCGACGACAAGAGACATCATGTGGGTGACTTTCTTTGTGGACAACCGCAGCGACTCTGCGGTATTCAAGAAATATCAAGTCGAGGACGACGCGGCCGTGGAGCTTCCCGAATATGTGACAACAGGTGAGCTTCTAAACCTCATTTTGACCGAAGCCTCCCTGTCTTCAGAGGAACTTTTGAAGCAAGATTTCGTGAAAGTGAACATTCCTCTAAGAAGG
Organism: Rhipicephalus sanguineus; assembly: GCF_013339695.2. Classification (NCBI taxonomy): domain Eukaryota; kingdom Metazoa; phylum Arthropoda; class Arachnida; order Ixodida; family Ixodidae; genus Rhipicephalus; species Rhipicephalus sanguineus. The sequence continues at coordinate 193,768,844 of NC_051179.1, forward strand.
TTCAACGAGCTGGTGCTAACACCACTAGAGAAGAATTTCACGACCTGTCCAGCGCCGTCTGACGAGTTAACGACAGTACAGAGAGCCATTGCATGTCAACAGCAGAAAATTGTGCAGCAAAACGCTGTCATTGAGACTCTCGTCGCAGACTTGACGAAGCGGGCAAAGCTATCATCGCGACTAATCCAGCCAGACATATTCGACGACGCGTCCGACAATCCAGAAGCGTGGATAGCTTTCTATGAACAAGCTGCCAAGAGCAATGGATGGCAGTCTGATGAAGACTTGGTGATGAATATGCGACAGTTCCTTCACGGGATACCAAGAAAGTGGCACGAGTGGAGATTTTGCAAACAGGAGCCTGAACCTTGGTGTAAATGGAAAGAAAGTTTCCTTGCAACTTTCAACAGGAATCCCTTTGAGCGGTGGCATGAGGCAATATTCTGCCGCTTTGAGTCCGGAACGCCACTCGAGTATTTTCTTGAAAAACAGCGACTTCTTCGCATAGCTGAACCTGGATTGTCGACCTCGTCACTTCTTGCTCTTATAATTCACGGCTTACCTATAGATTTGCAACAACAGGTTTCGGACAGGTACACTGTCCGAAAACGCCCGAAGCGCTTCTCCAACTACTCAAGCTATTATCGCGTCCCTGGGCTGAAAGAGGCTTCAAAAGTAAACAAAATATTTCAGAGACGACAAGCGTTAGCCACTTGGGTGAAAAGTACCCGTCGGATTTTGGAGACGTCACCTCTGACTTTAGTGGAAGCGCAACTCTCGTACAGAAGAATAGGGCCTCGAAAGATGAGTGCAACGTTGGAGAGCAAAATAATTCTAAACTCATACATACAACGCATGAGACCGTCCAACTTGTGTCATCGAGTTTACTGCACATACAACATGAAGTGAACGGTCGAGCTATGCGAGCACTTGTAGACAGCGGAGCTTCAGTTTCAGTTATGAAAAGAAGCAAAGCAAAACCCGAGGACATATTCAGAGGCAGAACTGTCATTGTAAGGGGCTATGATGGCCGTGAAAAGAACACTGCGAATGGGTACGGATACGTCTGAAATACCAGTCACAATCTGTAGAAATACTGGCACTGGTGATAGAAGGCATCGAGTATGACTTTCTACTCTCTCGTCCAGACATGAAATTGCTGAAGCTCAACATTCACTGGGATGACACTGTGTCAGTGAGCCAAGATGTGCAACCAGTGAGAAAGAGAGACAAAATTCGCATTGTGACAAAATCCAATGACATCCCTGCAATATATCCAGAATTATTCTGCAGAGGAGGCTATCCTCCAGGTACAACAAAGTTTGAAGTTCCATTCAAACTGCATGACACAACGGTTGTACGGAGGAAACCATACAACCTCACCAGGGAAAAGAAAGCATGGCTGAAGGAAGAGCTTGGGAAGATGCTGGATGCAGGCATTATCCGTCAGTCCGTATCACCATACGCATCGCCGATAACCATAGCGCCCAAGGAGGACGGGAGCCTTCGACTTTGCACGGACTACAGAGCCATTAACAGCCAGACGCATCTTATTCCCTTTCCTATGCCCAGAATAGATGGAATTATAGACGAGACAGGCGGATGTTCCTGGTTTTCCAGGATAGACCTCTGTAAAGGCTTCTGGCAAGTACCTCTTCAAGAGGATACAAAGCAGTACACCGCTTTTATAACACCATTCGACATTTATGAGTACAACCGGCTGCCTTTCGGATGGAAGAACTCGCCTAGCTGGTTCCAGAAAATGATGAATACGGTTCTACACCCTTTCATTGGAAGCTTTTGCAATGTCTACGTGGATGATATCATCGTCTATTCTAAAAGCGAAGTTCTCCATCAACAGCATGTGGCACAGGTCCTCACAGCTTTGTCAGAAGCCGACCTCAAAGTCAACTTTAAGAAGAGCGAATTTTTTAAAACCAAGGTGACTTTTTTGGGTAGAGTGCTGGACGGCACTACGAAAAACACCAAGGAGGAATCAGTGGCACGCATCGCAAAACTGGCGAAGCCCTTTGATGTCCACTCATTGCGTGTGTTTTTGGGGCTGGCCGGTCATTTTAGGGCGTTTATCCAAGATTATGCTCTTAAAACGAGGTGTTTGACAAGACTGATGCAAAAAGATGTACCATTCCGTTGGACAGATGACTGCGAAACGGCCTACAAAGAGTTGGTACGAGTTATATCGTCTGATCCAGTCCTCACACTACCAGACTTTGATCTTCCGTTCGAGCTCAACACGGATGCATCACATTACGGAACGGGAGCAATACTTTACCAGCGAGATGAACGCCAGCCAAGTAATCGCCAACTCCGCGTGATTGGTTACCACAGCTACACTTTTAACAAAGCGGAAGTGAACTATACAACAACGGAGAAAGAAGCACTGGCCGTTCTAAAGGCTGTTCGGTACTTCCGCTCTTACCTGGAAAGTCGAAAATTCAAATTATACACTGACCACGAGGCACTTACCCACCTTTTAAAAATGGCAGAGCTGAAAGGAAAAGTCGCACGGTGGGTAAGCGAGCTACAACAGTTCGACTTTGAGGTGAACCATCGCCCGGGAGCTTCAATGAAAGACGCCGATGCAATGTCCAGGCTGGGGGTCATAAGGCTTGTTGACGTACAATGGCAAACAATAAGTGCAGCCAAACTTTGGGAAGGAACTGAAGCTTTACAACTCACACAAACCGGAAGAATCGCAGTGCCTCCTACACTAATTCCGAAAATTCTGGATCTTTATCACACAAGTTGTCATTCAGGTGGTCACGATGGTTTCTGGCGGACCTACATGAAGCTGACCAAACGGTTCACATGGCCCGGCATGAAAGAAGACACAAAAAGATATGTGCAATCATGTCACGAATGCCAGATCAACAAAGTAAAGTTTAAACAGCCGACTCAACAGATGGTATTACCAAGGCACTCTACTACACCGTTTGAGGTGATTCACATGGACTTCGCGGAACTTCGAAAAAAATCTGAGAATGTGAAAAAAACTCGAGCCTTCCTGTTGTGCGTCGATGAGTGCACAAGGATGGTGGCAGCAAAAGCTGGAAAGCAGGACACCAACAGTGTGATCTCTTTTCTAAACCGCAAGATGTTTGAGAACGTGAAGGTATTGGTAACAGACAATGGACCAGCCTTCCGGAGTCACCAACTCAATGAATGGGCAAAGCGGCGAGGAGTTACGCTCAGGTTTACTGCGCCGTATCATCCAGCAGCTAATGGGCTAGCGGAGCGAGCTATTCGAGATATCAAACAGTATCTAAGTATGTATCCGGACTTCCCAGGTGGATGGAAATGCTGCCTTGAAGCTGCAGTAGCGCATCATAACCGGTCCTATACAACAGCTCTGGGATGCACACCGCTGTTTGGTGCTACGGGAAAACCAACATATTTGCCGGCTGACACGACCTTAGGAGTTGAAGCGATGATCCGCCTGACAGAAGAGAGAAGAACTGAAGAGAGCGAAGTGAAGTATCGGGAGAGGATGAAAAGGAACTTCGACAAAAAACAGAATGCGATGGACCCAGAAATAGAGGTGGGAGACTTCGTGCTGGTGAGAAAAGGATTGCCGAACTCAGGTGCGAATCACACAGGGCCATTTTCTGTTGTCAAGACAGCAAGCCAGCAGGGACACTTAAAGACGATCTGGTATATAGGTCCCAATGGAGCCGTTGAATCGGCGTCTATAGCTAATGTTTTCAAATATCATCCCAGGAGGGATGAAAACAAGGGTGGGGGGAGTGAAGCAAGCTCAAGCAGTTGAAGAAGAAGACGACAGAATTCAGGCCAGGGGGACGGGGGAGAATAAAGAAGTTAGAAATGGCGACATGAAGAGCATCGTCTGTTTATTATGTGCGGTCTTGTTACGTAATTATGTGCGGGCTTGTTACACTAGTAAGCCTCGTATAATGTGGTATAGTTCACGACTAACTGGCTTGAACGTCAGAGCTTTCTTAGAATAAAAACAGAAATGTCAGAAATGCGTTAGCTGTTACGCCACCAGCATAGATCTAAATGAACTGCTCTAACAACCACCCAGGGAAAAACAACAATGTAGGCTTTCACATTAAAATCCCTTCTCACAAACACAGGCCTAGCAAAGTCGATGCCGCTGACTTGAAACGACTGTGATCGGGGCACTCTGTCTTTTGCAAGATGTGGTGTTGATGTCGATGTAGCATCCAGTCGGAATCGCTTGCACATTCACTGACAACTTTCTTAACACACTGGCGTCCTCTAAGAAGCCCGCACTTTCCACGGAGCTCAGCGAGTGTAGCGCCACCATGAAGAATGCGCCGATGCATGACGTTTCCTATGAGGTGTATGTTGTGCTTGTCTGGCTGTAGCAAAGCGCTGCCTCTCACGTCGCTCAAAGTCGTTGGCATGGCGAGGGAAGGTTTGGCACAAAGAACGTCTCTGTCCACAATTCCCCCTTCAAGTTGGTGATTACAAGAGAACTCTCCTGTTCCGTACAAAGAGGCGTCAAACCTAACTGTGATTCTTGTTGTCTTTGATGCCTCGCGGATTACTTCTTCGGACGTTATATCTTCGGCGATCTCCTTGGCATGTCTGTCTTTCGTGTGTTGCCTCACTGTTCTGTCGTAACGTTCAACTGCTTCCTTCTTCTGCGAAATGGCGACTATGGAATTATCAAGCAAGCTATACTCTGCTGATTTCCAGGGTACTTTATCGCGACCATTTCGGAAATCGATTGTTTCGGTAAACCTTTCTAGGACGACGTCTTCTTGTTTCGGAAATGACTCTTCAACAATTCCAATAACATCCAGCTCCCAAATCCGTGGTAAGGGGTAAGAGAGGTCCTCCGTCTCGTGCACGTCTGTTCGTAGCACGGAGATATGGCTGCTGGTATATTGTCCGTCTTGTCCCTCGACGGACGATGGTCCTTGGAGAGTCCACCCCATGCTTGTTTTAATGGCGATTAACGCTCTGTTATCCGAGTCGCACCGGACTTCGCTGTTATTGGGCATGAGCTTCCACAACTGGTTGGATCCAATTAGGAGACTTACTCCGGGTTCGCAGGTGACGCTTGGGAAGACAACTGCATCCGCCAATGGTTTGCCTTCTGCGACGATGACTGTGCGCAGTTTGTTCGTTTTCGGAGCTTCAATTATGTCATCGCAGATGAAAGGAACGACGACGGCTTCTATCTGTACTGAAGTGTTGTCGTGTTGGCTCCGAAGCGTAACGGTGACAACCTTCGCGCGTCGAGTAAGTTGGGATCGCTGTCGTCCAAACGAGCTGATCACCAAATCCATTTCCCGAATCGGAGTGAGCTTGAGCTTCCTGCAAACATCTTCTCTCAGAAACGTTCTTTGACTGCCGTTGTCAAGAACACAACGTACGTAGCAGCAATGCGTCGGTGTCATCAGCCAAGCGCGACAAGTCTGAATAAGAACGTCGGTGGCGAGTCCAGGAGTCGTATTGTTCACATGCATAGCAGCATCCGAAGTACTTTCGGTTTCTCTACCAGTACCTTCAGTAGCTCTTGAGGTACACATTGCCGATGCATGCCGACGTTTAGATAATTTGCACTGCACTCTGCGGCGACAATCTCGCACTAGATGTCCTTTCACTGTACATTTGAAGCAGTGACCTTGCGCGGAGAGCAAACTGCGTTTCTCTGCTATGCTTAGGTGGCTAGCGCATTCTTCGGTACTGTGTTCAGTTGCGAGGCAGAAGACGCAAGGGGTGAAATGAATGTTTGTCTTGTTATAAAGCACCGCGGCCGATGGAGGTGGCGCTATCTTCCGGGAGCTCTGGCTATCGTGGGTACGAGTCTCCATCAACTGTGGAGCCGTGATCTGTGCGCTTCTCCCTCGGCATTCCACTTCTATGCGAAGAAACTCCAGCAAACGCTCCATCTCTTGTTCCGAAGACTCTGGACTGTTGGCGGCAGTCGAAACTGTACCCGACTCCAGGCTCTCCCGTTTATAGTAATCAACTACTATGTCTGCGGGAATAACTTTCAGCAATATCTCGCTCAGCATGGTTGCGTATGACATAGCGCTAACTCCAAGGCTCGCGAGTCCTCTCTGGTTTACTTGTACTTCGTCGTACAGCTTCCGCAAGTCTGATACGTCGCTCGACGACCTGACGGGTTTTAGTGTGCGGAGCCGCTCGATTAGCTTGGCGTTCCCAAATCTTTGTTTTAATAGGTCGAGTGCGTCGCGGTAAGATGAATCTGTGACCTGAATTCCGGCGACGGCTTGAGCAGCAGCTCCGTCGAGGAAAGACACAAGATAGTGGAACCGATCTGTGTTGGACAAGCTCGGGTTATCGTGTACGGAGTGCCGGAACATATCCCAAAACGGCTGCCACCGAGTTAAACTGCCGTCAAAGCGCAAAAGTTCTAACTTGGGCAATCGTGCACCAAACTCACGTTGAGGTCGCGTCGGTTCCCTCTCTGAGGTCGCTGGTGGGTCCTCCCCAGTAGAGGTTGCAGGCGGATGCGCCGTCGAAGCCGGTGAGGAGACCTTGAGCCTGTTCATGTGGTGTTCGAGCAGGGCCAAAGCGCTGGTAGCAGCGTCTTCATATTCCATGACGGAATCGTAGTCTTCTGCCACCTGCTCGTCTGTCAAGAAGGTTTCCAACTCGGCGTTCAGCGCAGCTAACTCCGTCTGGACCGCCTTTAACCGGCTGTGGAGGACGTGAAGCGTCGAGAGCTCGAGCTGGTCTGACTGTATGATCTGATTTACCTCATTCACAATCCTCGTACTCTGGGATCGACGCGACGCCCGCTTGTTCTTAGCACGCTCCATGACGGTCTGGTTGCAGGAAGACGTCCCAGATCGGAAGCGACAGCTCGTGGGATGAAGGCCGTGGCTTCCCGAGTCTTCGGCACCAAAACGCTGTGGGAAATCTCCTTTGCAGCCTTTATTAGCGCACTGCGCGATACCGTCCCAACATGGCGTACGTAAGAACAGTTCAAAACTCTCAGCCTCTGCCCCACTACTCCTCTTCTTCGTCTTTCTGTCCGCGCCGCGCACAATTTCCAACAAACGGCACTCCGGTGTTCGCTAAACTTGATTCGGGTGCAGAAGTGTCCGTTGTACCCTCAACGTTTCTGGGATTGCCTACCAAATTAGAGAAGTGCGACATAACCTTAACAGGCCCTACCAATGAGCCACTGCATGTTCTCGGAAAGTTTCCTGCCACTATCCAGTGGAAACAACGCATTGTCCGACAAATGGTGTACGTTGTCTCGCCTTTGCACTCGATACTTTTGGGTCTCCCAGCGCTCGAAGCCCTTGAGCTGATCAAGTTCGCTGACTCGGTCAGTAGCGCGACAGCCATCGAAGCTTCCTACCCTCAGCTTTTTGGTAGTCTGGGAGCTATGAAAGGGGAATACAATATCAGACTGAAGCCGAACTCTGTGCCCTTTGCTATTCAGGTTGCTCGTCGCATTGCCTTACCCCTGCGGGACCAAGTTAAGCAGGAGCTCGAGCGTATGGAGCAAGACGACATAATCCGCAAAGGAGACGAACCAACAGAATGGTGCGCGGGTATTGTACCAGTACTCAAACCTTCTGGAGACGTTCGTATTTGCGTTGACTTGACGCAACTAAGTAAAAGTGTACTTCGCGAGCGCTATGTTATGCCAACTGTTGAAGATAGCCTTGGTCTGTCAAGTGGGGCATCGGTTTTTTCGAAGCTAGACGCTAATTCTGGATTTTATCAGATCAAGTTGTCGCCGGAAAGCCAATTGTTAACTACCTTTATTACGCCATTTGGGCGATACTGTTTTCAGAGGCCACCGTTTGGAATAACGTGAGCACCTGAGTTTTTTCAAAAGGAAATGTCGCAGATTCTGGAAGAAATCCTAGGCGTAGTAAACATGATGGATGATGTGCTCATTTACGGCTGCGACCAAGCTCAACATGATGAGCGTCTGCGTCTTACTCTAGACCGTCTCATGAGTGCTGGCGTTACGCTAAACAAAGAAAAGAGTTGTTTTGGAGTAACCGAGATAAAATTTTCTTGGTTGTGTTCTAAGTCGAGACGGAATCAGGCCGGACCCTGAAAAGGTCCGGGCCATCAAAGAACTGCCGACGCCAAATAACGTGTCTGACGTTCGACGGCTGCTCGGTATGACTAATCATCTGGCAAGATTCATGCCAGATTTGGCTTCAAAAACGGCGCCGTTACGTCACTTGCTTTTGAAGAGTTCTGAATGGACGTGGCGACCAGGCCAAGAGCAAGCGCTGTCGTACGTTAAAGACGTTATCAGTTCGGCGCGCGTCATGGCTAACTATGATGCAAAGTACCCTACGATTCTTTCCGCCGATGCGTCATCATTCGGTTTGGGGGGCGGTACTGATGCAAGTTCAACCAAACAACGAAAAACGACCCGTTGCCTTTGCATCGCTCTCGTTGACGCCTGCCGAAACCAGATATTCCCAGAATGAAAAAGAAGCACCAGCAATGACGTGGGCGGCAGAACGATTCGAAGGGTACATCAAAGGCCTTGAAATTGTGTGTGAAACCGACCACAAACCTCTTGTAACCTTGCTGGGAAAATCTCCTTTAGATGTTTTACCACCTCGCATTCAGCGTTTTCGCATGAGGCTCATGCGGTTCAGCCATGAAGTTGTGCATGTCCCAGGCAAGAGCCTAGTTACTGCAGATGTGTTGTCGAGGGCCCCGATTCGGGGAAAAGAAAGTGATAATGCACTGTCTGTTAATGACGTCAGCAAGCACGTTTCAGGATGCTTGTCAAACGCGGTCGAGGCCAGCCTCTTCGAGAGAGTGAAAGCAGAACAAGCCTCTGACGAAGTTTCTCAAGCACTCGTACAATTCAGTCGGAAAGGGTGGCCAAAATTCTCATCTCTTCCGATGCGTCCATATTGGCAGGAAAGAGCCATGCTTACAGTTGCTGAAGGCGTGCTACTTAAAGGTGTGAGGTTGTTCATTCCTCAAAAATTGCGCTCAGAGGTCTTGATACGCTTGCACGGGAGTCACCTGGGGATCGAAAAATGCAGAGCTCGAGCCAAAGAGTCGGTATGGTGGCCAGGGTTGAGTTGTCAGCTGAAAGCTTTGGTTACCGATTGCCGCGTATGCGCCGAGCACAGACACCAAAAGTCAGAACCAATGATCCCGACAACCACTCCACAGCGTCCTTGGCAAAAACTAGGCGCTGATCTCTGCCATATTCAAGGAAAATGGTATTTGGTAGTCGTGGATTATTTTTCTAGGTACCCAGAGATTGCTTTGTTATCATCTACAACGTGTGCCACTGTCATTACGCACCTCCAAAGCTTTTTGCAAGACATGGCATACCAGTAGTTGTTATGTCTGATAACGGAGCGCAATTTGTGTCGCAGGAATACAAGTTGTTTGCTCGCAACTACGGTTTTCGCGCTGTGACGTCTAGCCCCAGGTACCCCCAGGCAAATGGTGAAGGAGAGAGGATGGTCCAGACAATTAAATGTCTCATTACAAAAGCGAAGGACCCATATCTTTCTCTCCTAGCGTACAGGGACACTCCGGGGCTACTTGGGAAAAGCCCTGCAGATCTTCTAATGGGCAGGCGGCTACGCACAACGGTGCCTGTCCGTCCCACCAGCCTTCCGCCTCAGACGGTGAACCTGAGGAAGTTCAGAAGCCATGATACGACCGCCCGACAGCGGCAGCGTAGGAACTTCAACCGTCGTCATAGTGCTACTTCGTTGCGAGCACTCGAACTGGGCGCGGAAGTCTGGGTGACGGACTGCAAAGCAAAAGCGCGAGTCTTGCGACTTGCTGAGCGGCCGAGGTCGTATGTGGTTAGAACTTCCACTGGTGTAGTTCTAGAAAGAAACAGGAAATCCTTGGTTCGCTTTGTTTCACAGCCAAAAGAAGGTGAGGATGATGGAGGTAGCTATGATTTTCCTCAGGCAAATGATAGTCGGGTAGAAACGGAACAGAAATCTAATCGCGTTACAGACAGCATGGCACCTGACGATCTATCTAGCCCTTCCATGCCGGGAACTGACCTTCCTGAATACCGAACGCGATCTGGTCGTTTTGTTCGACAGCCGCACCGCTACGGGTTCAGCAATTGACTGTATTGTTTCTTGCGCAGTGTGTTTCTGCAAAATGTTCTTTCGCTGGCAGTGCCGCTAAGCTGGTTGCAACTGTCAGCGTATTATTAAAGAAGGGGAGATGTGGTGATAGCGCCTATGCGCGTCAAGTGTCCGCGTTATCTGGCGCTGTCGCCCACAATTGTAAAGTGTTGCTTGTACGTGACGTCATTGGTCACATGAGTGTCTGCTATATATGTATGCTGGTTGCATGGAATAAAGGTTGACGTTATCTCGCCTGCATCGGAAGCCGCTCAGTCCCTTTCTCTGCTCCTGCGGCCGGCCAGGATGCGCATGGCCTTTCGCTAGGTCGCAACACAACTAGTGACCCGTTTTCGATTGTGCTTCCGTGCCCAGAAGCATTGCTTGAACCCTTCTCTTCCTTACTGCTTTTACTTTGTGGCGACACTGAAGAAAATCCAGGGCCGGACAAGGCCATTACGGAGCTGATTCAGATGGTTAGAGAGACTAATGAGCATTGTATTAGAATTGAGTCCAACCAATCCGGCATGTCACGGGCAATATGCAGATCTTAAAGTTTCACACAAGACGGTTGCTACTGCTGTGGCCGACATTACCGTGCGGCTACAAGCGGTAGAAAAAGATGGTTAACGATCTTCCAAACGTAACAACAAGAACTATCTATCATACGCCAGTCGTTAATTCACGTGGAACAAGAGGCGAGTGAACTACGAGCCCGACTTGATGAGGGTGAAGACAGGTCCAGGCATGATAACCTGTTATTTTACGGCTTGCCAGACGTTTCAGATGAAAACGCCCACCAATCTGAAAAAAAATTATCGTGATGGCCCGAGACAAATTGGATGTTCACTTGTCATCTGGAGACATAGCACGGGCACACCGAATAGGCAAATACGTGGCAGGCAAAAATAGACCACTCATTGCTAAATTTTGCAGTTCCAAGTCAAAAGTGATCCTACTGTCTAAGAAATCTACTTTGCGGGGTAGTGGCATAGGCATTTCAGAAGACTCCTCTGCATCAACTCGCCATGCTCGTAAAAAGCTGACAGAGTTCGGCATTGGTTTAAAAGTGCCTTTCAAGCTGCGGTACAAAAAGCTATATGCAAAAAAAAAGTGCTATGTGTTTGATGCTCACACCAATTCCGTTTGCGAGGCACCTTCACCACCAGACGCCATTGCCGCTACCCCGAGGGCGACCCGGTCAGGCCGTCTTTATTCTGCCAATAGCTAGGGTAGTGCGAGGGGTGGTGGCTCACCATCAGTGCTCTCAATACTCTATGCCAATGTGCGCAGCCTTATTCCAAAAAGAGACAGTCTAAGTGCCATAATTAATGACACGGATGCGGATATAATTCTGTTGTCTGAAACCTGGCTATCCGACAAAATTGCATCGTGTGAGCTTTTTCAGTGCCAGAAAGCATTCACCATACATCATTATGATCGCTCTGAGAGAACGGGTGGTGGTGTCCTCATTGCCGTGAATGAATGTTTTCATTGTTCGCTTTTGAAAATCCCATGCAATTTAGAAATAGTGTGGTGCTGCGTAACCATATGTTTTCAAAAGATGGTTTTTGGCATTTGCTACCGCCCGCCTAATTCCATCGGCTCTTACTGCGAGGAAATTCATGACTGCCTAAGCCATATCTCGGCACTGTTTACCGGTATTCCAATTTTCCTCCTAGGCAGTGATGCTACCGAGGACTTCTGATTTGGAGCAATTTTCGGAGCAGCAAAATTTCCGTGTTGGAGCACTTTGGAGCAGCAAAATTTTCATATTGGAGCACTTTGGAGCAGATAATTTTGCATCTGGGAGCACTTTGGAGCAGCGAATTTTACAGCCTGGAGTGCAATACAGAAGCATATTGCATAAACATTCAAGCACCTGAGTATTATTATGGGGCTCTTATGAAGGCTAGAAATATTTCGATTCATTGCAAATCTCATGGAAAAAATCAACTCAGAGCATAGGCGAGCGCACAGGGGGGGCCGCCCCCCCCCCAATCACCTAAGAGGGGGGGGGGGGCGCAAAATCTGCCCCATACATTGACCCCTGCGATAGCAATTATATGGACACTCTCGGCGGATTTTTGCCGTCGCCGTTGCTGTAATTTTCCGTATAAAGTCCAAATTAATAACATCATCACGCGCATTCTAGCCGCAGGTAAAAGCTCGCGAGCGCTGGCGACGAACGCGGCTGAAGCGGAGATTAAACTAGCCGGCCGTCTGTCTCCGCCGCACGGACAGCGCATGAGATAACATCTTCCCGCGTGCGGGCTTGCCGTCGATTGCTCATCAAACAGAGAGGAAACGCCCTGCCCGTCTTTCGTAAGAAGCATGAAGGGACGCCAGGAGAGCGGGGGGGGGGGGGGGGGCGAGCGCATCGTTCGAAGGGCGCAGTCGCTTGTGCGCGCGCTATCCTGGAGGGGCCATATTCGCTTAAACCAGCGTTTTGGCGAGCTCGCGAGATCGGATCCAAAAGAGTTAGCTGCTAGTCTTACTTCGTTTCACAATACAATTTTTTGGTATCGCATTCATTGCTTCGCTCTTAAGCGAAACTGAATTTTTTTAACCATTAGCTATTGACCCCCGAAAGCGAGGGGCGGACGTGTAAGATGGCGTAGCCGCTTCACTGTGGGCCGTCAGCGACGGGCCCGCTACTGACAGCTGCGCATTTGCGGCTGCTCCGACCAGGAGATATGATTTTACTAATGAGATGACAATTTTAAAAAAGCAAGCAAAAAATTCGAATTGGAATCCTAGCACGTGAGCTCGAAAGGGCAGGGCCTTTTAGGTGGTATTTACCGCAGAGTGATTAGAAACTCGGACGCGTGCTGGCGGAAGGGAAAAAGCTGTTCTGGATGAAGATCCACGGATAAAGTTCGCGTGCTCTTCCATAAACGCGAAGCAAGGAAAATTCGATAATGTCCCATATATCTACTGCGAGCGATCCCAGATTTCATTCCGCGATGTCCGGAAATAGAAGTGAGAGACATTTTAGCGGCACTCATGTAGTTATTACTGAACATATTGCTTTCCTTACGTGCCATGTGACGCTTGAAACGAGCTATCAGCAGCGTTTCTGGAACAGACGACGTCCGCCGATGAATCGCCGTCACACTTTCTCGCTACCGATAGGCGTAGACGTCACGAGCCTCTGCGGAGAGCGCGTTTTTGCTGTCGAGCCGACTTGCAGAACAGAAGCTGCGTCGGCACCGTGCATGGCATCGTGGCTTACTCGGAACGCACGCGCGAGCGCTATTTATTCAGCGGAATAATTCTTGGTCCATGATTGCGACTTTATTGGCAGCCCCAAGATCGAGCTGCACATAGGGTGCCTTGATGCCCGCGCGCTCCGCTGAGGGTGAGGACAGGGGCGTCGTCTGCTACGACGGCCGCCATTACGAATCCCGCCGCAGCTCGGCAGCATGCGAAGCGCGCTACACAAAGCGCTTGCGGTGCGCGGATACGTCCGGAAATAAGTGCACGCTAGTGAGCTTTCTCTTTTTCTTTTCTTTTTTGAAGCTTGGGCAGCTTTTATTGCTGTTGTTGCCTAAATGTTTATTAAGGAAGCATGTAGTTCGCGTAACCTGACGGCCTGTGCATGTCTTATGCGCTAGGGGTAGACGTAGACTCCGGTATGTTGAAAACGAATCATCTTTCTTACGCCGGAAACGACAAAATCTAAAGCCTTACTTAATTTTCTCGTAAGCTCTGCATTCCAAATACGCAAATATACGTTTAAAGTATTTGTATACATGTCAGCAGCAGCAGCAGTATATGTATCTGGACACACACAATTTAGTTTTGCGAAGCTACCGAAGCGCGATTAAGGTGGCTCATTTTGCTGAGTTTGCAAACAGTTTACTCGTTTATTATAAATGGCATCACACATATTGTACACAGAATAAAGGGCCAGGGGGCAGTATGGTGCGAATATCCTGCTAAAATGAAATGAAAGCTTCTTTATCATTACTATTGCTGACATTTCTTGCTCACAATCTGTGGCCGCTTTGTATCGGCACTCGAGTCGTTATCAAAACGATGAATACGTTGTTGTGTAGTATGCCATAAAGCTTTGCATACGCGCAGTATCTCTGTTTTTCCTTCTTTTTTGTATCTGCAGTTTTTCTCTTTTTTTGCATGCCCCTGCATGTACATATTATCGAGTGTTTCCAATACTATTTTGAACTTTGTGCGGCAGATGCACGGCGTCGTTTATTCGTCTGTTTTGTTAATAATAATATCTGGGGTTTTACGTGCCAAAACCATGATATGATTATGAGGCACGCCGTAGTGTAGGGCTCCATGAATTTTTACCACCTGGTGTTCTTTAACCTGCACTGACATCGCAAAGTACACGGGCCTCTAGCATTTCGCCTCCACCTAAATGCGAACGCCGTGGCCGGGATCGAACCCGTGACTTTCTGGTCAGCAGCCGAGTACCGTAACCCCTATACCACCGTGGCGGACGTATTTTTTAAGGCGAAGGCCTTAAACGCCTCATCAAACGCGAAATTTGACCGTCGGCGTCCCGCGTCTACGGCGTCAGCGTACCGCGGTGTCAGGGAGGAGGAATGCAAAAAAAACCATCGTCATGTGAGACGTCACTATGTGACATCATCATGACTTCACAAATTTTGGCGTGATGTCACATGATGCCGTTATCGCATGACATCGTAGCTTGGTCACAAGTGGCCAGATCAAGGAGGCAGTGCAAAACCAGGTGAGGTGCCACCGATCTTGGAGGTAATGCAAAACTACGCTAGGTGCGCAAAAAACAAAAAGAAGATGGCTTTCGCCTTCAAGTCGCCTTAAGTGAATGCATAAGGGACCCTGTGACTTTTTATTGCATAACCGGTTTCCATGAGGTACTCATTGTACAACTGGACTTTGTTTCTTGCATTTTTTTTACTGACATCGCGTGTCTACCGTACACAATGCTGCCCCGTCTTCTTGTTTTCATGCGTCTTCTTTCTATAGATCCTTCGCGAGTACTGTTTGTATGTGCACTCCTGTTTGATTCTTCATGGCTTATATTATAAATAAATAAATTATGCTTGCTCAAAGGATTTAAATACTGAGTGAGTGTGTGTGTGTGTGTGTGTGTGTGTGTGTGTGTGTGTGTGTGTGTGTGTGTGTGTGTGTGTGTGTGTGTGTGTGTGTGTGTAAACGCCTGCCGCTCCCATATCCAGTGTACAGGTCATTTATTTGAGCGCATTATCACTGCGCTGACGGAAGCAATTACACAAATAAAGTGCTCCGTGGCAGAATTTGCTATGGCCTGGCACTAGTCGCCTCACAATGATCGTGCATCATTAAAAAAAATTGGACCATCTCCCCGAAGGGAACGCTGATGGGATGTGAAGCAGCAGCGTTGCGCACGGGTGGCGTCACGGGTTGAACGGCGCTAACGCGGGTGCTGCGGTGAGCGCTGGAAGATTCGTTTGAAGCGAAACACGGTGTAGCGTTTACTAGTGTAAACGTTTGTTTGAAACGCAGACACGGGAGGCGAGCGGGCGTTGGAGCCGGCAGCTGCGGCGCTCCGGCGGGTGAGGGAGAGAGTGACGTACGCGCGCACCTGCGAGGTATAGCGTGCGAGGGGTGCGTGACGTCAACGCCCAGCTGCGGCGTGACCTACTTGGCACCGCTCCAACACCTGCGCCGAGGGAAGCGCGTTGCCTCGCGTTTGTGCGGACGGACGGACAGCGTTACACAGGCTAGTCAAAGAGCTGCTACGCATCTAAAACAAGAACTGCGTATTGATTTAGGACAGGACGAAAGGGTAACCTTGAAACAGAGAAACAGCCAGGAATAAAGAAGATTTAACTGTACACACACATACATGGGCATCAGACAACGCAGGTGGCATACTTAAACCACGGAAATGAATATAGAAAATAAGAACCCGCCATGGTTTTCGAATGGTTATGGTGCTCGACTGCTGACCCGAAGGTCGCGGGATCGAATCCCGGCCGCAGCGGCCCCATTTTGATAGAGGCGAAATGCCAGAGGCCCGTGTACTTAGATTTAGGTGCACGTTAAAGAACAACAGATGGTCGAAATTTCCGGAGCCCTCCATTACGGCGTCTCTCATAAGCATATCGTGGTTTCGGGACGCAAATTCCCACATATAATTATTATTAGAGAAAAATGAAGGATATCATCTGCAAACAAACACGCATAATATATTGCATGATACACTTCACATAACAAAAAAAGAAATAGCGAAAGCAAAAATCAAAGGAAGATACAATATCAACCAAGTGCAGTAAGGAATGTTTACGAAGTAAGGTGCAGGATTCATGCACATGTGAACCAATATCTTTTAAGCATACAAATAATATCAGGGTGTCAATTTCTTACGCAAGGTCACGGTGTAAGATATATACTCTTTAGGTGGGGACACTCCTCGGCTTGCATGCAGAGCGCGTTCGACCAGATAAAGTAACAACGGCGCGCGTCTGTTGGTCCGGCGATCGCAGCGGGTATCTATCGGTGAGAAGACGCAACTTAAAGAGAAAAAATGCTTTCTGCACCGTTGCTATAGCAACCAACGTGGTCGGCGGCAACGCCGGCGTCCGCCGCATGTCTCGTTTTTCGCTCGTGAAAAACGCGGTATGCGTTTCCAACTTTACTTGCTGACGTACCATGGCCGCGTTCGCTGACTAGGAAATTCAGATTTCCCGCGAAGGGCCAGTTGCTACGGGAACGCGTTTTTACGTTGAAGTTGCGTCAACCCGCCGATAGGTATCCGCTGCCGTCAGCGGACCGACGGGTGCTCAGCGTTGTTACTTTATCTGGTCGATGGCGTCTCGCGAGTGTCCTCACCTAAAGAGTATATATCTTACACCGTGCGCAAGGTTGACGCCGGCACAAGTTTTGCTTGCATGTCCATTCGAAATAGGGAATCCAAGCATAAGTTTGGGCACGACGCTCGCGCGGCCGATCTATGCGTTACGGGATAGGCGCTTCCGGCGAAGGCGGTTTGTCGCCGGATTTGGCAGCGGCGATGGCTAGAACACGTGCGCGTATGCGCTCCTCATTCGGCCCAGAGCACTGCTAGCCAGCGATAGTTACACTAGGGACCATAGTTACACTGTGACGCACCACAGATGCAATCCGAGAGCTCTGCGCGTGCGCGGAAGCGGGGGAGGCAGTGTTGTAGCGAAAGGAGACGCGCCGTGTATATTCCCAGTTGCGATAAGAGCAGTGGCGACTCTCGACGTTGCTTTGGAAGCCTATACCGGCTGGAAACTTGCTCTGCAATTGGATGATGTGTTCATCGGATGTCACGTTTGATTTTTTACTGTCCAAAGAAGCCTTCTTTTCGGGTCCCTTGGAAAACGATACAACTTCCAGCGTTCCTGGAACGATTGGTGCGCTGCGGCACGCAACACCCGGCAATGGTGACGGTAGTGAGCGCATGAAACTGAACGGGAAACGTGCACCGAGCTAAAAACAGCACGCGCGCCACGCACAAGCGACCGGGTGGGGGATTCAAAATGGCGGCCACACTGCCGCCAAGGCCGAGGAGGCGGCATGTGCCCTTTCAAAAGCTGACATCACTCTAAGCGGGGGCGCGCGCATCGAGGCACTCTAGCTGCACATGTTGTGACGCGCCGGCGGTGCGATTGCCGGTGATAGACGCCCCCAAACCCGAGACTTTGGCGCAAATTTCGTCGATATTATCAGGATGGCGCAGTAAATACAATTTGGCGCACTTTGGCGCAGTTGGCGCAGGAGTGGAATCACTGTCCTTGGTGATTTTAATTTTCCTTCAATCCAGTGGTCTCATCCATGCCCGTTTGCGGAACCTGCTTCAGCTGAAACTAGTTGCTTCCTAACCACGTGCTTGGATTTCAATCTATCACAACTAGTCAGTCATCCTACTCGTGTTACTTCCACTACATCATCTTTACTAGATTTGATACTAACGTCATCACCTGATATTACATCCAAAATAACTCACTTGCCCGGACTCAACCATGACGTGCTGCATTTTTCAATCTCTGTACCGACAACTAAATGGAGCAAGCGCTTTAAACTTATAAAAGATTATCATAAGGCTAATTTTGATGCTATAAACACTGAGCTTTCTACCTTCCTCGACAGCTTTTGTCCTTTATACACTGACGCTTCAGTTGAAGAATTGTGGGCGTGTTTTAAAAACAAAGCATGTCATCTGATAAAAAAACATATCCCTGTAAGGAAGGTGTATCAGTCATCCAACGCGCCGTAGTGCGCAAGACACCTGAATCGGCTATCTAACAAAAAAGGTAGGCTCTTTCGTGCTGCAAAGAAATCGGCTACTGCTGATAAGTGGTCCGCTTATGCCGCTGCAGCAAAAGCATACTCCAGTGCTTTGAAGGAAACGAAGTTTAATTTCTATAACACTACACTTCCATCACTACTCAAAACCAACCCAAAACGCTTGGAATGTTGTGAAAACCCGCGATAATCGAACTATAGCTCTTACTGATGAATCAGGTGAGACAACCCAAGCAGCCAATGTGCTTCTGTACTTGACATCGTTTTTTCTCGTTCATTTTGCTCCGCTCAGTCTGGCATCTCTCAATCATTCACTGCACCTAGCTACCTTCCAATGGAACCCATTTTACTCAACTCTTCTGGTATCAGCTCCATTATTAACAACATAAAATGATCGTCCTCGTGCGGTATCGATTGTGTCACGTCGAAATTTCTGCAGACGACTGCCGAATATAGTTCCATTATACTTAACCTTATTTTCACGAAATCACTGAACAACAGCTCCTTACCCAGAAAAAGCACGTCGAACACATAACATCGAAAGCTAACCACATGCTTGGTTATCTTAAACGAAACTTTTCTTTAGCTCCACCGAAACTAAAACAACAACTTTACATCACCTTGAATATGCATGCTCGATATGGGACCCTGGCCATGCTACTCTGAAAAACATAATCGAAAATGTGCAAAATCGAGCAGCCCGTTTCATCCTTAACAATTACCATCGAACTGCTAGCGTCACTAATATGAAACTAACACTTGGCCTTCCTCTCCTTTCTTCTCGTAGGATGTTAGCTCGTCTTTCCCTCTTCTACAAGATCTACTATCATAACCATGAGCTCAAGTCCTGATACATTACACCAGCATCTTATATCTCCCCACGTGTCGATCATCCTTGCAAAGTTCATGTACCTTCACAGCACACAGTCACCTACTCATATTCATTCTTGCCGAAAACATGTCACGAGTGGAATCGCCTGCCTGCGTCACTTGTCGCTATCAGAGACACAGATCGTTTCCGGAAAGCACTAACAAACGCTTTATAAGCCTGCACCAAGCTGCTTCACTACTGCATTTGCAATTTATTGTTTGATTGCCACTTACTTTTTTATACTACGTCTTTTTTTGTTGTTAGTCAATATTGAATTGTGTTTTGCTTTGTTACTTTGTATTCATTTTTTTTTGTCATTCTTGTAGCCCGTTATGTTTTCGTTTCTCTTCCTGTATCATTACTTTTTGTATCTATATTTATGCACTAAAGTACATCATTCGATTCTTGTGTTTTAGTATCCACTGCCATTCTCTGTTTATCACTGTTTTTCTTTTATCTTGCGTCGTATTTTCATTAACTGATGTATAAATACATTTTCCTTTGTTACCATTTGTGCTCTTTTACCTACACTCTTATATTTTCAGTTCCGTTACAATATTGTCTTTTGCTTTATATTTCGTTGTATTATACATAGTATTTTTTGCATGTATCGATGTACCAGCCCCTCCCCTATATAATGCTTCTTGTAAGTCCTGAGGGTATATACAAATAAATAAATAAATAAATAAACTCGTTGAGTGGTGCCAAATGTCAGCTCGGCGGCGATTATGGAGGAGTCGCTACAAAGAGACGTGCGGATGCCAAGCATAGCGAAAGGAAAGTGTTCGATCCATGATGAAGGAAAAGTGGAAGCCATGAGTGACGCCTTCAGTTGGCAATGAAAACGTTCAATGATTCCATTGGCGATGGGATGGTACGAGGTAGTCTTGATGTGGTTGACACCGAGGAGCCGAGATAGGTTGGCAAACAATGTTGAGTCGAACTGGCGACCACGGTCAGTCATAATGGTGGAAGGGACACCGTAGCGGCTAATCCAGCGAGCGGCAAGCGCTCGGGCTGTCGACTCCGCAGTTATGTTTTCAAGAGGCATTGCTTCAGGCCACCTTGTGAATCTGTCAATGCAGGTTAACAGGTAGCGATGGTTCCCGCATGGAGGAAGTGGACCAACAATGTCGACATGTAGGTGGCTGAAGCGAGCTTCCGGGGAAGGGAACGTGCCAAGAGGAGTGACAGTGTGACGATGCACTTTAGACTGTTGACACCTGAGGCAAGCACGTGACCAACGACGGACTTCTACGTTAATGCTCGGCCACACATAACGTGAAGTGATAAGTCGCTGTGTGGCGCAAATGCCAGGTTGAGCCAAGGAGTGCAAGGCATCAAAGACGTCCGGTCGACATATCACAAATGAGGGGCACGTCACAGTCAGGCACGAAGACGTCAACCAAGACTAGAGATGTGCCGCGGTTTTGTAGCAGCTGGAGCTCCTCGTCATTCTTCTGAGTGGCAGCCATGGCTGTGAAGTCGATGCTCGTTCGGCCGTATTGTGTTGCATGGATAGCAGCATGAGAAATGCATGGGCAACAACGTTGGCTTTTCCACTGAGGTGGTGAATGTCGCTCGTGTATTCCAAGATGAAGGTGAGCTGTCTGATTTCGCAGGGTGCGTAAGAAGTGCTGGTGGACGCTAAAGCAGACGTCAGTGGTTTATTATCCATAAGGATGTGAAATACGCGTTCCTCAAGGAAATAGCGAAAAGTAGATGGCGAGTAGCTCTCGGCCGAAGGTGCTGTAGCGGCGCTCGGGAGGGGCAAGCTTCTTGGAAAAGAAGGCGATGGGCTGCGAAGCGCCAGCAATGGACTGTTGCAAGACGGCACCGACGGCAGTGTCAGGTGCGTCTACCATGATGGATGTTGGGGCATTGCATTTAGGGTGGCCGAGAAGTGTAGCGCTGGCAATGGCTTCTTTGATGTTTCTAAATGCATGCTTGGCCGCATCGTTCCAGGGTACCGGGGTTGTCGGTGTTTTGACGGCCGTGAGAAGGTCGTTGAGAGGCTGCAGTATATCGGCGCAGCGAGGAATGAAACGACAATAAAAGTTGCTGAGGCCAAGAAATTCACGCAGATGCCTGATGGTGGATGGCTGAGGAAACTCGCAAATGGCAGTTAGACAAGTCTGTAGTGGATGAATGCCGTGTGCGTTGACGCGATGGCCGAGGAAGTCCAGCTACGTGACCCCGAACTCACTCTTAGGGCCGTTAACAACGAGGCCGAACTTGCCGAGTCTCTCAAGCACTTTATGTAAATGGTGCTTGTGAGCTTCAGTAGAGGTACTGAAGACAAGTATATTGTTGAGATAGGCGAAGCAGCAGGTCAGCCCACGTAACACCTGGTCGACGAAACGTTGAAAGGTTTGTGCCGCGTTGCAAAGACCAAATGGCATGCGTAGATATTCGAACAGGCCAAAGGGTGTTATAATGGCGGTCTTCGGAATGTCTGCGGGTTTGACTGGGATTTGGTGATAGGCTTTGACCAGGTCGATCTTGCTAAAAATGGTGCAACCGTGCAGTGCCGAAGTGAAATCCTGGATATGGGGAATCAGGCACCGATCTGGAACAGTGGCCTTGTTAAGAACACGGTAATCACCGCATGGGCGCGAATCACCAGTCTTTTTAGGGACCATGTGGAATGGTGAGGCCCAAGGACTGGAGGAGGGACAAATGAAACCAAGATCACGCATGTGCTCAAACTCCTTTTTGGCAACAGCGAGACGGTGTGGTGCGAGGCGACGAGCCCGGGCAAATACGGAAGGGCCCTTTGTGACGATGTGATGTGTCACGCTGTGAGCGGCTGAGGACTGAAAGGAGGGTGGTCGGAAGACATCCAGAAACTCGGCAATGACACTTTAGCAAGGTTGTGTGTGCCTGAAAAAGCCAGAGTGGTGAAGCGCGACAGGAAACGCCCTGGATGGCTAAGCTTGTCTTAGAGTCCAGGATGCGGCTATGCCGCATGTCGATGACGAGCTTGTAGTGCCATAGGAAGTCTGCTCCGATTATTGGTTGGCACACGTCCGCAGTGACAAAGAGCCAGCGAAAGCTACGTCTGAGGCCAATGTCAAGAGTCAGCGACTTTTGGCTGTAAGTTCGGACAGTCGATCCGTTGACCGCGTTGAGAGGAGGGGAGATGGGAGGATGGTGTCTTTCAGCCAATGTAGGAGGAAAGACGCAGATTTCAGCGCCAGTATCGACGAGGTAGCGGACGAGGACCTTGGTGCAACGTTTGGTAACGTGGAAGCAAGAGCAATCAGGCGATGTCCAGGTCACCAACTTGTGGTAACAGCAGACAGATGTCGATGCTGTGAGACCACAAATTGTATATTTCGTCTGGAACCATTTTACACAGACGCGAACAAGAACACGCGCGATCGTCTCGTGCTGGTAACATCAATGTCGTCGTCTTTTCCTGATCGGATTCGTGTAGCCTGCGCTAGTACGCTACAGGTCCAAGCACCCAGCATCGGCTCAACCCTCAGGATGCCCTTTTCCCCGGACACGGCAATGTCACGCACAGCTAGGCGTGGGAGGGGGTCGAAACCCCCCCGTTGGTTAAGGTCCGCGGTGACGCCACTCATCAAACGTCTGCTTGCACAGACACCCCTGCGGGGAGCAAAAGTGAAATAATGCGACCTCCAACACTGAGCACAAAACGACCGGCCTACTTGGCTCACTCAGCCTGTGCATCTGCAGCAAATTTCATGAAAGACAGGGCTTGCAGGCCACCCATGTTCTCGGCACTGAGGAAATTCCCTGCGCAATCTCAACACCTCGCAATGTCAAGCTGCCTGCTTCATGAGCAGAAAAAGCTGCATTAGTAGCAGTAATAAGGTGATCTTCATTTCACCCCTTGTGGCTCCACCGTGCTTAACCCTTCGACACGCTATGTACACAATTGTGTACACCACTTGTTTTTGCCATATGTAATGACTAGGGGCTAAGAGAGAGCAAGATATATTGAGTTTCGAATGAAATGAACCTCCTGCATAATCAATTTGTCTTCATTTAACTTCATTTTGCCATGTACATTTGTATATGATCAATTTGCTGAGGCACTACACTGTTTGACGAGTCGTTCGACGTGTCACTTCCCGCGAGCCACGGCAAAAGTATAATTTTTCTTTGTTCCACATGGACATACCCGAAAATGAATTTGCGCTATATTTCTGGAGTAAGATTTCATTCTATTATTGCAAAAACAAAGCATGAATGATTTCACAATAACTAGATATTTAAGCCCAATTGAATTAGAATTAATTACTACAACACACATGTATCGACTTGAGGCATTTACAGACAGTTCTTCATAGGTGGCGTCTGAA